>NW_026067915.1:2017468-2351155 GCF_014885135.2 Alexandromys fortis | reverse complement strand
GGGGGGGGGGGGGGGGGGGAGAGAGAGAGAGAGAGAGAGAGAGAGAGAGAGAGAGAGAGAGCTCTGCTTATTTTTATGAAGGTGCTGATCACAACTGGTAGGATTTAAACTCAGTCTCCCCTTGCTTTTTTATGTTTCTCTATAACCTGCTCCATTTTCCCCCAGGTTCCAGACTAATGAAATGCTTATTTAGATGCTGGGGCCATCTGTGCCTGGTGCCTGCGCATCCCTGCTCCCTGCCCACAGGTTGATGACATCCTGGAGCATGGAAAATTTCCCAGAAGGCCCCAGTCTGGGAGCCCAGTTGTGTGGGGCATGAACGTCTGAGAAGAAAGGTCAGGCAGTGGTCGTCCTCTGTTCCAAGGGGCTAGCTCCCGCTGCTCTGCCAGGAAATGCTGACAGCTGGCGTGCCGACGACCTCATCCACCAATGGACATATTAGACTGCGCAGAGAATAGGGCCTCACTCTGGCACCGCAGCTTCCGCACACTAGTGACCCTTGAGGCCCAGGCTGCCACTCCCACCTACCCCCGCCTTACTTTTTCCGTCCATGCGGACAACTTTAACCATCTGGCTTCATCCAGTCTGCTTGGCTGCTTGCTCAGGAACGGTTTCTGTCCATTGGCCCATGTGATTTTCAAACATCAGGTGGATTACACTCTCTTCAATTAATAAAGTTGGCACTGGGGCCTGCCTGTCACTATGGGTCCTTGTACACTCTCCTGACGAGTGTCCCCTTGCCCCCAGCATTGGCAGCCGTGGGTCCCAAGACTTGTGTCTGTCCACAGCAATGACAGGCGAGAACAGCTGGCGGAATACTTGTAGCCTTGCCCTTGGATGAGCCCTGTGGATGGCAGGCTCCTCACTCATGCCATCCTCGCGGCAGCCTGACCCTCGGGGACCTCTCCCCCAGCCTAGCTTGACAAACAAGCTTTTCTTGTTTCTGGCTATTTTTCTTCCCTCCCAGGTCCAGGCTTGCTATATGACAGCAATAAAGCATCCACTCCTAAAACATGCCTCCCTGTCCTGACTCTGGCCCCTTCCCTGCCCGGTCTTGCTAAAGGCCATTCTTCAAGAGTATTTGATTCATCCTTCTGCCTGGCTCAATGAGGGCCAGGATCCACCCGTGCTGTGCCTCATGTTTATCCATACCTGGCAAAGCCACATGTTGTGGAGCAGATGCATTGCTTGCAGAAGAGGAGACAGGCAAGCAAACAGCCAATAAAGACAATATAAGCAGTGACTCCATTTTACTTTTTAAGGCAAGTATAAAGTCCTTTTGGAGCTCAAAAAGCAAAGTAATTAATTCTGTCCGGGTGAGATGCAATCCAGACTGAGGATATCAAATGTCTAAAGACGTGACCATGTGTAAGTACACAGTGAGGCCGAAAGAGACCATGGGCTCTGTTGCCCATGTTCTTGCTCTACAACAAATCTTAGAGCCACAGAGGGGTTGACTACAATGCTCCTGGGTGAATGGCAATGGTAAAGCCAGCTGGGGGGCTGTGACATGCCCCCAGAGGTAAGGGCGCCTGCTGCCAAGGCTGACCACGTGAGTTAAGTATCAGGACTCAGGTTGCATAAGGAGAGAGCTAGATTGCCTTCTGACCTCACATATATGGCATGGCACACATGTACCCATACACATACACATGATAAAGAAATAAATATAAATAAAGTATTGTTATTAATCAGCTCATGAGATTAGACTTGCCTTCCTAGTAAGCACTGAGTCCCTCTGGAATTCTTGTCTCTGACCCCACTCTGTGAAAACTCCAAAGTTGGGCTGTGAAGTCAGTTCCTCCCTATTGTGGGATATTTGTACACTGTGTGAAAATGTATTATTGTGGCTGGTATAATAAAAAAAAAGCTGAGTGGCCAATAGCTAGTAAGACATTAGGTGGGATTTCCAGGGACAGAAAGGACTCTGGGAAGAAGAAGTCTCCAGTCAGATGGAGAAGAAAAGAGAGGCAATGCTCCATGTCAGAATATAGAGTACTATGAATGGGTTAATTTAAGTTATAAGAGCTCTAGTTGAGACAAACCTAAGCTAAAGTCCAGGCTTTTAATATTAATAAAAAGGCTCCATGTTATTATTTAGGACTGGTGGTAGAGAAGAAAGTCTATCTACAGAAACCCACTGCTGAATGAGAAAAACCATTGGCTAGACAAGGACAGTAAGTAGAATTCCCGGAGATTCTGGCAGTCCTGGGCCCCTGAACCACACTGGCTCATGCTCCTATGGTTTCTGCAATTGTAGGAATGCTAAGATGTAGATGAACCACAGTTCTCAAGAGCATGGTTTGTCCTGAAAGGGGCTAAGAAGGTCAGAGAAGAGATGGAAGATATGGTCATAGGGAATTCAGTTCCCACTGGCATAAGGAATCAGTCTGATGTTCTGGAGCGAATGGGCACTCATCCCAACCTCAAACCACTGCACAGTATGATTCTGTCTTCTCCATGAAGGTTGGCCTTCTCCACGAAGGTGGTCCCATCTAACCCCCATTCCATCCACAGTCAGTTCCTCCTCCATTCCTTTCTCCCGGTCTTCTGGGAACTTTGCTTGTTTGTCTTAATCAGTTTTTTTTTTTTTTTTTTTTTTTTTTTAGGCAAAGCCCTCACTGTGTAAGCCAACCTGCCTAGAACTCCAGACCATTCGGCCCGAACCCTTTCAAGAGCTAGGATATCAGGCATATGCATCTATATCAAACCTTCTTTCAAGTCTTGTCTCTTCTGAGGATCAAAAAACAAAGAAGAGAAGGAAGAAGAGGAGGCGGAGCAGAGTGAAAAATCAAAAGGAAAAGAGAAAGCAAATCTGGGGGAAAGATTTAAAAAATAACAAAGAAATGAGAGGGACATTGACAGAGCTTGGCTTTTCTGAATGTGAAAGGCCTAGAGCTCCTCCAGGGCCAAGGCCTGGAGAGGCTCTACTGAGAAGTCCTGGGGAGGGTGAAGACCACTATCCCAGCCTCCTTCAGGTCTCCTTCAAAGCAGCCTGGTGCCTTGAGCCTAGAATACCATCCAGCCAGCTAGGACGTGGGCTTGATTACCAAAGGCTTCTCTGGATGTCTCTCCATCCCTAAACAGAATTCTAAGTGGTGTTATTGGTCTTGCCCGACTCTTGGGAAGGGCATGGAAGGATTCAAAGACCCAAGAGTTGACTGGCTTGTCTCCTGATTCATGCGATTCTGTGCTTCAAATTGCTTCAGTTCAAACTCCTTATGATTTTTCTGGGCTGCTGGGAGGAGAGAGTATTGATTCTGTGTTTTGATAAGGTCAGCAGTGATCAACTCTGACAGTCAGGCGGATGGTCTGTCCTCTTCCCCCTCCGCTGGATATGGCACCACGTGCAGCAAAGGAGAGAGAGAAAAACAAAGCGGGGAGGCAATAGCCTTTGTCTCCCTGGTTCTGAACATCTCTTCAAGCCCCATTAGCAAAAGTGGGCTCCTCTGGGACTGCAGCCTAGGAGAAGCGTTAAGGGCACACTTGATCTTTTCTGCACACAGTTTCATTTCCCTCTCCCCCTTGTGTGTTCCTGCCCTGCAGCTTGTTCTCCTGGTGGTGACTCATTTTCCTCCAAAGAACCAATTAAGTTCTTCGTAACATCAGCAGACTCACGATGACACTGATTAACGTTCCGAACCTGTAGGACTGTTCAGATAGAGATGACTAGGAAGGCATAGACAAGGTCCCTCTGAGGTTTCACACAGTTGATTTGAGCTTGATGAGAAAAGTGCTTGGATTTTTCTCACTTAGCCATGGCCCAGGAGAGGATGCTGCCTGGAGCTCCCTCCCCAGGAAGAGACTGCGTCTCCTCAAGAAGGCCAGGCAGTTTTCCAAACCAATTTTATCAGTCAGGGGCTCACACTCCTTAGAGACTGATAAGATTGGGACACGAAGAGTCTTCCCTCTAGAGACCCGTGTGTGGAAGATACGATCCTCAGCTGGTGGTGCTATTGGATGAAGAAATCACTAATTCCATCATTTGGTCCATCGCTGATGAGTTTATGTTGCACGAGCTATTGGGAGATAAAAGTAGGCTGCTGATCATGTCTTTAGCACGAGCTATTGGGAGATAGAAGTAAGTCGGTGAGCATGTCTTCAAAGAATGTGCTATATGTCTGCTTCCAACATGGAGCTCACAAGGCTGCTGTGTTGACCTGCCTCAAGCCAACAGAAAGGGAAGCTCACAGGGGTGTCCCTGGGAATGCTGCCTCTACCATTGTCTTCTACATTGCTGTCCCAATGCAGGCATGAAAACAATGGACTCTTCCTTTTAGCTCTTTATGCCAGATACTTTGCGGAAGTCAAGAACAGCTGACTACCACAGAGACCTCTCAGGGAATATGCAAACACCATCAGGATTGCATGGAACTTTCTCTAGAAGGAAAATATTGAACTTTCATCAAATTCACCATGTGACTCATGACCCAAGGGAAGTTAAGAATGTTTCATGCAATCTTCTCGAAAGCCCCTTGGGGAAAAATTCGTTTTCTCCAATGAAGTGTTACTGGGGATATCAACTGCTCTGCAGGGCAGGCCAAGTACCAGGAATAGCTGGCCAACACACAATGGGCTCTGTGGCAATTCTGTGAACTTTTTATTTCATTTTGCTTTGTCTGGGCAATTTTGTCTTATTGGTTTTTTTTTTGCTTGTTTGTTTTTTATTTTTGTGAAATTTTTAATTGTTTTTATTGGGGGTTTTGTGTTTGTTTTGCCTCTTGATTTTTTGTATTCATTTTGTTTTGGGAGAATGAATATAGCATTGAGTGGGTAAAGAGATGGGAAGGATGTAGGAGAAGTTGGGGGAGGAAAAAGCATGATCAAAATGCATTGTATGAAAAAAATTTAAGCCCCTTGGAATTCATCAAGTTTTCCACATCACAACTGATCTGGCAGTGCCACTGGAAGTGGCCCGAGACACCAAGGTCTAGAGCAAAGACTGGTGTGTTAAATAAATCTGTGTGAATTGCCCTAATGTTCTGGTGACCTGAAGATCCAGTTGCCTGACTAGTTATGTAATGGGCCTGCTAACCAAGATAAAGGGACATTAATATTCATATCAAAAAAAAAAAGCAAGTGTCCCTGTGTGGACGCAGTTAGACATCAGCTATGTAACTCTGCTCAGACCCAAGTGTCATTGGATCCAAACCAACTACAATATATTCAGAGCCACTGACCAGCTTAGTTGAAGGGCTCAAATCACAACATTAAACACTACAGAAATCCGAGCTACTTCTGAGTAGAAGCCTAACTAAGGCTATGCTTCAGGCACTGAATCTCATGGCACGCTCAGTCCTTCGGAGTACCTCCATCTCCATTATACAGGTGAGGAGTTTGAAGGCCAGAGAGCAATGTGCTGATCACCCCAGCACCGATGTGTGGAGAAAGTGAGATCTGAGCTAACGCTGGTGTGATCCAAAAGTCCCAGCTTTAGAAGCCACACTATGGGAAAAACCTAACCATGTAGGACAACTTAGACCTGACATGCCCTTGTTTCTGCCTTGTGGAAAGCCCTAAAGAATGAGTGGTCCTTGCTGGCAAGCCAGTGTCTTTTGGGCAGTGATTAGAAACCTAGATTGTTTCTAAACCACGCTTCTACTGCCTTCCGCACATGGCAGGCCACTCTGCTGGTCTGCACCAGCCACCAGGAAAGAAAGGGTCCCAGAGAACTGTCTTTGGGATGTTTTCTGCTAGTCCTGGAAGTGCGTCTCTGCTGCTCATCTTCCGTTGGCTGGAACTGAGTCGTGTGATTACCATCTGAGTGCAAGGGAAAGGCTGAGGAAATGAAGTCAGGAGTGTATCCCAGGAAGAAACAGTTTGATTGAACTTCAGCCTCTGCTGGCCACAGAAAGGAATCAGGTTGCATAGCAAAGGTAAAGTTTGCAACACCATTTTCTGTCCTCTTTAATCTTTGCACTCCTGTCCCTGGGGCCTTAGGCAAGAAAGAAAGCCTTTCTTTGCTGAAACAATAACTCTTCTGAGGATTTACACACCAGTGGAAAGGGGACATGACCAAGGGCCCCCACAAACCAGTGAACCGGGTAGAGGGCCATTATACAAGTTCTCCCCCAAAGCTGTGGATCAGTAGCCCTCAATTAATGGCCTCCCCACTTTGATGGTTTTCTAGAAACCTGAAAGATTGGTTATCACCTTGAGTCCTTGGACATTATCCTTGTTGGTTCCTTTTTTTTTTTTTTACTCTGTTCGTCATTGTAATTCTGGCAATATTGTTCAGGTGTTTGACAATGGGATTCACACTACCTTCCCTGATTCTGTGGACATCCTGGGCCTCTCTGCAGAATTGCTTCTCCTCCTACTAGCCTCCTAGAGCTGAATTCCCTCCAGCCTTCAAACCCCATCCTATAGAGTTGCCTGTACCACGTGAGATGCACACATCAACTACACATAGTTTAGTCAAAATACCCTGCTTGAGCCCACCTGCCAACATTCCCAAACCTCAGCCCTCCTGTGTGAGAACCACTGAGGCTCTTCTCCTCCCTGTTCTGGCTAAAGCTTAAGGCGGAGAAACTAAGGTTCTGAGACGTGGAAGCCCGTCCTTAACAGCACAGAATAAAATGGTATTTTAAGGGGCTGAAAAAAGTGAAAAGTGAAACCTTCACGCCTTAATTTCCGGCTCAATTGGCCTGTCCATCTGTCTGACTGCGTATGCTAATAACCCTGACTTCCAGAGTCCCTGATAAAAATAGAAAAACTGGAGCTGTAAAGAAGTGTCTTTGTCTGTGATATACTCACTCTCACTTCATGACCAGTGGCTATTTCCAGGAAAGCTATAACTTAGCCCTACATAATAGTGCCTGAGGCATGACAAGCTCTCAATCAACATGGGAAGGTGGGGGGTGGGGGGGAGACAGATAGAATGGGAATGGAAGGGAGGGGAAAAGGGTGGGGAGGAGAGGCTTTTTCACAATGTATTCCAAACTGTTCTGATTAAAACGGAGAAGTGCTATCAGTGCCTCTTTCTCCCCAGTGGAATAAAACCGAGCCAGAAAGAATAGTGTAGAATTATCAGGTGATCTCCACTGATGGCCGTCCCTAAGCCGTGGACCTGCTTGGGTCCCCTAACCAGCCCAAGTTTCCTACCACCCAGCACCCACACCTGCTTGCCATACCCTGCTCCTCACCCTCACGCCTGCCCAAAAACAAAGCTGCCAAACAACTTCCAGAAGCTGCAGCATGCCCCCAGACAAGCTGCCCGTGAGCAGGTACTGGGACAGTTTATCCCAAGACCCCCTGGGTGTGTGAACAAGTCCTCATTGACCTCAGCCACCAGCAGCCTGTCAAATACTTATTTAGCAAATATCTTCTAGGCTCCCAAACTAGACAAAGAACCAGAAATTGGCCAACAGGCACAAAACATCACACTTGTGGGCTCCAGCTTCATTACTTTAAAATAGCAACTCCAGGCAGAACGTGTTGTTATCCAGTCTACAAGGGGCATCAGGTTAGGAAAGCCAAAAGGATCAGCATGTCCATTCCAAGAGGGCTCTCTGGGGTAGCAGATCCAGAGACAGAAAACATTTCTCTTTTCCTTTATTGTTGGCTTTTATTTAAAGGGGAAGTCCCCAAATGGAATAGAGAGTGCACGGGTTGTTTTAAGGGCATCTTTCCTCTCTGTGACACCACGAGCGCGTTCTCCATTTTTTCCAAGCTCCAGAGAGAAACTCCACTTGCCAACACTTGAGTGATTTCACCTCTAGTGTTTCCATGGTGATGCACATCGCTGCACAGCCTGGAGAAAAGGTGCAGCTCCAAGTGACGATGAATATGAACAAAGCCCGGCAGTCTCCCTGGGGTGGGGATGGGCTCTCCTAGAGGAGCTGGGTTGCACAGAGGCCTGGGTCCCACATGGTCTCTGCCCTTAGATAACCTGAGGTGGACTTCCCATTCTTAGGTTAGAAGCTTTAGCTGGCAGGAATTCCAAGGACTAGTGAAGGAAGGCACCAGCTGTCTGGGAAGAATGCACAAAGCATCTCTAACAGGGCAAGTGCAAACAGCATGCTGTTCCAGACTAGAGAGGGTCTCTATGGGATCTGGGGCTTAGGGGTCATTGGCTTTTCTCCCAGCTTGGCCCACCTATAGGTTGCCATCATATTGTGGAGAGACAGCTATAAAACAAGAGCAAAACATGATAATTCCTCAAGAATCTAAGACTGAACTCTGCTCCCTAGTAAACTTTTCGGCATAAGGTGAGTCTGTAGCACAGGTCCTCCTTCCTTTCTTCACTCCAATGAGGGTCGTCATAAAGCTACCATCAAGCAGGCACATGTCATGTGCCAGAGACAAGGTGTTTGTGGCATGCGTGCCCATACTAAGTAACTCCATGCACTAGGTAGCATCATCTTCATTTCAGAAAGAAACTGGAGCTGGAAGAGCAAACGAGGGATGAAGCAGGGATCGGAATGCAGAGTCTCCACTGGAGGGCTCACATCAGGCTCACCCCTATACCAGGGCATCAGTGAAGAGTCCCCACTGGAGGGCTCGCGTCAGGCGCACCCCTGTGCCAGTGCATCAGTGGAGAGTGCTGATCTCAAGCCAGCTGAGGACAGCGACAGCCGACTTCCACAATTTGATTCTGTCCAGTTTTCCATCGTTTACAGCCGCAGCTGGAGCGCCCACTCCTCCCACATCTTCTGCAGGCTACGTCCATTTTATTCTTGACTCAGTCAAGCAGGCATGGGTGCCACATGGCACAACTGCCATCCCCTCCATATTTCATATTGAGGAAATGGGGGCCCTAGGAGACAAGGCTTGCTCAAACGCCGGTGAGTTGTCAGAGCTGAGTTTTCATCTCATTTCTGCCTCCAGAGCCAAGGCTTCTCCATGGATCTACTGCAGGTTTTACATCCTTTCTTTGGATCTAAACGTACCAAGTTCTAGATTAAGTGACCAACTCTCCAGCCTTAAGAAAATACAGGAGCCCGGTAGGATGAGAACATTAATGTCCCTCTCTTACTGCCACCTGCCTGGCCGTATTAGCAGGTCTCATAGGTGTAAATGTATCTCCACTGATTCTGCCTCTTTTTCCACCAATGTCAATAGAATATCTATTGTACAGAGACCCTGTACTGGGCACAAGGGACAGAGAATAAAGGGTTCAAGCCCTGTGTCCCCCTGTCAGTCCTTGCAGACAGCCCTAACAAGCAGGACCCTATTGAATTCTCATGATAATCCCCATGGGGCTCGTGCTGAGGCAATGCTCACTTCTTAGCAAGGAAACTGAAGCTCAGCACAGCTAATCAATCAGCCCTCAAGGTCACTCAGTAAAGAAGTGGGGAGCCAGGGTAGGGGCCAGGGGACCCAACTAAGCCAACCTGATTCTGAGAACTGGAGCAACACAGCCTGCTGGGCTTGGCTCTGCATCCAGGGCAGGAGTATGTTAAGAAGGGAACAAGTGTGCCTGGAGCTTAAGGAGGAATGCTAGTGTGGGGAGACTTTGGTGCAGAAAAGAAAAGGGTAACACAGTAAGACTTCCACATTGGTGGCCTTGCCTCAAGCAATGAACTAAATCAAAACCACAGGCACTCTTTGTTTTTTCAAGGGATCGTTGTCACCACTTTGTTTAGCTTCTTGGGAGTCCCCGATATTCACACCTACCAAAGAGAAAAAGAACCACTACCTTCCCGTGATCCACTTGGTCTGAGCAGAGATCCACGGGAGAAAGCTGTCCCTCTGACAGGGAGAATGGTGTGGACCTGAATGCACACAGGGTCGACATAGGAACCCATAGATGTAAAGCTGCACTGTGGAGCTCGGATTTTTCTCAGCCGGCCTTCTGCACCTCCGGCTGGTCCACCCCAGTCCATGGGAAATGGAAGAATCGACCAAGGCAAGAAGGAAGGTGGGGAAGAAGCAGAGCTCTGCTCTGCCCAGAAGAAACCTTTCTGAATTTCAACAACCCAGACCGTTCTTCCTCTAGGTACCCAGATCACCTAAGGGGACAATGCTCCCCAAGCCCCAGCTCTCTCCCTTGGATTTTGCTGCATTTCATGCTACACACCTAATGTTCTGACATAAATCAGACTCCATCAGAAATGCTTGTGTCTGGAGCACTTGGCAGAACACATGACTAATCTACATGATGTCCACTGTGAAGACGGACAGAGGAAGGCCTTTCGGGGTTACCCAGCCTGGGTGTACAGCAGCAGAGTTACTGTAGTCTCTACTCCGGAGTGGGTCTCTAAGGTGGGGTTTCATCAATAATAGCATGGGAGAGTGATGTCAAGTTCCCAGAAGGGCAGGGTCAGACGGCTTAGCTGAGAGAATCAAAGGATTTCCAAGACGATTCTGTTTGAACTGTGCTCAGCTCGGTGCCTGTGCCCACATTTACAAAACCAGCTGGACTCAGTGCCATCATCCAATTAGCACATGCCAGGACCAGCTCCCTGGGGCCAAAATGAAACAGGCAGGACGAGATCAAACCCCAGTCCCATGCTTTTAGAGTAGACATCCAGAGGCACACAGAGCTGCTGGAGGAGGCAAACTATGCCTACCGCAGGCAACTGACACTACCTGCCCAGGCCGCAGCTCTCGCAAAGGTGGGGACTCAATGATGTTCCATCAAGACACAGTGGCAATGAGCCAAGACCCCAGAGAGTCAGAGATAAAAGACAGTTTCTCCTCTGCACAGCTTCACAGTCTAGCAGGAGACACACAGCCTGCTGAAATGCAGTTACAAAGCCTGAGAGGAAGAAGGCAACTGGATGAAGAACAGAGATCTGTGGGAGCAAAGAAGGGTGACTGATTTGGCTAGGCATCAGGGGACCAGCCTGGAAGACCACCTGGAGGAGGTGATAGATGTATTGATTCTCAGTAACAAACTGGTACTTACCAGGAGCCTGTATTAAGCTGCCAAATTATGAAGTGTGATCAGAACAGAAGAAATGATGGAGGGCAAAATAAAAACCTGGAAATGAAGATGCTTTCCACCAGTTATGGTGACACTTACCTGCTATACAAGCCCTTGGGAAACAAGTTGGAAGAACTCAAGTTTAATGAGAGACGGAAAAGGGGGAGAGAAGAAGAAAAAGAATAAGAATAAGAATAAGAATAAGAATAAGAATGAGAATGAGAATGAGAATGAGAATGAGAAGAAGAAGAAGAAGAAGAAGAAGAAGAAGAAGAAGAAGAAGAAGAAGAAGAAGAAGAAGAAGAAGAAGAAGAAGAAGAGAAAGAATATTATTTGGTGTGGGACAATTCTGTATTCTGTCAATTATGTTTTAAATAAATGCTGATTGGCCAGTAGCCAGGCAGGAAGTATAGGTGGGACAACCAGACAGGAAGTAGAGACAGGACAATGAGAACAGGAGAATTCTGGGAAGGAGGAAGCCCATTCCTCTCCAGTCCTGCCTAGACACAGAAGAAGGAAGATGTGACCTGCCCTGCTGAAAAAGGTACTGAGCCATGTGGCTAACATAGATAAGAAGAATGGGTTAATATAAGTTATAAGAGTTAATAAGAAGCCTGAGCTAATGGGCCAATCAGGTTACCATTAATATAGACCTCTGTGTGATTTCTTTGGGGATAAATGGCTGCTGGGACCTGGTGGGAGGACAGAAACCAGGCAGGACAGAAAACTCAGTCAAGAGTTATTTAAATGAGATAATCAGGAAGGGACAGCAGATTTGTATTTTAACACCACTCTGACAGGGCTGGGGGACAGCTCAATGTGTAAAATGCTTGTGTGTAAACATGAGGGCCTGCGTTTTCATCTCCATACCCGTGGAAAAGCTTGTTCCTGTAACCCCAGCACTGGTAAGGGAGAGACAAAAGCTTGTTCCTGTAACCCCAGCACTGGTAAGGGAGAGACAAAAAAAAAAGCTTCTGGGAACTTGCTAATCAAAACAGAAAATTCCAGGGTCACTGAGCAACTGTGTCTCAAATTATTATTATTATTATCATCATCATCATTATTGATATAATCTTTAGTGTGGTAGTAATAATGTATTAATTTATATTGTTAATTATATAAATAATAATTTACATTAACATTAATAATACAAATTAATAATAATAATGTGGCAAATTATAGAGGAGGATATTTAAAAAGATCTCTGGTTTCCACATTCACACATACAAACACACTTGCACATGAAAATGCACACACATGCACACAACATACATGCATGTGCACCACGTGCACACATATGGAAGGAACTCGAGCTGTGGGCAGTTTTCAAACCCTAACATGCCAACGGCAGATAAATTGCATGATTACCTGTTACACTGACCTGCAGGCATGTGAAATGCCCATGAGACCAAGGAGCAGCTATATGGGAAGCACAAAAACCAGACTGGGATGTGTCCAGGAGATAGAACCATGAAGATGTAAGCAGGACTCATTCCTTCAAGAAGCTTCACCGAGAAGAGGAAGGGCAGCGACTGAGGAGCCAAGTGAACTTGAGCAGGGATACTGAGGAGGTTTAGCCCAGGAGACAGCTGCCCATCCTCCCTCGCACATCTTCCTCCCATTGCCTCCCACTGAAGGTCCAGAGCATAAGAACTTTAGCAAAGCAGTGAAGTGCTGAGCAGAGTCCAGAGCTGGGGCAACCAATTTGGTGCCCTTGGAGGGAAATAACAAAAATCCCACCAGGCAGAAAGGCTCCAACCACTGTCTCTGTCATTGATCCATGCCCGAGCACTTCTGCTTGGCCCCTACCTTCACTCCCTGGAGGCCTCACCGAGCCACACGATCATAAGTCATTGGCCTAATAGCTTTATTAGGGGGAAAAAAGCATTAAGGCCCAGCTTAATGAAAGCAGGACTGAAAAGGAAGCAGGCAGCAAACTTGTCATCCCACTTGCATGACCTCTTGGGAACCCACCAGAAAACACTCAGTCCTCATGGCGGGGCTGATTAACCTCAGACAGGAGTAACTCTGGCCGAAAACATGTTGCCGGCTTGTTTGGGTCCTTAAAGGCTTTATAATAAGAACAAGCATCTCCCGGTAACATGTCATCACCGGGCAAATAGAGTCAGGTTGGAGAGAGTGCCCGAAGCCTTCCTGCTCTCAAATATCTGCCTTGATCAATAAAAGATCACAACCAGGCAGCTCTGGGCTTAATTATTTACTATATCTGTGCCTTCGTCTACAAGAAATTTTCTAAAGAAATCCAACTGCCTGCTCGGTGCCATATGGAGTCAATACCCTATACTCTACGAGTGTTAATGAATTAATTAATCAACTAATGGCAGTAAAGGTCTGCGGAGACCACGGATGCTCAGCTCCCGAAGAGAACACTTTTTACTTGTTTTGGCAATAACTTTAAATCATTCGTTCCTAAAAGTCCTGAGTGATTTCTCAGCCAAGCGTTCATTAGGTTGTATATATTGTCAGTGTCAATTATGTTGATAACATCTTCCTATTTCGTTTTTCATGCTATTTCTGCCTTATAAAGCCAATTCCCAATTATCTGTGAACGTGATAGAATGAGAGTCAACAGAGGATGGAAACTCCTCCTCTTGGCCAATCAGCAACCAGCACATTCCTGGGCTCAAGAGTTTCACTAGCAAACCTCCTAGCACCCTGCCTTCTTTTGCTCTTTGAGAACAGAGTGAAAAGTAGTGAAATTGGGGGCGAAATCTAAGAAATAAAAGGAAAAGAAGCAAAGGGCCAGATCCAAACTACTGCACCAACTCTATGTAATTAGAACTACATTGATGGGACCTCAATGCAATATTAATCATAACCAAAGGCAGGAAAAATAGTTCAAGATCTTCCTCAGAGCAGTAAAGGATGCATAAGAAGAGAGTTTCCAGGCAGGAGGAGGAATTAGGGCTTGCTTGCGAGGGAGTGAAAATTCTATCAAAGGAAACTTCAAAACCTGGACTAGAAGTTCCTTTTCAATAAGAAACTGTGACTGCGCATTGGTGTGATGAAGGCCAGCGGGAGGCACTGGGCAACTTGACAGCTTTTACAAGCCGTCAACATTTCCAGAAGCGCAAGGGAGTAACCTGGTGGGGAAAGAATGTCCAGTCTAGAGGCAGAGGGAGGGGATGAGTGGGGGCTGAGATGAGGCATAAAGAAGTCTCCAATGGCCTTTGCTAGTTAGCTGTCAAATGGGAGGAAGGAGGGGCTCGCAGAAATCTCACTGTTTGTTTTAAAGCCACATTTTATTGAGTGTTGACAAAGTCAACTTCTGGTCTGAGATGGAATTTGAAAAACTGGGGAGCCCTTTTCTAGAATCTGTTTCAATGGTTGGATTGTAAACAGGTGGTAAAGAAGCAGAAATAGAATCAGGAGGGTGTGCATCACCTTCAGCACCACACCCAAGAGTGTGTGGGGCAGGGTGGGCGTGCAAAAGCCAGGGCTGGGTACAAGCTGTCTAGGAATAACAGTTTGGGGTTCATGACAAAATGCTAGCTTGTGTTCTCTCTCTCTCTCTCTCTCTCTCTCTCTCTCTCTCTCTCTCTCTCTCTCTCTCATGTTCTCGCTATCTCTGTGTCTGTGTGTCTGTCTCTGTTTCTTTCTCTCTCACACACGCTCTGTTTCATTATCTCTCACACTCTCTCTTCCCAAAATCTACTGAGCAGAACACAGAGAATTGGAAGGGCAAAGGGACTTCCAGTTGCCAGGGATGAGAGATGTGCTCTTGGCATAGCAAACAGAATTTAGAACACATTTTTCCATAGAAACCTTAATGAAGATGGTAATTGAGACCCATCAGGTGGGCAGGGTGAGTGTAAAAACAACCAGCTCGGAGGCTAGGGAGACCCCAGGGTCCTGGTTTTACTATGCATATACTGTGTGCCCTTGGGCAAATTACCCAACATATCTGAGCTCTGGTTCCCTTTGACATGAAGTTCTTCTGAGAATTAAACCGTTGAGATAACATAAAGACCAAACTATAGTCTGGTCAGAGCATACACAGCCAAGCACTAACTTTGTTAGTATGGTTAATAAAGAGCAAGGGTGTAGCCCTTTGTAGATTATGTATGCTTTTGTGGGCCACACTTTGAACCCAACTATCATTGTTTCTGGAGGGGGGGGGGGGAGAGCGCTTTGAATTCGAGCAACCCACTTTTGAAAAAAAGAGTTATATTCCCAAATTAATTTACAGATTGAACACTATCTGTTCTTGTTTTTTTAGCATCCTCTAAAGACCTGAGGTCACTTGATGCATTTAAGAACATAAAATGTATTATGCATAACTTTGTTGCTCATAAAATTATCATTTTTGAGATATGTTTGAGATACATAGAGACGTAAAGACTGGGGAAGAAAAGAAACTCAGAAACATATGGTGGATATCTTCTTGTTTTTCCAACTAGAGGAAGAAAAAGCAAAAGACTTTAGGCAATAGAGTAATTCTGAAGGCCTCCCCATCCTTAAAATGGATCCTAGCTCCTTCTCATAGACAAGTGATGTCAACCGAGAAAACTCCAAAAGCCAGAAACTGACCGTGTCAGAGAAGCAGACAGGTAGACAAGTGAAGATGGGTTCCCAGGAAGTACTGCAACAAAGTGCTGTCGTGAGGACCTATGGAACACCCTGACCTCCATCAGTTTAAAACGACAAGGGTATTGTCTAACATACCATGAGGCTTTGAATTGGGGCACACTCCACAAAATCCAGAGGCTCAATCACATCCTGCAGGACCCAGGTTCTTCCCATCGGCCTTTCAGCTCTGCCAGTCTGAGCATGCTGCTCTTTGTCTCTATGGTAGTAATATGGGCAGAGCTGCAACAGCCATCCTAGCCTCATACCACAATGCAGAAGGACCCAGAGAGAGCCTCCTTTTCTTGTTTCCCTTTAAGAAAATTCCCAGAAGCACTTTTCGCAACAAACAGACTTTGCCTCTGTCTCACTGGCCAAGAATACTATTGCATGCTTCTTCCTAAACCATTGACTGACAAGAAAACTGTAACTAACATGCGTGATCTGTACTAATGAAGATTCATCTATCCGGATCAAGGAGAGCTCCAACACCTGACAACTGGATACCTGAATAAAAACAGGGGATACAGCATTATGCCCAAGCAAATGTTGTGTCAGAGTTGTTCCCTCTCAGTGAGACATGACCATCAGTCACCATGAAGCAGGGTCACCATGGTGACCTACAAAACATCTTGGCTTCATTGGGTAATAAAGCAAAGCTATCTCTCTGCTGGACAGTTTTTCGCTTACAGGCTCAAGAATTCGAGAACTCACATCCAGCAAGTATTCCTGTAGCCTCTTCTAGCACAGGTTTTTTTGATGTTGTTGTTGTTTGTTTTGTTTTTGTTTTTTATTACTGAGCCAAATTAGAAAGCACTACGACAGTCCTCTAGGAACATATCTCGGTGTTCCAACTGTCTCTCCCATACCCCAGACATTCAGGATGTACTCTTTGGCACGTCATTCCAAGGTGTACAAATCAGGGAGACTCTGGAGTCAATGAGAACAGTCTACAAGCCTGATGGAGGTCAGATGCTTCCTGTGGCACAGGAAGGACCCAAGCCTACCTTGAACCTGGCGGACTCCACCACTAGAGGAACCTGCACAACCCTGCATCATTTGGGTGTTTTTTTTCTCTTTTGTTCATTGAGTTCTTTTATTCCCTCCTACTAAACTCCTGCTATTATTTTTACTTTTAAAAGCAGTTTAAACATTTTAAATTCTCCTATGTTTATCTAATTTTGCTTATACGTTTTTAGATTATTGTGAAGTTGGGTGTTTTTTATCTCTTGGTTTCTTTCTCTGTTCCCTAACCTTCTGTCTCCTCCTTGCTGCTCCTTCCATTTTAGTTCCATTTTAATTTAATGTGCACTTATGTTTTTAATCCCTTAATTTTTTTCTCATCTCCTAACTTTCTTCTGTCTTCTGCTTGATGTTCCTTTCATTTCATCTAGGTTCTCCTTTCTTTCTTCCTTTCCTATACCACCTTCCTTCATTTATTTATACTATTGCTATTCCACAGTTGTACCCTTATCAATTTTTAACTTCATAGCTTAATTCATATCATATTGTCATTTTCTACTCTATGGTCATTGACGGTTTCTCAATCATCTTTAATTAATTTCAAGTGTATTTTCTGTAACTGTTTTAGCTTGATGGTGTTGCTTTTAACACTATTTTATCACTTGTGTGCATGATCAATGACTTCAAAAATGATAAAACAGTTAGATGAATGAAGAAATACCTAGAGAACAGAGTATCAGAGATGATAACGTCAGTCAGGAAACAGTCTGTAGGAGGGAAGAAAATTTTTTTAAATGTTAGAAATGAAGAACCCAATAGATGAATATGATGTGAAAAATTGCCCTGACAGACTAGACCAAGGAGAAAGAGCATGAAAATGGAAGACAAAAGTCAAGGAAATGTTAGATTCAGACATCGATAAACAGACAAAATCATTGTGCCTACAACTTCTAGGAAATGGTCAAGAAACTAAACCCAAAAATCCATGGGCACAAAGAAGGAACTAAGATAGAAAGAAAGAAAGAAAGAAAGAAAGAAAGAAAGAAAGAAAGAAAGAAAGAAAGAAAGAAAGAAAGAAAGAAAGAAAGTTAGGGTTTTTATAATGAAGGTAGGGTTGTGAGAGAGAGAGAGAGAGAGAGAGAGAGAGAGAGAGAGAGAGAGAGAGAGAGAGAGAGAGAGAGAGACAACTGTATTCAGCAAAATTATGGCAGAAAATTTCCCAAATCTAGGAAAAGAAAGGACGTCCAAATACAACCATTGTTTAAGACTCCCAAAGAAACACAACCAGAGAAGACCCTCTCCACAATCCAGCCCTCAAAATAATAAGACCACAAATGAAGAAACAATATTAAAAGCTTTGAGAGAAGACCATAAACATAAACCTATCAGAGTATCATTAGACCACTCAACAGAAACTAATAAACCCGGGAATGCATATAATGATATCCTTCAAGCCCTGAACATAATTGCCAACCAAGATTACTAGACTCTGCAAATTTATCTTCTGAAATTGACAGAGAAATAAAGGCATTTCAGGACAAACAAAAACTAAAGTAATTCATTAGCACCAATTGAGCATTGTAGATGATACTCTAATCAAATTCTACACAGAGAAGAGGAGAAATGTCTCAATCATGAGGGGTGGACAAAGGGATAAATTTCATGAAAATAGAATTACAAAATTGAACTGAAAAGAATCAATTATGTCCAGTTCAGTGAACCATCAAATCTTAATATGAATAGAGAGAAAGAAAACAAAAAAATTACAAGAATCAATAAATCTCTATAAGTCATAACCTTCTCTCTAAACAGCCTTAACTTTCTGATTAAAAGATGCAAACAAGTTGATTGGATTAAAAAACGACATCCAACTAATTGCTGTCTCCAAGAAACACACTTGAGGGGCTGGGGGAGGGGCAGCTCAGTCAGTAAAGAATGTGGAATACTAGTGGGAGGACCTGAGTTTGATCCCCAGCACCCCTGTAAAAAGTCAGATGCAGTAACATATGCTATTTCAGGGCTTGAAGAATATCACTATATGCCTTCCTGGCTTTAATAGTGTCTGTTGAGTGGTCTGATGTATTCACATAGGTTTGTTTATGAGTTTATGCTCTTCTCTTGAAGCTTTTAATATTGTTTTTTCATTTTGAGGCCTTAGGATGTAATGTAATCCCAGAACTGGGTAGACAGACACATGAGGATCCATGACTGGGACTTGCTGGTCAGCCAGTCTAACCAAAGCAATGCACTCCAGATTTGATGAGAACAAAAGTAAGTGAGGGAGACACCTGACATTAATCTCTAGCCTCTATGCACAGGCAGGCAGGCATGCACACACACACACACACACACGCGCGCGCGCGCGCACACACACACACACACCCATGTACGCAACACAAGCATATACATATATATACACACAAATAAAGGAACACCTTCACTGGAAAAAAATATAGAAATGAACAGTAAACAATACATCAAGCAAATGGTAGCTTAAAACTAGCTTACATAACAGTTATTATATCTGATAAAGTATGTCTTAAGCCATAAACCCACTAAATATTAATAAAAGGGACAATAAATGAAGATATAATGATTGCAAATACATATGCGCCAAGCCTTGAGACTCCCAATTCCATGAAATAAACACTACTGATTATAAACAGACAGATAGGACCTAATACAATAATAATAAACAAGAAACTTCAATGACATACTCTCCTCAACAGATAGGTCATACAGACTAAAAACAACAAAAAACCTCTATAGTTAAATTGTACCATACATCATCTGGACTTAACAGGTATCAATTATGAAATGGACATTCTTCTAAGAAGCCTATGGAAACTTCTCTAAATGAGTTGCCTTTTACCACATAAAACAAATCTTAACAAATGCAAAAGAATTTTTAAAATTCTACCTTTTTATTTTTTTAAATTTAATTTTTAAAATTCTATTCTGGGTTTATAGTGAAATTCAGTTTATGGTGAAATAAAATTAGAAATCAGTAGCAAGAAAAACTACAAAAGGTGCACAGGTACAGGAGCATTGAATTATAAATATTTTTACATTTTTAAAATTTTTATCTTGAAACATTTATTTTAATTCCTGAGAATTTCATACAATTTTGATCATATTCACCCCAATTCCTCTCCTCGACTCTTCTCAGAACCACCTCCACCTCTGTACCTCCAAAAATACTGTGTTCTCTTTCTTTTCAAGCCTGTGGACCGCAATTCATGCTATCTATATTTCTGGGTGTGGGGCCAACTACTAGAACTTGGTCAGTCTACCAGAAGACATACCCTTAAACAAAACTGATTCTCCTCCTCCCAGAAGCCACCAAATATCCATAGCTCCTCAGTTAAGAATCAGGGTTCATACACTGCTTCCCACTTCATGCTAGAACATTGACTGGCTTGATCTTATGTAGGTCTTTGCAATCAACCATAGCTACCATGAATTTATAAATGATGCCCAAAAGACACTGTTTGTCTCCTGTCCTCTCTAATTTCTGATTCTCGCAATCTTTCCACTCCCTCTTCTAGATGAACTCTGAGTCTTGGACAGGAGGATGTCCTAGAGATGTTTCGTTTCTGTCTGAGTCTTGGACAGGAGGATGTCCTAGAGATGTTTCATTTCTGGCTAAGCGTTCCACTGACGCTTGTTCTCCACACTTTGACCAGTTGTGAGCTTCTACAATAATCTCCATCCACTGCACAAAGAAACTTCTATGGTGAGTGTGAGAACTGCATTAAGCTATGGACAGAGAGATACAATTTTAGAGGGCAGTTTAATGCTATGTCCATTTAGAAGAACAGAGTAGTAGTGGGTTCATCTTTGGGGTCTGTGCACTCCCCAACCATTGGTCCTTGACTGGATCGACAGGACCAAGTATGTGTTTTGTCCTGAGGAGTGGACCTTAAAACCAATCAGAAAGTACTTGGTTACCCACAAGACACTTGTGCCACTACTTCACCCACAAGAATATTTTTCCATGTCTGTCATTCCTGCAGTTCATGGGTTTGCAGCTGGGTAAGACTGCTGATGAGATTGCTGATGACTTTTAAACAATACACTCCTTAGTGATAAATGAGTCAATGAAGAAGTCAGGAGGAAAATCAAAAGTTACTGGAGTCAAATGTAAATGAAAAGACACTCTGGAGACAGATAAAGCAGTCCTAAAAGGAGGTTTATAGTTATGAGTGCTGACATTAAAAAATCAGAGAGGGTGGGTGAGAGGGATCAGAAGGTAAAAGCACCTGCCGCCAATCTGAGCTCAGTGCCCAAGACCCATATCATGGAAAGGGAGAACCAACTCCTGAAGGTTGTCCTCTGACCTCCACACACATGCTGACATATATACCCGAATGCATACGTGTGCACACAAAATAAGTAAAAAATAAAGCTTTAAAACCAGAAAGAGCTCAAGTAAATACAATAACAATATGCCTCAAGGTGTTTGAAAAAAAAAGCCAATTCCAAAATCAGTACATTAGGTGGAAAGAAATAATAAGGGTCAGAAGAGAAGCTTATGAAGTAGGCACAAAAAACAATAAAGGAGTCAACAAAAAAAAAGAGCTGACTCTTAGAAAAGGCGCACAAGACCAGCAGACTCCTAACCAAAATAGCCAAAAGTGTGAGATAAGACCTAATTTAATAAAATCAAAGTTGAAGAACAAAAGGGAAATGACACTGAATATCGGTGAAAGGCAGGGAACCATTAGAGAATACTTTGAAAACACATTTCAAACCCCTGGAAAATCTAGAAGAAATTAACAAACTTTAGACATAAGAGTTCTACCAAAATTGAATCAAGATGATATGAGCAACCTAAATAGATCCATAATGGGCAACGATATTAAAGCAGTAACAAAGACTCTCTTGGCCAAAATAAATAAATATTTCATAAAATATAAAGGGACAGAACAGTATTAAATTTGTCCTATGGAGCCAGTATTACTTTGATACCAAAACCACGTATAGACAACACAAACCACCAATTTTCCTGAAGATCATAGATATAACATTTCTCAGTAAATACTTGCAAACCAAGTTCAAGAACACATTGAAAGCAGCATATACTATGATCAAGTTGGTTTTATTCAAGAGACACAAGAGTATTTCAATATGAATAAATCAATAAATATTACACAGTATATAAATAGACTCAAGAACAAAAATCACAGGTCATCTTAAGAGATACGGAAAATGTCTCTGACAAAGTTCAACATCCCTTCATGATAAATAAAAAATCCCTACAGAATATAGGAATGGCCAAAACACACTTCAAAGTAATAAAGGCTATGCTCAACAAACCTATAGCCAACTCCATACTAAATGAAGGAAAGCCGAAAGCATTTCTTCCATTCTCTCCACTCGTACTCAGTGTAGTTCTTGAAGTCTTAACTAAATCAATAAGGCAAGAGAAAAGGGAAAGAGGGATTTAAATAGAAAACAATTCAAAGTATCCCTATTTTCAGATGCCATAAACTTAAAAGACCTTGTAGACTTGTTCAGGAAAGGCTCTCACAAGATCTCACCCATATCTGAGGAGCTTTGACTATTAACGGTTGCTGGGGCAGACGGAGTCTGTTTTCTTCAAGGAAATGGTCCCTGTTAGGATGCCCATGTCCACTGGATGGCTCTATACCCATATACATAAAAACAGGACAGGTTGGACTGGGTAGACTATAAAAAGAGAGCATGAATTTGGGAGGAGGATGTAGTGAAGGGGTCTGGAAAGAATTGAAGGGGAATAGGAGATTTATATGATCAAAAACATTATATACATGTTTGAAAATCTCAATATTTCTTAAAATTCACCCAGAAAACTCTTCAATATGATAAACATTTTCAGCAAAGAAGTAGGATACAGAATTGACATACAAAAAATGGCTAGCTTTCCTGTATACCAGAATGACCTAACTTGATGATAAAGAAATCCAGAAAACAGATCTCATTCACAATAGCTTCAGCAAAGTAAAGTATCTAGGAAGAAACCTAACCAAGGACATGGATGACTTCAAAGGTAAATCTTTAAGACATTGAAGAAAAATGTTGTAGAAGACAAGATTTTCCATACTCATGGACTAACAATATTATAAAACTGATCTACCAATTCACTGTAATCCTCTCAAAATTACAAGTATACTCTTTACTAAACCAAATAAGATAAATCTAAAGTTCATAGGGAACCATAGAAGACCCCAAACAGGCAAAGTCATGCAAAGAAGAAAAATGAATGCCAGAAGTATTCCAGAATTTGAATTTAAAATACTACAGAGCCATGGAAGCAACTTACTATGGTACTAAAAACAGATGTACATACCTAAGCAAAAGAATAGAGAGCTCAGAAATAAATACGCTCAACTGGACCTCTGGATTTTTCAGAAAAGTGCCAGAAACATACATTGGAAAAAATAGCCTCTTAAATAAATGGTGCTTGGAATATAGTATATCCACATGTGGAAGACTGTAGATTCCTGGGCCTCAACCTTTACAAAAATGACTTAAAGACCTTAGATAAGATCTGAAACTCTCAAAGTGCTAAAGGAAAAATACCTCAATACGTAAGTATAAACAGCTTTCTTTAAAAGGTCTTCCACAGCACAGGATACAACCCCAAGGATTAACAAATAAGATAAAGTTTAACAGCTCCTGGGCAGCAAAGGAAACAACAGAGTGGTGAGAGACTAAAGAATATAAATATGTACAAGGAATCCAAAAACTTACACACCAAAATGAAGCCATCCAATCAGGAGATCTTAAAAGAAGAAATATAAATATGAAATAAATATTTGAAAAAAAGTTCAACATTCCTTAGCCATCAGAGAAATATAAATTATAAGTATTTTGAGATTTCACTGTACCCCAGTCAAAATGGCTGTCACCATGAAATTAAACGACCACAGATTCTGGGAAGAATATGGAAGGAAAAAGAATCCTTACAGACCGCTGGTGGGGCTGTAAACTGGTTCAGCACAACAGAAGTCAGGGTGGAGGTTTCTCACACAATGAGAGGTCTAACTAACATATGATCCAGATGCCCCACTCCTGGCCGTATATCCCTTCAAAGTCAAGAGAATCTAAGTCGGCATACTACAGACACGCTTGTGAATCATGCTCATTGCAGCATAATTCATAATAGCCAAGATGTGCAACCAATAAATAACCTAGATGCCCATCGACAAATAAAATGGATAAGATGTGTTGTATATACACACAATGGAGTTCTATGAGGTACTAAGTACAAAATTATGTCATTTACAGGAAAATTTCTATGGAGATCATCATGTTAAGGAAAATAAACAGAGTCAGAAAGACAAACATCACATCTTCTCTCATGCAGAATTTAGACACACATAGACATAAACATGGTATGGATATCAATAATATAAGGAGTGGGTACCTGTGTGAGGGGAGGAAGTGGTTGAAAGGCAGAGCAAAGGGAAAGAAATGTAAATTTCTTAAGAGAAAATAGAACTATTGTAGATCCAAGGGCATTCTCCCGCCGGCCCTTTCAGAGCTGTCAGACCTTCTGAGATGACGCATTAGCGGGCAGCTACTCTCCCTGAGTGGTTTCTGATGTTATTGGCAGGAGCAGCCCTGAGCTTCCAGGCACTCTACTCTTTTCTTTACTCTGACGATGATCTTTCACATTGCATTAGGGAATGAACCGTGCAGCTCAAATGTGAGAGCAATGAAGATTTCTTCTCCTAGCTCCTAACTGCCGCCCTAAGTGAAAGGACACCATCCACCTCTAAAAGGCAATAACCTCATTCACTCTAACAACCTCTGCCCTTTAGCCCGTGGTGTGTTCATGCTAAGCAAGGGAAGAGGAATTTATGAGAGCATTTGGGTTCAGGTCTGCCATCACCTTTAGCAATCTCAATTAATCACTGAGTTAATCATTCCCATTCCTTCAAAAATAGGCCAAGTTAATTAGAATGAAGGTTGCTTTAAAAACCCTCTCTTTAGATGTCCTACACATTTCTGGAAAGAGCCCCATAGCATGAAAAATTAAGGCCTAGGGCACTGCAGCCAGTTGGGATTTGTAAAAGATCTTTAAAAGGTAATGTATTTCTAGATCTCTTCTTTCCTGTTTTAGGACACTGCAACTTTACTTAAGGAAACCACAAGTACATAGAGGAGAAGTACCAGAAAACCAACCATTCTCAGCCCTTACCAGTCACATAGACCAAGTCAAGTTTCTGCAGACATGGTAGAAAGTACCAGAAAGTTCATCTAAATACCTCCACCTGCTCAAAAATGTTGTAAATGTCTTCCACCTACAAGAGCCATTTTTTTTCCAAAAAAAAAAAAAAAAATACAGATAAGCTCAAAGAACATTCTCTAAAAAAAATAACACTGTAATGATTTGGATCAGAATTCATATATGCAATTAAGCATTAATGGTTTTTTTCTATGAAAATGGGCTTCCATTGATTAAAAAAAGATACCTGGGAAGAAGAGGGAAGCACAAAAAGAAAGGCTGGAAGTGACTAACAAATTTTTCCGGATCTCTTCATAGGTCACAGGGCAATCCGTAGCAAAAGAGAAAACACATCAAACAAAACTTCTCTTACTAAGGAAATCTGGGAGAAGTCAGAGTGAAGAGCATTTCTTATTAAATGAAAAAAGCTATGGCCTACCTAGAGACTAAGTGATCTGCCATAGACTCCAGTAGAGGACGGCCATGGCCCTATGACCTTCTGTTCACCCACTCTGATAATCTAGTAGTTTATACCCTGATGTATCACATGCCCCGCTGCCCTCTTCCACACTCCATGAGCTGTGAATTAGTTGCTATTTTACCTTTCTTCTAACTTAATGGGTTAGCCTCCTGCCACATTAATGGAGAACAGGGCATTCCTGGGTCTGAGATGACAGATCATTTGTTTGCAATTGCAGACAGAACTTTAGCATTTTTGTGACAATTCCCCATGTCCAGCTCCTACAGAACACCATGAAGAGGGCTCAGTTAACCTGAGCATAGAAGATACTATCACAGAAGAGGAACTCTGAGCTTAGGGAATCCAAGTTGTTTATAGTAGACTTAGGCAATGCTATTCTCCTCTGCTGTGAGACAGTATCTTCTCTAACTTTTAAGATTATAGTCAAACCTGATGCCATATAGAAGAAATGGTATCTCCCAAGGAGATATACATTCTTGAAACATTGTCTAAAACAAAGAACACAAGGTACCTTACTTATGGGTTGTGAAGAGACTCAGGAATGGGTATCAAGCAATATCCATCACTCATTTCTCAGTATTAGGTCATCTGGAATATTGTCCCATGAGTGCCCTACTTTGTTGTCATTCCAGTTATTCGGGTCATAATAGCCTAAGATTAATCCCATTATTTATCTCAGGTAGCATCTAAGACCAGTAGTGACAAATTAGATTCTTGGAGTCCCAGACTCAATCAGTTGAACAGATACTATAAATCATTACAGTCTTGATGGAGGAAGGTCATTGGTTAATTAAATAAAGAAACTGCTTGCCCTGATAGGTTAAAACATAGGTGGGAGGAGTAAATAGGAGGAAGAGGAAGTGAGGTAAGACTCCTCAGACAGACTTGACAGCTCTGCTCTCTGGAGCAGAGACACCAGGCTCCGCTCTCCCAGGCAGCTCTGACCCACGATGGACGTAGGCTAGAATCTTCCTGGTAAGCGTACCTTGGGGTGCTTACACAGATTATTAGAAATGGGCTAGTCCAGGTGCGAGAGTTAGCCGAGAAGAGGCTGGATATAATGGGCAAGTAGTGTTTAAAAGAATACAATTTGTGTGTTGTTATTTTGGGCATGAGCTAGCAGGCGGCCAGGGTGCTAGGGACGCAGCCCCGCCGCTCCTATTTCAACAGATGGCACACAACGTGGGGCTTTTAGGACCTCTCCTTCCCCTGCTTGGCTGCCGGCCGCGAGTTCAGCTTGGCGCGAGCCCTCCCTTCCTGAAATGGTGCACATCTTGTACAACATTCTGGCCAGACCTCCACAAAATACTCAGAGACTACTTGCAATTTTAAAAGACATTGATCTTGAAATTTAACCATCATTTTACTTTCACAGGATCCTCCAGAAAGAACGTCACCCCCATGACAGCTGGAAGTAATTCTAGAGGATGACGTCCCCTCTCCCAGAAAAGTTTGCCCCTGGGTTTAGGGTCATCATTTAGGGGTTGGGAGGTTGGGGGAGGAATTTTATAAGCTTAGGGATTATTTTGAAAAAAAAAGAGGGATGATGGGATAATAGACTTATAATTGTGAGTTACTGTTTTTAGACAAATATATTGGTATCGATTCTTGTATATTGATACAAAGTTAAATTATATTGACTATTGTATGCATGCATGTTTCTACCTCTGTTTAAAACTTTTTTTATGTATTGACATATATTGTATTGATATACATATTGTATGTATTTACCATATTGCAGTGTACATTTCTATTTCTGATTAAGATACTTATATAGTTTGTGTATTGATATATATTTACCATATTGCAATGTATATTTGTACATTGTTTATATTTGGAGGTCATTGTCCTCATTTGTTTCACAGTCATTATTGTCTTAGTCTTTAAGTTAGATAAATATTGAGAATTATATAGATTAATAGTCATCTAAGTTTGTCATTTATAATTAGACTAATCAGGTTCTTTAGATATATAGAGATTGTACTCAGTATAGATAGATAATCTTCAACTTCTTCAAAGAGCTGTAGAAAATGGCCTTTAATCTAATTCAGAGTTTTGTGGTAGTGGGACACAACTCAGAGTTTTGTGGTAGTGGGACACAATTGCTCCTGGCAACACCGCTCTATTCCCGAGAGAATGTTGATCACCAAAGACACTCCACCTGGAGCCTTTCTTTTTGGCAGAACTGGCCTTGGGGCAAAGAAATGCCCATACCTCAACAACTGACAGAGATACAGAGCGTGCATCAATGGATAAAACAGGACTGTCATATCCTGCCAAGACAGGGTAAGATAGTTTTGAAAAGTTGCTTGCCTTTGAAAATGGTATGTCAGTTATGTTAGGCCTTAGCCAAAGTTGGTTGCTTCAACACTGCAAACACGACTTTGGGTGATTGCCCAGGTAGCTAGTTGTCTCTGTGATTTGTTGCATGTTTTGGAAGTTGTTTTACTGAACTTCCTAATTACCCAGGTAACATTATTTCCCTTCTCAGATCTTCGATGGGGTTGAAGACTATATAAATGTAGTTACTTTTCTCTCACTACTTGGCCAAGTTATTTATTATACAAGACCTAAGCTAGTTAGAAAGGATATTTGTACTTATTGTATATAATTTCGTAGTAGGTTTAGAACTCTCTTACTTAAACAAAAGGGGGAGGTGTTGCGGGAAGTCCTTCTGCCCCTCCAACCAATAGCTGCTGAGATACCAGCCCATTGGGGCGTGGTTTCTCTCCCTTTAAAAAAAACAGCTACTTCCTCCACTCGCTCTCTTCACTTCCTGCTCCGCCAACGACTAGATTCCCTTTCTGGTTGCGCAGAGGGCTGTTGTCTGGGACGGTGATCTGTAAGTTTTTTCCTCTTTAAATAAATACCACTCTATTAATCATAATTCCAAACTGGTGTGGCATTGTTCGTGACTTATGCCTTCACAGTCTACTTTGGGTTTTTGTATTGAGCATTAACTTGACCCAAATACTAATCCAAACATATCAAGATACGCCAGTGATTACACGGACTCCATATTTGTCCACCAAAAGATCGAAGGCACTTCTGTAAACCACAACAATTCCAAACAAACAAGCTGAGGCTGATCTGAAGGCTGAGAACCTTCAGCATTTCAGCTAACATCAGGAGACAATACCACCTTATCTACCACTTGATTACAATCCTAGAGAGAGCTGCCTGTGAGGTACGCCCTAATGACTCCTGGAATTTCCACTAGGGGAATCAGTCCAGTGATCTGATATACAGTGTCAGCTGGTGCTGTTTCCTCTAGAGTGTCTGTTTTGAGCACTCCACCACAAACTTCTCAGTGAACCAAGAAGTTGATTCATCTTTTTGGTGATGGGTTAGAGGTGGGGCTGGAATCTGAGGAGCTGGGACTTTTTTCCTTGATTACTCCCCTCTACCGAATCTTTATTTTATGAGATGTCTAAAAATGCCGAGGCTTATCATCCAACCCTGCTGACAGAAGGGTGATAGAACTAGAGCCAGGGCCTCGGAGCCTGAGGTTCCTGATCTGTCAACTGTAGTCATCCTCTAGGGCTGATATAACAAAATACAGGCTGGATGGGGCACGTCAGAAATTTATTTCTCACAGTCCTGAATCCTGGGAGGTCAAAAGTCCAAGGTATCAGCATATCTAATACCCCCTGAGGTTTCTCCTTGTCTGTAGGTTGTCTCCTTTGGCCTTCTGATCTGTCCACGCACACCTCTGGGGTCTCGTTCCTTCTGCTCAGGGCACGGCTAATAGTAGATCAGAACCTCACTAATGGGATCTCATTCCAACTTAATTGCCTTTATTTTTCTTTGCTTCTTCCCTTCTTTAAGACAAGGTCCCACTATGTTGCCCTAAGAAGCCCTCAAAACTCACAATTCTCCTGCCTCCACTTCCCAAATAGCTGGAATTACAGGTATGTGCCACCATGCCAACCTTCATTACCTCTTCAAAGGCTCTGTCTCCAAGTACAGTCACACTGGGTGGGTCTAGGTTTCAACCTAAGAATTTTAGGGAGACACATTCACCTTGATACCCCCCAACATGAGATCATCTGTTAAAACAAATGTAGTTTCAGTAGAAGGATGACAGGTTGAACCCACACTAGAGCAAATGGTACTTAGGGACCCCTGGTAATATATAAGGGAGACTGCCCTTGTTAGAATGAGCCAGTCTTAAGCCTCAGATGTTAATGTAGGCTTAAAAAGAAATTTTTGACAGTGTCTAACACCACCATTGTCCAAGTGCTATGAATACAACAGCTGAATGCAGGGCCTTTCCATTCTGCCGATCTGTGACTAAGACAGTGACTTAGGCACTCATGTCCATCAGACCTAAAAGCTGAGGACCCCGTTCTGAAGCCCCCCCCCCCCCGGCATGTGCTCCTCTTTGACAGAACACTATCCCACTTTAAATCTTATTTCTCTGAAATTAAGTAGATAGGATAGGAGTTGGGAAGAAAGGAGGGTAGGATTATTTCTTGTTTGCTTTTGATTTTCAGCATCATGGCTCGCACAAATGAACTTCCAGTGTTTTCTCCCCACCTAACACTCGGTCCCAGACAACAAAGCCCTGGTGGTTGAAGCAAGCTACCTCAGCCATGGGTACTCCTTCTCTGAGCATCCCTTTATACACTTAGTTCTTTGCTTGAAGCCAAGGGATTTGCACCCTTTTGCTGACTTAAGCTTGGCTTACACAACAGCAGCCTTCTATGAAGATGCCACCTTAATCCAAGACATCTTTTGTGCCAAGGGGCAGCAAGCTACAGCCTGTGAAGCATGCCAGCTTGCTGCCTACTTTTGTATATAAGATTCTGTTGGGACAAAGCCACATCCATTTGTTCACATAATGCCTGTGGCTGGTTTTGTGCTGCGGTAGCAGAGATCAGTGGTCACAATGGAGAAAGCAGGGTCCGCAAAGCTTAAAATATTTACTGTCTAGTCCTTTGCAGGACTTTGCAGAGAAAGCTTGCTGATCCCTGCACCCGGCCATTGCTAACAGAACATCGTTTAAGTCCTTGCCTGATTTCAACAAAAGAGCTCAGATTTTCCACCGTAGTCAAGTTGCTCACAGGAATATATCAAGATTGCTTTGATTCACATTATTATTCTGCAGCCTGTCACCTTTATCAACATTGTACATCCAGCCAGGACAATTACATCCCAAATGTTTCAACCATAGATTCCCACAGGAGTTTGCATTTCTCAAAGGAATCCTCCCAAAGGGATCAAAATCCCCTTAGAGCAGTTGAAACTCAGCAAAATAAAAGAAGAAGGAGGAGGAGGAGAAGGAGGAGGAGAAGAAACAGAAAAGAAATACCCTGAGATCTTTTTTCTTTCTTTCTTTCTTTCTTTCTTTCTTTCTTTCTTTCTTTCTTTCTTCTTCTTTTTTTTTTGGTTCCACTTGAATCTCAGTTTGACATAGCATGTTACAGAATAAGTTGAGCCATGAGAGTTCCAATTCATATCATCTTACATCAGCACACCATCCTTCATCTAAGTGCTCAGCTCATCTTCTAAGTGTTCAATGACCAGCTCGCTCCTTTACGCCTGGGCTAGGTGTACATCTCTGCAACTATTATCTGAGTAGAGTTGAAGCATATTCCTGTTCAGAGCAAACCTTAGCACTACCCACTCCAACGGAGCCATTTTCAGCAGGACCACTGCACTGAAAAGGAAGATCCCCTGTCTGGGAAAAATTAGTACCAACTAGGACACCATTTAGGCTGCTGACTTTGAAGTTACTTCCTGGAACTCATCCTGCAACCATTTCCCCCAACCTACCTCGATTCATTCTCACTAATGGGCAATAAAGTAGAGGACCATTTATAGTTCAATTGACCATACAATTAAAAGAACATGTTTGCTACCAATTTCATATACTTTGCCCAGGCACCAGTTATAAAATTATGCAGTCCTCATCTTTTCTTTTCCAGAAAGGCATGATTCTGTCCCCATCCCATCCTCATCATAAAAAATACTAAAAATATGCCCCACTTATAAGGTAGCAAGTTATCCTAGTACATTTCATGGATTCTACATTTCATGGTAGAAGAAAGAAGACTTCTGAATAAGCAAGAGAAATGACTATTTATAACTTGCATCACTAACAGTAGACAGCGCTATTATTTGCATTATAGTACCAGCTCCTACCTGAGGATGTGACGAGGGCCTGAGAATATCAGCACTACAATGAGATGTCGTAAAAGGATTTTGATCTTAAGAAACCTGAATCTGTTTCCCTACCACAGTTATCTCCTGAGATCACTCACTATATAACTAACCTTGAACAGGCGGCTCAGAAGAATGCAAAGTACCAAGGTCAGATTGTTTACATAAAGTTGGGCATGATGACTTATTCCCATAATCCCAGCACTTCGCGAAATCCCAGCACTCTGGAGGCTGAGGAATGAGTATCTCAAATTCACAGTAGGCTGATGCTACCCAGAGTGATCAAATCTCCCAAAAGCAAAAGGAAGAATATGTGCATAAACGTGGCAGAGCCATGGAGGATTGTCTTCCAACAGAAAGGAGATTGAGAATGTTTCACTGTATCTGGCCTCTACAGAAGAGAGGCATACTCACCCGGTATTCCCTCTGGTGCTAGTAGAAGGAATAGTTAAGGCAGTTAAGCCACATATTCTGTATTGTATGATTAGTTACCCCCCAAAGATATAAAACTATATGAACTAATAAAATAGTTCAGTAGCAATTACAAAATAAATACATAAAATGGCTTTCCAATATGCCAGTAAGAACTAGGTAATTAGTTAGAAAACATAATGGGAAAAGATTGCATTCAAAATAGTATTGAAATGCATGAAATATCTAGAGACAAAGTTAATAAGAAACATACAGGACTAAATAAAAGGGACCATAAATTTTCACTAAAGGATATAAAAATAGTAATTGAACCAGTTGAGGAACATTCTATGCTCTTGGGTGGGAGAATTTGCTGTCATAATGATGTCAAGTCTCCCAAAATTTATCTACACAGTTAATGTAATTCTAGTCCCCAAGATTCGAACATTAGAATTCAGAGACGGTAGAAGAGTCTTTAGAGGGACACTTGCTTCCTTGTTATAACCCAGGAGGACAGGTTGTTGGAATCATTCATCAAATGCTCAGCCTAGGTGGTATGCCAGTTTTGCAGAAGAAATTCATGATCCAAAGTATTTGTGACTGAGGAAAGTGCTAATACAGCTTGCGCTTTCTCTCATATCAGGTTCTATGCTGGCCTCCCCAAACCCTTCCATAAAAGCCCAAAGCCTAAGAACCATTTTGCTTAAATTTTATTGGCATGTATTAATTATACATGATAATGGGTTTATTATGACATTTTCACAATGCTCATCTTTCAGACATATTCATACCCAACGCCCGCTTATGTTCCCCTCCCGTTCTCACTAATTTCCTTCCTCTCTCAATTAGCTTCCCTTCCACTTTATTTTTATTTTAATTTTTTTTTAAATTTACTTCTCTTGTATGTGACCCAGTGAGTTTCATTAGGATTACTTAAAGGAGCATGAAGAAGGTTTGTTTAGGGGTTGTTTGTTCTTTCTATTAATTCGTTGAGAATTTCATATAATATGTTTTGGGTTTATTCATTCCTTACTTCTCCCAGCTTCTCCTCAGCATTCCTACCCCCTGAACTTTGTGCCCATAGCTACTCAGTTAGGGGTGGGGGCTCATCAGCCCCTTCACATTCCCTGCTAGCATGCTGGCTGACTTAATAATCATATGCAAGCTGAAGCAGTTGCTGAGGTTATGCGTGCATCAGCACAACCTCTGTGGGTTTATGGGTGCAAACCTTGTCTCTTAGGATGGTTCTGTCACTTCTCACTTCTTCCAAGATGATCCCTTAGCCTTGGGGAGGGGTTGATGTGTGTGTGTGTGTGTGTGTGTGTGTGTGTGTGTGTGTGTCCAATTTGTAGCTGAGCATGCCACAGTCACTTATTCTCTGTCCTTTGACTAACTGAGTTTCTACAATAACTACCATCTACCGCACAAAGAAACGTCTCTGATGAGTCTGGGAGCTGCTCTAATCTGTGGCTAGAGAGACACAAATGTAGAGGGCACTTCAATGCAATGTCCACCTAGCAGAAGTGACCGTTGCAGACTCACTCTGGGGCCTGCGAGCTCCCAACCATGAGTTCTTGGCCAGATATACAGCACACACGAATCAAATATTTAATACTGAGATCCATTTAAGGGTGAGCAGAGAAAAATGTAGAGCTCAATTAAAATCAGTTACAAAAAAGAGTGAGATTATATGACATTTGTCTTCCTGGATCTGTGCTACCTCATTCAGTACAACGTTTCCAGTCCCCAACTATTTACTTTTAAATTTCATGATCTTGTGTTTCATTACAGTTGAATAAAATGCCGCTCTGATTAGGTACCACATTTTCATTATCCGTTCATCAGTTCTGAGCATGTTGATTGTTTCCATGTCCTGACTATTGGAATAGAGCATCGGTGAACATGAATATGTTCATACATGCACATGTGTCTGCAGTAGAAAATAGAGCCCTTTGTGTGCATGCTCTGCTGTGGTATAGCTGGGTCTTGTGATGGATGTATTTCTAGTTTTCCTGAGTAACAACCACATTGATTCTACACAACCGTGTATAATGTTCCCCCCATCCGAGCCAGCATTTGTTTTCTTGATCTTAGCCATTCTGACTCGGGTAAAGTGAATCTCAAAGTAGTTTTAGTTTGCATTTTGAAAAAATAAAAGAGTAGGGAGCACACTTCAGGATGTAGGCTTAGGTAAGGACTTTCTGAATAGGATCCGGTCACCCAGGAGATCAGACCATCAATAAGTGGGACTTCGTGAAACTGAAAAGCTTCTGCAAAGAAGACTCTTCCCTGAGTGAAGAGGCAGCCTACAGAAAGTAACAAATCTCTGCCTTCTATACATCCAACAGAGGATTAGTGTCTAGAATACACAAGGACCTCAAAAAAAAACCTAAGCACTAAGAAAACAGCTTAATTAAAAAGAGGGCTGCAGACGTAAACAGAGAGTTCTCAGAAGAAACACAAATGGCTAAGAGACGCTTTCGGAATGAGGATTTCTTTACAGGATCTTGGGAGTCTTATCATTGGCTAGATCCCTAAAAATGTGTCTCCTTCTCCCATCAAGCACTAACTGCTCGGGGAGGGTGGAGCCCCTTGGACTCCTCCCCACCCATGACAGGGTACTGACAGATCATAACTTGAGGAAATTCTGTGCAGCAGCTATATCATATCTAGAAGTCAGCACTCCAGACTCTTCCTTTTCCCATTGCTCTGGCGCTGGCATTCTCTCTGTCCCCTCTTCTGAGATGTCCCCTCAGTCATGCAGGAGGAGTGGCACAGATGACCTACCAGAGGCCCAGACATCAACAGTCACTTCCTTCTCAGTACTTTGAGCAGTCACCTGACTTTGCATCCACCATGGACACAAAGAAGTTTCTTGACCGAAGCTGGTTACTAATCTACAAGCAGAAACATAGTTATTTAGAAGGCAGTTTAACAGGTATATCATGTTCATTTGTCAAGACAACAACAGTAGCTTCCCTGACTAGAGGGTAAAATCTTCCTAGTTGAGACTGGGTTTATAATATCAGATACGAATTCTCTCCTGTGGAATAAGCATAAAAGTCAATCATAAATATGTTGATTACCTCATAACAGATTTGCCACTAATGTACAATGGGGTCATCTTACCTGGCAGATTGGGATTCTCACACACAGGGCCCACGGCTGACTGACACTGTTAATAAAAACTCTCCCCAGCAGCCTAAATAATGCTTTTGGCATTGTGAGGGCCAGCCAACACGGAGAAAACTTAAACCCAATCCCAGCTTGGTTTCTTTGTATTCTACAAGCAAGGCATGTGGCCCAAACCCTCACGTTTAAAGTTTTTTCTATTGGGTTGTCCAACTAAATCCCCCAAGTCCCAGAATTGAAATTTCTGTGGCGTATTATATGTATAATGGATAAAAAGGCAAATGAACTAGAAGTGATTGTGTTGCCAAAGAAGCTTACAGAGCTACAACAGGGATTTTGTTTGATACTGTGTTCCAAACCTACAGAGTCAGTTTTTATCAGTAAATTTAGTCTCATTTCTCAATTACAACAGAAAAAAATAATAATCCGGAAATAATTTGGATCTGCTCCCGTGGGGATGTTGTCTTCAGATTCTTCTATCATGATGCCCATGCATACACTTAATCCCGTACCTACTTGTGTTCCTTCTTCTAGAATTTGAGAGAAGGAAGAATAACCCTAGAAGGTGGTTACTTCCCACCAAATCCACCTTTCCCACTTGTCAAAAAGCAGCCAGAAAGATTTCCATCTTATTTAATGGTCAGAAAAAAAGTTTCCCACTCTTCAGTTTCTACAGACTTTATATCACAAATTAAGTACGTCGTAGACAGTCTCCACCGCAAAGTCTATCTATATGGCTTGGTTCTGTGTCAGTTGAATTTTCGTTACTATGACAAAATGCCTGACATAAATAATTAGGAACAAAAGTTTGTTTAGTCTCATAGTTCTGTTTCTGAGGTTCTGTCCAAGGTCAACTGGCTCTACTGGTCATAGTGTAAAAGAATATTCCACAACAATCAATAGAGACAGAAAGCAACAAGAGGAACCAATAACTCATCCAACTGCTCAAATACAAATTCAGACCTGGAGTAGGGTAATGTTAGGTGGGGGCCAAAGGTCTGCGTATAACCCAGTTATTGTTGAAACAAGAAACAAATGACTGTAATCCCAGCTTTACTGGCCCAGGCCTACTTCAGATTTACAGTTTTGGGAACTGGGTGATAACTGCCAGAGATACGGGACTTAGGAAAGACAATCAGATCAACTCATGTGGATTTGTTAAATGGCCCCAGTTAGGAAATCCATAGTAGAGACTCTACATGAGGGAAGAATAGTTCTCACTTACAGCTAGAAAGTTCCATATAGCCTGAGCATACATTCTATTTGTCGTATGGTGTGTTTAGATGTCGAGATCAGAGGAAGCCGGGCCTGTTCAGGCTGGCATGGCGATAGATATCATATGATATTTTTAAAACTAAAAAAGTTCATTTGAGATCTCTGCATTCTGACTCTCTTAAATAATCAAAGGAACTGGAATTTTGGGGTTCACTTACTTTCATGGCAACTATCAGCTCGAGTTGGAATACGACTGCCATTAAGGATATGTCTCTGCTCATCAAGCCCTGCTGGGCCGGAAGGATATTATAACATGTTTCCCCAACAACTAAATGGTTCAGCTTCTACCCTTTCTCCAACTGCCTAGGTTGCCAATTCCCAATAAATCCTGGGCCCACTTACTTTGTAACCTCTTCTTAATGGAATCTCAGAGTGCTGTATCCCCTGATTAGGGATCTTCTCTCCTGACCTAGCTTTCTGTCAGGTTTTCCCACAATGGCTATGGCTCACTTTCCAAGTCTAAGTGATTGGACCACAGGAGGCATCCCTAAAGGGTACCCAGAAGCCAAAGTTAACTGCCATTCTCACCAACTTCTCAGTCTTCAGATTAATAGTAACTTGTCCTAAGAGAATCTCCTTTCTCTTTTTTTTATTTTTTTTTTACTTATTTATTAAAGATTTCTGTCTCTTCCCCGCCACCGCCTCCCATTTCCCTCCCCCTCCCCCAATCAAGTTCCCCTCCCTCATCAGCCCAAAGAGCAATCAGGGTTCCCTGCCCTGTGGGAAGTCCAAGGACCACCCACCTCCATCCAGGTCTAGTAAGGTAAGCATCCAAACTGCCTAGGCTCCCACAAAGCCAGTATGTGCAGTAAGATCAAAAACCCATTGCCATTGTTCTTGAGTTCTTTTTTTCATATTTTATTTATTTTTTAAATTGATTTTATTGAGCTAAGCATTTTTCTCTGCTCCCCTCCCTTCCTCTCCCCTCCCCTTTAACCCTCTCCCATGGTCTCCATGCTCCCAATTTACTCAGGAGATCTTGTCTTTTACTACTTCCTATATAGATTAGATCCATGCATGTCTCTCCTAGGATCCTCATTGTTGTCTAAGTTCTTTGGGATTGTGATTTGTAGGCTGGTTTTCTTTGCTTTACGTTTATAAACAACTTATGAATTAGTACACGTGATAATTGTCTTTCTGGGTCTGGGTTACCTCACTCAATTTGATATTTTCTAGTTCCGTCCATTTGACTCCAAATTTCAAGGTGTCATTATTTTTCTTTGCTGTGTAGTACTCCATTGTGTAAATGTACCACATTTTCCTTATCCATTCTTTGATCAAAGGGCATTTAGGTTGTTTCCAGGTTCTGGCTTTGACAAATAATGCTGCTATGAACATAGTTGAGCAATATCCCTGTAACATGATTGAGCATCCTTTGGATATATACCTAAAAGTGGTATTGCTAGGTCTTGAGGAAGGTTGTTTCCTAATTTTCTGAGAAATCTCCATACAAATATCCAAAGGGGCTGTACCAGCTTGCACTCCCACCAGAAATGCAGGAGTGTTCCCTTTACCCCACAACTTCTCCAGCATAAGTTGTCATCAGTGTTTTTGATCTTGGCCATTCTTACAGGTATAACATGGAATCTTAAATAATCAAAGGTGTTTTGATTTGCATTTCTCTGATGACTAAGGATATTGAGCATTTTCTTAAGTGTCTTTCAGCCATTTTATGTTGAGAGTTCTCTGTTTAGGTCTGTACTCCATTTTTTATTGGGTTATGTGTTCGTTTGATGACCAATTTCTTGAGTTCTTTGTGTATTTTGGGGATCAAACTTCTGTCTGATATAGGGTTGCTGAAGATCTTTTCCCATTCTATAGGCTACCTTTTTGTCTTGTTGACCATGTCCTTGGCTTTACAGAAGCTTTTCAGTTTCAGGAGGTCCCATTTATTAATTTTTTCTCTCAGTGTCTGTGCTTCTGGGGTTATATTTAAGAAGTATTCTCCTGTGCCAATGCTTTCAAGTGTACTTCCCACTTTCTTTTCTATGAGGTTCAGTGTGGCTGGCTTTATGTTGAGGTGAGGCTTTATGTTTGAAACATCTGGACTTGAGTTTTGTGCATGGTGATAGATATGGGTCTATTTTCATTCTTCTATATGTTGATATCCAGTTATGCAAACACCATTTGTTAAATATGCTTTCTTTTCTCCATTTTATATTTTTATTTATATTCTTTGTCAAAAATCAGGTGTTTGTAGGTGAATGTATTAATATCTTGGTCTTTGATTCAGTTCCATTGGAACTCTTGTCTGTTTTTATGCCAATACCAGGCTGTTTTCAGTACTGTAGCTCTGTAGTAGAGTTTAAAGTCAAGGATTGTGATGCCTCCAGAAGATCTTTTATTGTACAGAATTGTTGTTTGGCTATTTTGGGTTTTTTGCTTTTCCATGAGAATCTCCTTTCTTAATTGCCTAGGGCCTGTTGCCTTCTAAGATACGGCTCTATCTTTATGAGTTTCTTTCTTCCAAAACCTTGGTATACTCTAGGTTCAAAAGAGCCCCCCAGGTACTGTCCTCTTTGGTTGGGTGGTTGATTGGTTGGTGGATTAGTAAATAAAACACTGACCCAAAGAAACTTTAAAATGAAAAGAATTTATTTGGTTTGCAGGTCATAGTGCAACATTGTCAGAAATCAGGACAGAAATTTAAGAAAGGAACCTAGAAGTAGGAACTTGATGGAGGAAGGTCATTGGCTAATAAAGAAACTGGCTTGGCCCATTTTATTGGTTAGAACATAGGTGGGTGGAGTAAACAGAAGAGAATGCTGGGAGGAAGAGGAAGTGAGGTCAGAAGTGATGCAGTTCCTCTCAGAGCCAGATGTCTCAGACAGAGAGGCATGCTCCGCTCTCCCGGGCAGATGCACGCAATGAAGCTCCTCCGACCCAGGATGGACATAGGCTAGAATCTTCCCAGTAAGCGCACCTTGGGGTGCTTACACAGATGATTAGAAATGGGCTAAATTAATATGTGAGAATTAGCCTAGAAGAGGCTAGATAGAAATGGGTCAAGCAGTGTTTAAATGAATACAGTTTGTGTGTTGTTATTTCGGGCATAAGCTAGCCAGGCGGCCGGGGTGCTGGGGATGCAGCCCCGCTGCTCCTATTTCAACAGGAACTAAAGCAGAGACCATGAAGGAAGGCTATTTACTGACTGGTTTGCTTCAATGGCTTGTTCATCTTGCTTTCTTATACACCCCAGGACCATCTTCCCAGGGGCAACGTCATCCACAAGGGGCTGGGTCCTCCCACCTTATCATTAGTCCAGAAAATTCCCATAAGCATGCCCGCAGGCCAGTCTCATGAAGAATCCCTCAACTGTGCTTCCTTCTTCCGAGGCAACTCTAGTTTCTATCAACTTGACAAAAACTAGCCAGTATAGGCACTTAACCTTCCCGAAGCAAGGCTCACTTCATCTCTGTTTGACGCACAAGTCTGAATAAGTTTGAGAGCCTCCTACTGAGTCTTCTACAAGAGTCTTACCAAAACTCATACTCTGAAGCATCTTCTGCCCAGAACTAGACAGACTCATGGGTTGTTAGACAAGATCACGGTGCCTGTCTATCAGTCCGCAAAGTCCACAATGAGACTTTTTTTTTAGGTGAGGAGCCACCAAGTGTGGGTTCATTAAAGTGGAAACTCGCTCCGCATTTAGACCAGGCTCACGGCCTCTATCACCCCTAGCAGAGAGGCTCAGACAACAGTAGGCTGGCAAACAGGAGTTGCAGTCAGTAGAGTAACGGATAGACCAATGCCCACGTGTGCTCTCAGGAAGAAGGCCACTACTGGAAAACCCAGACTATGTCAGCTCTTGAAAGGCCATATTGCATGGTTTCTTCCGAGGAAACAGAGGGCATGGACCAGCCCAGCCCAGTGGATTTTCTTTCAGAGAATTACTTTTAGCTCTGTCACTTGATGAATTGCTTTTCTCCACTTGAGGGAATATTTCAGTCTAAAGGAGCCGGTGTAGGTCATCCAAAACCAGATGAGACTGGCTTGAGACCTTAAAAGAAATCTTTCAGATTCTTAGTCTCAGCGTTCCTTTCTCAATAGCCCTTATCAGTTACCTTATCATTCAAAAGCCACTGCCATTAGGTGTCCTCATGTTTCAATTTCCCAATTTATTCTTGTTCTACATTGGCTACATTTGTGATGGCTGCTTCCCGGAACAGGAGCAGGGACAGCCGTCTACCAATCTCAATGACTTATGACCTAACTGCCCGAAGCCAGTGTGCTTTCATTCTTATGGCTTCAATTTCCCAGAATGGCATTTCTTGTCCTTGTCCTCTGGGCGGGAGAAGCAGCGAAAAGGAAGAGGGAAAAGGCTTGGAAACGAAGCTGGAGAACAAGGAAGACAGTATGCTGAGGAAAGAGTTCTGCATCCACAGCTGTAAGTGGATAGACAAATGCCTGACCTGCCTACCTTCTTATCAAATTTAAAAATTTCTGTGTAAAACTTAGATGCGAAATAGGTGTGGGGGTTGTGTCTTGTGCAGGGAGGCCTAGGGGACTCCTCAGAGACTGAACTGATACCTTTTTCTTAGTGCTGTATCTTGTCATTTCTCTATTGGTGTGCCCTTCACTCCCACCCCATGCTACACTCCAGCATCCAAAATAAATAAATAAATAAATAAATAAATAAAAACGCTGGAAATAGACAAGGGAGGAAGGAGGATATAGAAATTTGAACAGCAAACCTGGTCCTAGCAACTTCCTCAGATGTGATATGTTAGGACAGTGGTCTCTGCCACTCCCTAGACACAAGCCAAGAGATAGAAAAGCATTAGATGTTGAAATCTCTCAAGCCTGGGTCCACCAATTTATTAACTGGGAGTCCTTGGAAAAGTCATCCCTCACAACTTTACTTGAACACTTCCTACAATGTTTTCCCAAGGACTGGATGTATTTAATGGAGCCCTTAGAAGCGAGCCTGATCCTTAGGAAATGTTTGGCAGATGCTGACCTGCTTGTTTATAAGGCTGGCACTTGTAAGCAGCTAAAAGTGACGGCCTTCTTATCAGTAAGAACTGCAGTGACTATTTGTGATTTGCAAGGCCAGGCACTCCGACTCCTATAGGCTTCTGGAGAGGGCTCTGGTTATTTGTAACACAGTGGAACCTTCTGAAATGGCAGGCACATGTTTTTGGACAATGAGTGTGTTCGTGTTTCTGGGACGAACTACAGTTTCTGAAGGTGTCGGCCCAGGAAACGCCAAGGTCTCTGCAATTGTAAATGTGGCTTTCCAGAAAGACAACATAGACCAACCAAGGAGAGGTGAGCCTTTCGCTCCAGAACTGAGGGTCTGCAGCAGAGAGGCATGCCCAGAAGATTCTGCTTAGTATCTGGACTCCGTCATCTCGTATACAATTATCCTTAGGTGAAACAGCCAAATAAGAGTTTGAGGATTTTTTATTATTAGTCTGTTTTGAGTTGGTTTTAATTATTGTTGTTGTTTCCCAGTCTTACAAAATATTGATAGCCAATGAGAACACAGAGTCATCTGCATAAAAGCTGGTAACAAGTGTGTCTATGAACAGGATCACACGCATCCTCTAAGAATACTGCGCACTTTAATATGTGTGTTTTAGGTGAATGGAAGATAGGCTGGGAGATACATAACTGGGCTCTGGACATTGCTAATGTTATTGAGCATCGAACTAGGGGTGACTCTGTCCAGACACTGGCAATCTCCAAACAGCCTCTAAGGTAGATGTGATCTCTACTGTCAAGACAGTTGAAAAAGGGTGTTACTTACCTCTGCCCCAGAATAAATAACTTACCAAAAGAGATTACAATTACAACCTTTCCAACGAGCTTCCGCGATTTCATTTAAAACTAAAAAGTACAAACATCACAAGGAAAGGCAGTCAAGGATAAACAGAACATCCCCCAAAAAAATGTTCATGGAGGCAAAAACAAGTGGGGGTTATTTTGTAACAGCTTGAAGTGCAACAGGAAAGCCCTTTCTTGCAATTGCTATAGGCAAAATCCAAAATGGTAAAGGCATAAAACAATGACCATTTTACTGCAATCACAGATTTGTGTGGGCCAAACATTTAGAAAGAGCACAACGAGGTAGCTTGTCTCTACCCCGTGCTAACAGGGGTCTCACCTAGAGGAACTTGGAGCTTAGAGGATGTGGGTATTTGTACTCATCTCTGGTGAGGTTTCTGCTTGCTAGCTGGGCTCCCTGCTGGGGCTGCCAACCAGAAAAGCTATATATGCTTCTCCACATGGCCTGGGGTTTCTCACAATGTAGCAGCAACTCTAAATGGACTCAGCAAGATATATAAATATATAATTAAAGAACGAGTCATGAATTTAAAAGGCAGTTGGGGAGCTTGAGTGGCGTTGAAGGTGGAGAAGAGAGAATAGAAATTATGTAAATACCGTTCTCATGTATGAAGTTCTCAAAAAATATTTTTAGAAGGTGAAATATGTCAGTAGACAAGGTAGGGACCAGGATGTCTCTTTTGACTTAGCCTCAGAAGTTGTATATGCCATGTCTGGAATGATCTTTCGGAGGCACATGAGTCACAAAACTGCTTTGGTTCAAGAGGAAAGAACATGGACATCCTCAAGGAGAAAATGTTTCAGAACATGAATTTATAGGCCTTAAATATACACGATGTTTACTCATTAAAAGCTAAAATAATGTGGGCTGGGTGATGGCTCAGATAGATGGTGTGACCATAAATACTAAATTCAGATCCCAACACCCATGGGAAGTCTGGGCATGGTCACGTGTTCACCTGTAACCCCAGTGCTGTGAAGAGGAGCAGAGACAGGAAAATTGCTGTACCTTGCTGGCCTCCAGCCCAGCTCCAGCCTCAGTGGGAGGCCCTATCTCAAAGGAATAGGTCAGAGAGTGATGACCAGGACATCCAACATCCCTCTCTGGTCTCTATGCACATACTCACACGAGTACACACTCACACATAAACATGCACATAAAACACACACACAAATAAAAACATCAGCAATGCAAATAAAATCCCATATTTTTTCTAGACTATGAGATAGATACTAAGCAGTAACTTAAATGAGCTATTGGCTGCTTCAAATTCACTGAGACTCTTCTGGGAGAGGGTAGAGGATGAGTATTAATATATAAAAAGGCCCAAGAGTGCACATAACTTATATTTTAAGTATTTATTTGGCAAGTCAGAGTATAATGAATTCTCCAACACTCGTTGCAGATCAGAGATGGCTGACCAAGGTTGAGTTAAAACTTCTTCGTGCAGCATCTATGGAGAAACGCTGCTTCAGAGGTTTGATCTTGTAAACAAGATGCAGGGTCAGGGAAGGTTTGTCTATAACCTACTTAGGAAAAACTGTTCTTAAGAACTTTAGCACTTTAATCACTTTAATTGTTTGCATGCCAATTAATTGGTACTGCTAATTATAAATGAGTTATCTGTTCATTAAAGCGGGCTTAAATGAATGTCAGCTCAGAAGCACTTAACAGTTAGTGTGGATTGCTGTGCTGGCTGCAAGAAGAAAGGGGAAAAAAACCTACATTCCCTTAAAACTGCTTGCATTATGACCAGAAATTTCTATCGTTTGTTTTTCACTAATTCTGATTCATGCCACTAGGCTGGTATAATAATAAAATTTTCGTAAATAAAACTTGAACTACAGGTGGCCCAAAAAGAGAAAGGAAAGGAGATAAAGCTTCTTGCTTTCTAACAGCCTTGCATAAGGTCACAGAGTGCCTTCCAGCATGGAACTGCTCCATCTCTCTCAGAGGCAGCAGCGCCGTGTCACATGGAAATGTCATTTGGTGCTCCAGAACCCAGTACCCTAGAAGGCGCAGAGCTCACAAAAATGGGGATCTCTAGGCTTCTCAATCTCAACTCCCAGCTAAATCTTGAAAGTCTTCACAGCCAACCTTCACTGGTGTTTGAAATTGAACTTCTGGGCACAGATGAATTCACGTTTGATTATAGTCCAACCTATTCTTTGTAACTAAGGGAGAAAAGCCTGATTTTTGTGTCAACTTAGCTCTCAGATGTTGCCAGCAAAGAAGCTGGGGAGTCGGGCTTCCCTCAGCACACAGCTGAGGCCAGCAGTGTGAACTCAGATCAATCCTAACATGTTGTTTCACCTCTACAAATGCTTGTCAAGCCAATAAATAGCTAAGCTCATCGAAGAAGGAGAAAATTAGGAAGTACAAAATGCTTTCTAGTAGGACATATATAATAGTTCCTCCAATCAGACGGAACCCTCAAGGCAGGAAAAGTAATTATATATTCATGGAGGGCAAAGAAGTAACAGGCTAAGGTAGAATAAAGTTGGTTAGACAGTGGGAATACCCTACTTTGCTCTCCTCTTGCTGATAAACACTGAACAAAAGCAACTTGGGGAAAAAGAGGGTTTATTGGGCTTACTCATCCTGATCATAGTCCAATTTTGAGCAGGGGAGAAACTCAAGGCAGCAACCTAAAGGTCATAGTTTGTTCTCCAGGGCTTGCTCAGCCCGCTTTCTTATAGAACCCAGGACCACCTGCTTAGGCTGGCACTGCTCACAGTGGTCTGGGCCAGTGCACTCCAACCATTAATCAAGAAAATGCCCCCCCACCCACAGCCTTGTCTACAGGCCAGTCTGATGGAGGTATTTTCTCACTTGAGGTTTCCTCTTCCCAGATGACCCAAGTTTGAATCCAAATGAACAAAAAACTGACCAATCCAGGGAAATAAGGACAGACTGACATATATTTAGGTCCATGTGAGGACTCCCAGAGACGGGAGGGTTTTGAACAAAAGAAGAATGTGGTCTTTGTGAAGAAGCAGAGAGACCAGCAGAAAGGCTATTGCAATATCACAGATGGATTGTACCAGACTGTTGATGGTATAAGTGAAGAGAAGTGATCAGGACACAGATATATTTTACAAGTAGAATCAGTACGATTTCCTGATGAGAGAGATGTTGAGTAATGTTCCCAAAATTCATGTCCTTCCTGGAATCATAGACTATAATCATCTTTGTAAATGGTGTCTTCACAAATGTAATGATTTACTATGAAGTCATGTTAGAGAAGGGTAGATCCTTAATTCGGTGCGCTAGTGCAATTAAAAGAAGAGAGGAAGAGGCACCGATAAGCAGGCATAAGCAGCAGCAAATAATCGGAAGACGTGACCCACAAAGAAAGACAGCTGTGTAAGAATGGAGGCTGGAGTTCCACAGCCACAAGCCAATCCAACCTGAGGACTGCCATCAGCCACTAGAAGCCAAGAACAAGATCTACAGTGGCTTCTCCCTTTGCTACTCCAGCATGGACCCAACCCTGGTGATGCCTGGCCTTCCATCCACCTTGCTATGCTCACATGGAACCATGTTGCTTTCCTTGTCAATGTATTTCAGCTCTTGTCAAATTATCATTCATGCTGCTGCTTCACCAGTTGCCACCTTCTGAGAGCTCACGGTAAGACCCAGAAGCACAAATAAGAGCTGGGTCATTTGGAGGTGCCCAGTCTTACTGCAACTTGATATACCATGGCTGGTTGATATCCATGGGCAGCCTGTAGATGGAGGCTGCTCATTCCTTTACCAGACGCCCAGACCTGAAATAATCACACAGAAACTATATTAATTGCAACACTGTTTGGCCAAAAGCTTGAATGTTTTTCTAGATAGCTCTTACATCTTAAATTAACCCATTTCCATTATTTCATATTTTACCAGTACCAGCATGCAAGCATCTTTCTCTGGTGGCTACATGGTGTCTCCCTGACTCCACCTCTTCTTTCCTCCTCTATCTGCTTGGAATTCCTTCCTTACCCTATTATGTGCTATAATAGGCCCAAGCAGCTTCTTTATTAACCAATGGTATTCCAGGATACAGAGGGGAATAGCATATCAGAGGCTTGCCCTTTTGTTAAGACAAACAGAGGAAGAATGGTTGGGGGATAAAGGAGGTGGCAGAAAGAGAATGGGAAGGGAGGAATGAGGGTAAACTATGTTTAGGATGTAAAAACAAAAGTAGACAAATAAATACCAAAAAAGACTTTAAAAGAAACAAACTAGTTATTTATTTACATTTTAGACATGCTCTTGTTAAGGCAGTCCAAGTTTGGCTTCAACCTGTGATCCTTCTGCCTCAATCTCCCCAGTTCTGGATTTATACATGCCTTTTTAATTGATTAATATAAGAGACACTGCTTAAAATGGCCCCATTACCATTCCTCTCCATTGCTGTGCAGCAACTTACTTCTCAACTGAGTGACCTAAAACAGCCTTCTTTCATTTTTACTTAGTATTATGGATAAGAAATACATGAAGAGATCAACTGAGCTTTTAATCTCTGGCTGACATACTTTCCATTGTAGTGGCTATGATGGGAGCACACTCACCTGGCGGCCATCTCTGCACTCTTTGGGACTTGACTCTGCAGAGCTGTATCTGCCCAAGCATCTCCATTCAACCTGAAGTTCTTGTGACTTAAGATACTCAAGATAATGTTATGTTGGAGATGCACTGTATCTTCTCCACCCTCTCCACCTATGCCCTCTTAGGAATGCATCTCCAGGTCACATCCATTCTTAAACCTCAGTATCCGTTCCCAAAATGACTCCACCCTTTCTAATCCTACTGCCTCTGTGATTGTCACCCCATGTCTGATTCATGCCACTCGATCTCTTCAAGGCCTCTCCACATGCTCGGTTCACTCCCCAGACAAATTACCATCTCCTCCAGATCAAAAACTACATATGAAATTCCTACTCTTTTATCATTATCCACCAATTTTAATATTATTACTTAACTAAGTTAATCAATAACTCTCCCTGAGTAGTGATAAAAAAGAACCTCAAGTTCCTTGAACTTCCAATCAGTTCCTTCTTCTTACATGTTATTTTAGCCCTATAATCTAGCTTTTTTCATTCTTCATTAGTATTATTTATTATTTCTTCTTTCAGAAAATGAGTATTTAGGTGTAACACATAGTTGGAAGTTCCTTGTTCTTTATTCTTTCCTGAGTTCAATTCCATCCTTCAGGAAGTGAGTCTTAAACTTGACATCACATCAGAACCACCTAGGATGGTTTTGTTTTAATTCAATGCCCAGTCTGTACCTCAGAGCAGTTACTCAAGAGTATCTAAGTCTCCTCCTGTAATTCTGATATGCAGTCAGGACTGAATACTTCCCTTTTACAAAGATCCTTTCACAAAAACCTCTTAGTAAGAAGTCCCAGCCATTGCTCTTGACTGGAAACGTTTGCAAAGATATCCACCTCCGTTACAGAATGATAGTGGGGGCGGATACCAATTTCCAGTTATTTTCTTTTACCATGTTGAATTCCAGCTTCTGCCTTCTACTATTCCTGAAGTACACTGTCAATCTAACATCCACAAAGTTGGCCTAATTTGTCTTCTGGCTGCTTTTGAAGTTTTCTCTTGCTCTTTGAGGTTTTCTAGTTTCATTAATGAGAGGGAACCCTGCAGGTGTCAATGCAGGCAGTGATCCGTGAAGAGATGAGAATGAAAACCCAGATCAGGCTGACTTCATCAACCTGGATCAAACTTTGGGGAATCTAATGCCAGGCGGTTCATTGTCATCTTATTTAAAAACACAGCACAGTTTGAGGAAATATTTCCAGGCAACAATCATACCAGTCCAGGCTCACAATAAAGCTTAAGGTGTGACTACACAGAGACTCCTTTACAAAGTACATGTGGGTTCTATAGCTAAAAGGCCTAGAATCTAACTAATATGGCCTATGACTGAGACAGTATAGAGGTCAGCAGGCCATAAAGTGCATGTAACATCTCCCCTAAGGATGGGTAATGGTCTGGGCTGCCTCTATAGCAAAAGGTGGGTGAGGTATGCCTCCACAGAGACCAAAAACATCACCAGGTCCTTAAGAAAATCCACTCACAGTCTTCTGGGTGCGAAAACATGTACTTTGTCTCGTCCAATGAGAAGAGGCCCCTGTGTGTTTAACATTACTAGTTTCTCTAGTAATATCTGGGGTACAAGGAACATTGTGTTCCCCAATACATTAAGGTGTGCCTAAATATGGAATTATTCTATTTGAAAATGAAAAAAATGATTAGAATTTACTGTATTTCCTGAACCTGTTGATTTATATGTTCTAACATCTTGAAAAAAAATCACAATTTTCTGTTATGTCTTTACTTCATCCTTTGTTTTCTATGTTGTGCGTGTGTGTGGTGTGAATGCATATTCACATGTATGTGGGTGCATGAAAATGGGGGGTTCATGTGTACAAGTATGCATGTCAAAGACCAAACTTAACATAAGGGGTCTTCTTTGATTGCTCTCTTCTATAGGCTAAGGCTGTTTGTTTATTTCTCAGCCACCCAGACCCAAAGTAATTACACAGAAACTATATTAATTACAACACTGCTTGTCCAACAGCTTAGGCGTCTTATTATATAACTCTTACATCTTAAATTAACTCATTACTAGTATTTTTTATTTTACCATGAGGGTTGTAGTTTACTGGTAAAGTTCCAGGGCATGTGTCTCCTTTGGCAACTATATGGCATCTCTCTGACTCTGCCTTCTTTTCTCCTCTATCTCTGCTTGGAATTACTGCCTTTCTGTATTCTGTGCTGCCATAGTCCCAGAGCATCTTCTTTATTAATCAATGGTAATAAAATATATTCACAGCATACAGAGGGAAATCCCACATCACCTCCCCTTTTCTGTCTAAATAAAAAGGAAAGTTTTAACTTTAACACAGAAAAATTAGATATAATAAAACAGTTATCAAGCAAGAATTATAGTTATAATATTGAATCCCTTTACATTTGGCAAATTAAGGAAAATATTTTATCATTTTTCCTATCTTTTTGAGTCTAAAGTTTTATAGCTACTCTATCTTTTATAGCTATAACTATCTTTCTTCAACTTCATCAAAGATTCCAGGATATAATATTACCTGAGTAAACAGTAAGTGCATTGTAAGCAACTTCAAAAACTCTAGAATTGACAGAGACATCTTGTTTCCTGGACAGTCACTCAAAGTTCTCCTGTACCAATGGGGCACTCATCTTCAGTCTACAAGCCCATAGTATTCAGCAGACTTTTCCACAAAACAGGAAATTTCAAAGCCAATTTCACCTATATTGGCAGTTTGTCAGTCACTTTCTTCTGTGTCCTGAAGAATGTCTGGCAGACTCTTTCATGAAGCAGGAACCCTGAAGGACTGTCTCACCTTCATTAGGCAATTTCAGCTGTCACTTTTCTGTGGGTCTTACATATCCAGTTTATACAGCATTCCATCAAGGATTCCAGGCAAGAATGGTTTCATGCCCAAATTGTCACTTTGACAATGTGAAAGTACCTTGTCACATTGAATGCAAATTCCATAATAAGTTTCTTCAATGTCCATCAGCCTCTCTGAAGTAACTGGTGCTGCCAGAAGCACACATGTCTCGCTGTCAAGAAAAGTCTAAGTTCTTAAAGTATTTTAAATGCCATATTCTGTATATCTCTGAAAGATTTTAAGAATACCTATCCATCTAAAATATATCTATCTCTTTATATCTAGAAAACCTAACTAACATGACTACAAGTCTGACTACTATAAATGACTATCTATTAATCTGTATCTCTTAATTATACATTACATTTTCAAATGAGGTGCACAAAACAATATCTTAAACAAGAGCAGAAATACATATAACAAAATTGACCTTAAATTTGTATCAATAGATCAAGATCTGTACCAATGCAGAGTATTCATCTCTATGTCTTATCTCCCTTTAAATGTAAACAAACATTTATAAACAATATTTGGGAATTTGAGTGTTGCTCTCTCCAAACCGTTTGCTGCTTTTTGTTGGGTATTTTGTGGGGTCCATGGAGACCTTTTGGGTGGTCTTGATCCATTAAACCACATTAGTCTGGAAGCAATCCACAGGTTCTCATCCTCTGTGAAAACAAAAGCAGAACTTCTTTTCCAAAGCAACAAATCCTTAGACTCAAATTTTGAAGTCAAGATACCTTTAATATGTATATGTTGGTTTAGCTTAGCAGTCCCCAGAATCAAATACCTCTCTATACTTAGCTCATTCACAGTCAAAATATTCAAAGAAAACACAATAATATACATAATCCAGACTCTTTGTGTATATTCCATCTTTTTTTTTCTCCATACTGAATTAGAAGTTTATTGAGCTCCCAATTCCCATGTCTGGAACATGAACATGGATTTACATGCATTGTCTCATGTTGTAGATCTTACATGCATGTTGTCTTCAGTCAGCTGGGCCTCTGCTCTATCGTCAGTAATTTAGAGTTAGCTCAATGTGAGTGAATGGTAAGTACAGAATGTTGCATAAGCCGTAGCAATAAATCCTTCCCAATATCATTTACTCTTTTCCCCAAAAAAAACATATTACAACTCTCTCTTGTAAAAAATAAATTTCAGAACAAGGCATTTAATTGACCTCACTTGAGAAAAATAAAGATAATTTCTATCAGTTCAGAATTCAGCAATGAATGTCCAACTATGGCTAAAAGGTACACCCTGAGAATTAAATGATTTATTTGAACAAACCCATTAAGGTTTATAAAGCTGTGTTAACCTAATGTCAGGAAGGGACACAAGATATCGGTGCAAATGCCCCTGCTCACTTTGCGGTAGAGTTCTCCAGGGATGCGGTATTGTAAACATCCTCATTGTCTTCGATGCTAGAAGCGTCTGTGGAGTCAGGCTCGCTGACCACGATGCCAATGGAAGACAGACTGGTAATGAAGGCATGGACTTGCTGTGCATAAACGTCCCTGATGTTAAAGTAAGGTAGCTCGGGGCACTTTCCCGGTGGGTCCTCACTGCACTGGTCCACATCCATGTCCTTCTGCTTCTGGTAGTACTTGGAAAACTTGTTGAAGATGATGGTGATGGGAAGGGCCACCACCAAGATGCCGCAGATAATACACGTGCTTGCAATGATCTTCCCGGCTAAGGTGATCGGATGGGTGTCTCCATAGCCCACCGTGGTCATACTGATAGTAGCCCACAACCAGCAGATAGGGATGCTGGTGAGACTGGATGCGAGTTCACCCTTCTCCACAGAGTAGATGAGCACGGAGAAGATGGAGATACCCACCGAAAGGAAGAGAAGCAGTAGCCCCACCTCATGGTAACTGTGCCTCAGCGTGGCCCCAAGAGACCGAAGCCCTACCGAATGCCGGGCAAGCTTCAGAATTCGAAAAATCCTCATGAGTCGGAGGATTTGGACCACCTTGCCCATGTTCTCAATGTCCTCACTCTCTTCTTCCTTGGTGTCCACAGCCAACGTAGCATAGAAGGGAATAATGGACACGAAGTCGATGATGTTCAGAGGGTTTTTCCAGAACTTCTTTTGAGAAGGGGCAGCGACCAGCCGGATGGCCAGCTCACCAGTGAACCAGGCAATGCATGCAATCTCCACTCCCTCCAGCACAGGGTCATCCACTTCTCCATCCTCATTCTGGAATTCGGACATGCTGTGCACGCACATGGCCACGATAGACGCCAGCACCACACTTAAGGAGGAGATGGCGATTAGCTTGGCGGACAGGCAATAAGCTGGGTTTTCCATTCGAATCCAGATTTTCTTTCGGAGCTGGCCAAACCTCAGCTCGTCAAACTTCTCCAGCTCTTTCTCAAAGAGAGAGGATTCTTCGAAGGAGGAGTCCGTGCTCACATCGTTGCTTTTCTGGTCCCAGTCCTTGTCATGGCTTTCTTCCTTCCGCTCCTGGTACCGGCTGCTGCAGCAGAAGTCAATGAAGAGCTCGTTGATACCCCAGTACTCGATCTCCTGGCAGAAGGAGAACACGCACAGCTCCTCCATGACGTGCAGCTTCCCCGTGTAGTAAAAGTTCAAGACGTATCTGAACAGGGAGGGGTTCCGATCAAAATAGTACTCTTTGTCGGCCACGCTGTAGTCATCGCACAGCTCCAGGATGGCCTCCTCAGAATGGCAGGTCAGCAGCTTCCCCAGCCTCGTGTGAGGGAACCGCAGGAGGGTACTCTGGTCCACAGACTGTTTAAAGCCCCCCACGTTCAGGTTGACAAGTTCCTCGTCTTGTCCAGGGTGATGGAAAAACTCACCAAACACCATGATGGATAGAGGAGGCAGAGTGCTGGCCAGGAAGGGAGATGCCCAAGATCACATTGCACCCTCGTGGTGGTGATGTCACACACTCTGCCCTCATCCTGCACAGTGGAACGTCCATTGTCATCCGAGAACCTTCTCCCTTCTTCCCTTGCTGGGGTCTGGGGTGCGCACAGGCATTGAGCGGCTCCGAGAAGAGAAGCGTGTGGTCCTCCAGATGTACACGCCAAAGCGGATGCTGTGAAGTCAAGTCTACCTGCAGGAGTCTGGAGTCCTGGCGCGTCTGGCTGGCTGGGCTCTGCCACGCCACCTGCCCACGCTGCAGGGATCCGGCCTCTCCGCCGCCGCGGCGGCAGGAGAGCGGGTTAGCCCGCGCGGGTCGCTGAGTCCACCTGTATATTCCATCTTTACATGACTTGTTTTTCTTACTCTATTACTTTTTCTACAAGTTTAATATTTACTTTATTATCTTTACTCCTTTAATCTATGACTGTACTCTTTTATATTATAACTGTCTATACTCTTTTACCTCTCTATCTCAAGCCTACATACATTGACCTAACACTGTGACCCATTTAGAGGTCTTTTTCATCTGAATTTGTCTTTATTACATGTGTATCTGTAATTATTTTCTGACCAGGAGCACTTTTTTTTTTAAATGCTAAGCAGGTGTGGTTAGGGCCAACTCTATAGCCCTGCCTGTTGACTCTACCTAGTCCAACATGCCAGAGGCATGTTCATTGCCTCTGAGTGCCATGCACACCACCCCAGCTCCAGGGTTACAGCAGGTCTATGTCACCATTAAACAATTTGTAACACATTGCTCACAGACCCCATTTAAGTGCTCAGCCTCCTCAATGAGCCAGAGTTGTGCATGTAACTAGCACGAATCACCAGGAAGCCCTCCCCTAAAGAAGCCATGTAGCCTTCATTGCCAATGCTGAGTCTCTATTAAAGGAACCACTGCATCCCTGCTTGCCACCAGCAAATAGAGCCCATCTGGGAAGAAAAAAAAAATGGCTACCAAGAAGTTGGGCTAAACTCTTTATTTTTGTGTCTAGAATTTCTTTTCAAGCTCTCTCAGGTTTTATGTGGATGTAGTTGTCCACGTTGATGTCATTTTGTTGATGGAAGCTGCTTGTTCATTTCCTGGCCACCAAGACCTGAAATAATTACACAGAAACTATATTAATTACAGCACTGCTTGGCCAATCGTTTATGTTTATGTTTCTTATTTAGTAACTCTTAAATCTTAAATTAACCCATTTCTGTTATTTTATAATTTACCACGAGGTTCGTAATTTACAAGTAAGGTTCCAGAGCATCTGTCTCCTTTAGCAGCTACATGGAATCTCTCTGACTCTACTTTCTTTTCTCCTCTATCTCTGCTTGGAATTCCTGCCTTGTTCTATTCTGCCCTGCCATAGGCCCAAAGAAACTTCTTTATTAACCAATGGTAATAAAACATATTCACAGCATACAGAGGGGAATCTTACATCACTCCTCTTTATATATTAAATCAGATCTCTGAACCGATAGCCCACCAATTTCAACTAGCATAGCTAGACAGCTTACCTATTGAACTCAGGTCTCTACCTCCCAGTGCTTGGATTATAGACAACGGTCATATCAGCCTAGAATTTACATGGATTGAGGGATCTAAACTCCAGTACTGATACTTGGATGGAGAGTGCTTTATCCATTAAACCATCTCTCCCGCCCCTCCGCGTTTTTTTATATGGCATCCTCACAAAGTCTCATCTCACATACCCGAAGCCCTTCTCTTGCTACTCTGAATGTGTATCTTAATCTTGCTTTCTTTTGATCTCTTCCAAAGATCTCCCAGTTCACTTTTTGTCGGTCATCCTCAGTCTGCTACTTTACATTTCCAACGTTTTTATTTTCTATTATTTTATGTTTTAACCTCTGCTACTTCTTTTCCCCAAACTGGCTGATAGCTATTGGTTATTTTTAACTGCACTATTTAACCCTTCTTGACTCACACTTTATTTAGAGAACACAGCCAGTACTGTGGGGAAGTCTCTTGTTGCTCTGCTGACTCTGACTTGTGGTGGAATGGTTGCTTGTGTGTTCTGTAATTTGGGGGCTGTGATCTCATATTTGGCAGAGTTTTGGCTGCAGGAATCCCATACAATCTGGTTTTAAGGCATGTTCCTCCATAATTTCCTGGACCACAAGAAAAAAAATATAACAAGATCATTCTTATGAATTATCACAGCCACCTCCCCCTGAAGCCAGCTCAGCACTCTCTTCAGACATTTGGTTTCTCTTGCTTCGTTTTTAACCATTGGGTGGATTTTCATACACCATTTTACAGAGAGTTTTGTCTGGGACAAGAATCTTAGGTTAAATCTCTGGCTGCAGGAATTGCTAATACCTCTACCCCTTTTTCTTGTGGTTCTCAAGGAGAAGCCCTGTGCCTAACTGATTCTAGCAGCTCCTCCTAGGTTAGTAAGTACCCGCCCGACACACCTATTTCAGGGTCTCTACGTTTCAGTTCATAGACTTTTCCAATCCTTGGTTCCTAACATCTGTATTGGCCCTCAGAGTGATGCTCATTCTGGTTGGTTTCACACTTTCAGGTTGTTTGATTTTGGTTTTGGTTTGGGGGTAATTTCCACAAGTGGAAATCTCCATAGCCATTTCCTGTACCTTCTTTGAAGAATGAATTGCAGGTTGACTCTGGCTCACATATTTGGGCAACCAAACTTTTTAGTAATTGCCATTTGTTAAATATGCAAGAACATGTTTTGTATACAAAGATTGTGAGAAGGAGGAGAGGAAAGAAAGAGGAAGACAGTGGGAAGGAAGGAAGGAAGGAAGGAAGGAAGGAAGGAAGGAAGGAAGGAAGGAGGGAGGGAGGGAGGGAGGGAGGGAGGGAGGGAGGGAGGGAGGGAGAGAGGGAGGGAGGGAAGGAGGGAGGGACAGAGGGAGGGAGGGAAAGGAAGTGTTAGGCTATGCTAAACACTAGAATGGTTTTAATTTAATTTCTTGCTTCACTCTTCTTCAACCATGAGATGCATATGAGTGAGGTCCATAGCTGTCAAGTTCCTCTCAGAATTAACACATCCCAGGGAATTCTTCAGGCAGACTCCAGTATTAATTATCTTGAACTAGGGCTGGAAGTGTGGATCAATGTAGAGCACTTGTTTATATGTGAGGCTATGAGTTTGGTCACCAACACTGCAAAAAAAATCAAAATATAATCATAAAACTTGTGGGTATATTTTGTTAATAATCTATGCTAACAACTAGGAACCGGTTTAACTTTTTATTCCTAATGGTAATATATAACTCTAGATAGACTTAATTGGCCTTCCATTTAATAATTCATTTAGTGAAACATTAGAGGTGCAGATGAAATTTAACAAGAAAAAGGTAAAGACGTTAGATAAAATTAGGTTTTTGTAATAAAAAGCTGTGGATTTCTATTACTCAGATTGCTTCCAACACAAATCAGCTTGGCTCATTGAAAGATGAGAAACTTTGTCTAGCAGCTCCAAGCCTTCTTTGGATTATAGACAGCCCCCACGTTTTCTGTCCACCTTCCTCTGTTTCATGCTTGCTGCACTCTGTCTGGACAGCCACATCCTTGTCTCTGAAGTACATAGGGGTTATCATTACATCTTCCTTTCTTATATGTTAAATATATCAATAAAAAGCCAGGCTTACCACAGTATTAACATCTAAAATGTTTGCTTTAGGGACTGGAATTTTTACCATACAGAACCCACACAAAAGTAAGCTAAAGTTGATACATTGTGCCCTACCCCACCGTCCAAACTCTTAGCAACATGGAGAAAGGGAACTGGGGTTTCCAGCCTCTCCCCGGTCTCCACAGCTGGCTTTGGGCTAGAATCCAGGTAGATGCTTGATGACAATGATTCCCATGGTCATGATCATCATTATCATCAAAACCCCTGCTATCAATTGAGCACATGCTTCTGCAGGGCAGTTTGGAGTCCTGAGATAACCCCAGCAATATTGTCATTGTCATGATTATCCTCCTTTTTATACATGAGAACCCTAGAATACATAATTCAATCAAGGTCACACTGACCGTACATGGTGGCTTGCATCACACTTTCGTAAACTCATCTGTACAAGCAAAGGTTTGAAATCTTTTCTACTCAGCGGAGAAATTAGAAAAGTTTGTCACCCCTCTGGGTAGAGCAACGCTGTGGGAACACAACTTAAGCAGGGTTCCACCCACAGCCGCTTCCCCTGGATACGGAAGCAGAGGCTGCCGGGGAGTCTACAACCTGAACAATAGCATGGGTGAGCCCACACATCTCTGCTTTTGAACCTTATGACCTTCCCAGCTTCTGTGACTCCCAGAAATGATCATTTAAAACCCTCTCGGTTTGCCCCTCAAGTCCTTAGGAGTTCTCTCATTTTCTTCCAGCCACTTCTAAGCAATTTGAACTTTCCTCTGTGGAGCATTGGCATGGCTTGAGCTTTAGATTTGCAATGGTTGATTCTAGCCATTTGCCACCATCTGCTAACAAAGAGGGCCCACGGTGCATGGTGGAAGGAGAGAACCAGCTCCTGCGAGTTGTCCTCTGACCTCTTCAGACACACAGATACACACGATTAGGAAACACATGTGAAGACAAATGTTTTAAGTAGTGCCCACAGTGCTTTCTTCACTACGCAAGCCACGCCAGTGGCAGGATGGGGTAAAAGGGAGTACGGAGTACGGATGATGCGGCTTCGCCTTTGCTACCATAGGCGCATGGTTTTACAGCAGAGCTACAACCAAGTAAGCCGGGCCTCCCATGCCCACCCTGGAGAGGCGACTTGGCTGCCCAGCAGCAGCCCTGCACAAGGGCTCACTAGTGGAAACCCTGACAAATGGCAAAGCATCAGCAGCAATAGCAGGCGCTGGAGTAATCATTTATTTTTAATGCCATGCTGTCTTTAACAGTGCAATTTCCTCCGGGGTGTTTGCTTTGAGATCGCAAGATAATTACATCTCCGAAACCAGGCTAATTACAGTTAACAGCCTGAAAACCAAAGGAACCCTCCCCTCAAAGCGCCCCCCCATTCTTTTTTTCCACTAGACTACTACACAAATTCCAGTTAAGCCGTGGAGCATCACTCAGGAAACCCATTTGACGAGCACTAAGAGGTCCTTTCCCCGTTCCTCACAGCCGTGTGGAGGAGCAGGACCTGGTTAACCCAGCCTTGGTGATTCAAATAAATAATGATGTGATATGACAAGAATTCCCCACCAAAAAGGAAGCCTGTTTCTAGGGGAAATCTGGGAGCAGGAATGAGCAGGTGTCTGTGTGGCAGGGGTGAGGTCACCTGTGGTCTCCAGACACAGCTGAGAGGCGCTATGGAATAACCAACCAAACTGGGTCATGTATAGAACTAAGGACTGAAACCGATGTGAGAACTGACCCAGCCAGCTACCGTCAGTCCTTAATATTTAGAATCTAAACCGAGGTGTTATGGCTATGAGACCCTCAGAAATGACAGTGCCATGGCTTGGCCGGTCGCTCAGAAAATACTCCCTGTCCTTTCATAGACACTGAGCAGGGCTATACATGTAAATGTTCTGACATTTTTTTTTTGTCATCTTTCCAATCCTAAACTGTAATGTGCTCCCCAGACTGTTGTGGCATGGATATGATTTGTCCTCCAGGGATGCATTTGCTGAGGTTGGGCATACAGTGTGGCATGCTAAGGTCATAGAACACCTAAGAGAACAGGCCTAAAGGAAGGCAATTAGGTCAAGGGTGCCACTTTAGGAGGGATTGATGGAGGTCTTGAGGCATCGAGCTGTTTTAAGGGAGTCCTGACACCTCAGCTGAATCCTTCTTGCACACGTACCACTCACCTCTTTTACACATAATTCTGCCATGGTCATGCACAAAACTCTCATCAGAGCCAACTAGATGTCAGTGTCCTTCCCACAAGCCTATGAACGGAGCAAACCTCTTGGCTTGGTAAAGTACCTTAACCCCTGGAGTTTTGTGATTGCCAGCTGAAACACTAAAACTAAGCTCCACCGTGTCTTAGCTGAGATAAAGACTCTCTCCTGGGCTGTAGAGATTGAGCAGTCAGCTAAATGTTTGCTTTGCAACTGTGAGGAGCACAGTCCTGCATGGTGCATGATGGGGAGCTGAAGCTCACTGGCCAGTTAGCCTAGCCTTCTGGTGAGATCCAGGCCAGGGAGAGACCCTGTCTCAAAACAACAACTCCCGAGGACCACCACTCAAGGTTGTCCTTTGACCCCCCCACATACACGCAGACACACCTTATTACACACGCACTTTCACACACACAAATACACATCCACGAAGACTCTCTCCTCTGAATAGCACTTACTCCCAATACTCCCAACTTTTTAATAATATATTTCCTGATTTGCCCCCAGTTTCTGTTAGTTTTAAAATACGGATGTCAAACCCCACAACTGCCCTGGTTTACATGACATCTCATGCGAGTTTAGGACTACATTTTCTTTACTTTATCAATTTACTGTTTAATTTATATGTATGATTGTTTTGTCTACATGTATATCAGTATACCACTTGCATTCTTGGTACCCAAGGAGATGAGAAGAAGACATCAGGTCCTCTCAGACTGGAGTTACAGACAGTTGTGAGCTGCCATGTGAGTGCTGGGAATTGAACCCAGGTCCTCTGGAAGAGCAGCCAGTGCTCTTAACTACTGAGCCATCTCTCCAGCCCCAGAACTTGTATTTTCCTTGGTCTGCTTGTTAGGGATGGGGAACCAAATTAGGAGAGAGAAGAGGAAATCCACATTCTGAACTTAATGTGGAACCCATTCCTCTCCCTCTGATAACCGCAGAACTTTTCTACTGATGTTCGTTGCCAAATTCAAACCTCACTAAGCCCAGGCTTCTCTGTCAGGTGCCTATGAAGCAGTTTTCCGGCTGCGCAGATCTCACCAGAAGCCCAGCAGAGTGGTCTGCCCATCAGCCTCCTTGCTAATGGCTCCTCCCAGTCGCTGATCATGTAAAGTCCCCTAGCAAATCACAGTGACAACTCCTTGGCGACACCTCCTGAGCGCACTCATTCTTTTAACAAACATGTCCTGACTGCTGAGGGAGAGGAGGTTCCTGTTTACCTGGTCTTCCTCTCTTCTAGAGGAAGAAAAACTCCTCGTCTTGGCTGATGAGGACCCCCAGTGGGAGACACCCATGGCACTAGTGGGCAGGATGCCCTTATTTTAACACTGAGTCGGGACCCCTTGCCTTCCTGCCTCAGACCCAGATAACTCCTGGTGCTAGAGAGGTGAGCCAGTCACTCTTGCTAGTCATTCTCTGCTACTCCGAGAATGTCCTGGGAAATGGTCCTTCTTTATCTGCTCTTCATCTCCACATGGCCATCCCTGACCATTATGGTCCTAAGATTTGGGTTAGGAGTGATGGGGATGTGAGATTCTCTTTATCCTCCATTTTCCCAACCAGTTTTACCAGCCCTAAATCAGCATTGCCATCCAGCAGACTTTCAATTTCAACTTACCTGCTATAAATTTAGCTCCCCTGTAAAGATTTTGCGGAGGTAGGGAAGCGAGACAGGATATGATTTGACTATCGAGCCAAAAAAAAAAAAATCACAATAGCCAAAACCACTAGACAAACTCCCTTCTCCAAAACTCATTGTCCCTTGGGTCTGGTCCTTGACACAAGAAGATAAGAAGCCCCTTGGAGGGGCTCGTGAGCTAGAAAAACATTTTGACTACCTTGCAAGTTAAAATTCCATCCTCATTATCTTAAAGAAACTGTGTCTGCCGTGAAAGAACATTTGAAATGAATTCTGGGATGTTTAAAAGGGATTTCATCACAGAGCTTTGTAATGAGGAGGTCAGGGCGACTAAGTAACAAGTTATAGGGAGACTGTTGTTTTTTCAGATGGGCCTCAGGAAAGAATGATTGACTTAAGAAGGGGAGACATTAGCTGGGACTATAAAGGAGGTGATTCTCCTACAAGCTGCAGCATCCACACACAGTTCTGGCCAAGGTGAAACCCCCCACTGTGGGTTGACTGGTTTGTCTGTAAAAGTGCCAAGAGACTGCCCACAGCCAGGAGTCTCTTCCCCCACCACACACACACACACCCCTCAGATAGGAGAGAGGCGTTTGTTAGCATCCATTATGGTCTCAAAGGCCAAGTTTCTACTTGAAGCTGCGAAGGTGAACACCGTGCTGGACAGTTAAAGCCGCTTTCGTCGTGAGAGTCTCCATGTCTCAGGCCTCATTCTCTTGAACAAGTTTAGGGCAGGGAAAGGGCAGGTTTGCTGTGTAACAAGAATACTGTTTCTGAATCGTCCTCATAAAGTTGGGTCAGCAGTCAACCACAGTTAGCCTGTACTTCCGTGAGCAGAAAAAATCCCATTACCGGGGTCTCTGCTGGTCACATAAAATGGGCAGGCCACAGTGGGAGGCTCAGGCTGAGAAGTTCCACGGCGACCTCACAAGGTCACACTGAGAGAGGAAGGAAGCACCGAGTGAAACGCTGAGGCCGAATCTGGGTAGGATTAAATTTTAGTTGGTAGCAATGATGAGAAAGGGAGTGAATGCTTTGTGTAGAATTTTAAATACTTTCGAAATACTGTATTTGAAATTGGATTTCTGTTCATCCTCTAAATTAGACAATTTTAAACATGTTAACATATTTCAAATATGTTAAATATTTTTAAATATTTTAGACAATATCTAAACAATTTTAAATACAAAGCTGTGTTTCAGATGTGCCTCCCTCAGTCTGTGTGACTTACATCATATAACTCAATGAAAGCTTATCTAATAGTAGTTCATTTAAGCTGCAGGGAAAAAATGCAATAGAAAAGTATAAAAGGCCTACACCCATTAAGCTCCGATGGGCTGGCAGATGATGTGCCTTCTAGGAGTGGTCCAGGAACAATTTTAGGTGAGGAATAACCTTCCCTAATCACCTTTTCCCCCACAAATCGTCTTGAGTTCAGCTATAATCCCCTAAAGAGACACTCAAGGCACGCACATGGTGCCGCGTGACTGCGGTGTGCTGCAGCTGACTGCGTGCGGTGTGGTGCCGCTCCGCCCGCATCAGGTTTTGGCCTCTGTGCTGTCACTGGTGATTTTCTGTTTATAAATCCATTAGCTCAAAAATCCTGTTTTTCTGTAATTGGACCTCAGATGCACGGAACCGACTGCATCATAGGCCTTGATAGATGGCACTCCTGTCGCTGGTCAGTGCCTGGCTGCTTTTATTTAGTTATTTTTAATAAGTTATTAAGAATTCATGAGTGCATAATCCGAAAGCCAAAAGGACCTCCAGCCGGCCATATGTTTCCGTCCGTCCCACTCCACCTGCCTCCTTTCCCCATTCCACACAAGCATCCTTTAGAACCTCAGTGTGATTCCCTCACTTTCCTCTGCATATAGCTTCACGTATTAAATATTAATATGTACACACATGTTCTACATTGGCATTTTAACTACATTTTGGCATCGCGCTTAAAGTAACACTTAGAGAAGTACTTTATTATAAGCGTGCTATTGTCTAGACTTCTCCGTGTTGCTGGGACTTGCCTTGATTTGCTTTGCTGGGGTTCCTGTGACAGTCTGTAGAATGACCACGCTGTCATCCATTCTCCGTGTCCTCGCGCTAGCTAGGCACTGCAGGTTGCTTATAGGTTTCTGCTATAGCGAACATGCTGCTGGGTTATTGCTGTATGTGTTTCCATACATGCCCGGACTTTCTCTCGGGTGTGTACTAGGAAATAAATTGCTGGTTGGGGAAAGCATGAATCATCTGCTCCTGAACACAGCTGCAGCAGACTCAACATCAGATAATGTCACACTTTCCCAAGATTATTAGATTCCTAGTTGGCATTGTCAGACACTTGCATTTTTACCTAACTAAAAAAATACATTAAACAACTCTCACTGCAGTTCTGATTTTCCTTTTCCTGGTCACCAATGCTGTTGAACATCCCTTTACATGTACATTGGCTATACAGTAAAGTTTTTTTTTTTTTGCCTGCGTGTTCCTTCCCCTTTTCTACTGGGTTATGTGTGTGTTCTTATTAACTTAGAGGAGTTCTTTACGTATTTTAATGTTAATCCTTCCTAGTTCTGCATATTCTGAATACCTTTCCGAGTTTAAACTTGCTCTCATTGTTTTAATATCATCAGATGGTCAATCAATTCTGAGTTGCTACTGAGGGAGGCAATGCCCCAACTTCACTTACTCTATGTAGATAATGGGTAAGCATTTTTTTGGTGACTTTCTTCCTTACTGATCTGTCGTCACTGATAAAGCATGCAGTTCTCTGTTCCTTTCATCTTTTTGCCTATCCCTGCCTCAACCCATCATTTCTTTTGCTCCTATTTTTCAGAACTAGTCTAACTACTTCTGGTTCTTTTCACCTCTTCCTAAAAAGTTTGAAATCATCGTAGACAGCACCAGTTTCCAAGTGTCTTGCATCTATAGGTGAAATCAAAATCTGGGGGCTTTCTAAGATTTTTTTTTTAGTTCCTTGAGAAGTTCGTATGCGTTTGCAATGAAATATGATCGTATAAATCCTCCACTTATCCCTTCCAGCTCTCCCATATCCTCCCAACAGTTTCCCCATGGCTTATTTTGGCTTTTAGAAGCCACGAAGTCCCACTGGTGCCGTCCATATGTGCACAGGTGTGGGACCACCCACTGGAGCATGAGAAACCTGCTAGGGGCCACAGCCTCAAAGACTGATTCTTCCTTCCCCAGAAGCCTCTATTAATCACAAATTTCCTCTAAAGAGATCGCTCCTTGGGTTGCTCCAGATGTATTACATTTGATCATTAGAATTTTACACACCTGCTTTCTCTTTAGTTTGCTTTATAGTTACATGGAGAAATGCAAGTGACATTGTTCTTGTGCCAAGCCACCATACTGAAGTCTCTTATTGCTTGTAATAATTTGTAGATAATTTGAATTTTCAGCATAAATTATCGCTAACTGCAAACAATGGCTGCTTTTATTGCCTCCTTTCCCACTCTCCTGCCTCTGATAGCCTCTTCTTGCCTTATTGAGCTGTCCGGAGCTGTCCATGTATGCCACAGAGGAATAGCAACAGAGAGCATGTGTCCTTCTTCTCCGATCTCTTCCTGCTCCAGCACACATCCTAGGTGGTCTCTTCATTTCTGTGACTTACTCCAGACACTGCCTGAACTTATCCTGACACCTGTCTGCTGTCGCCTGGATCTATTGATCTTAACCCTTAACACTTTAAACCACCTGTCCTCTCGTCGTCTAGTCTCATCTCTCACCTGACGCCTTCCCTCCTTAATTTTATAACTACCACCATGCGTATGATCCAAAGGGGAGAAAGGGAATCTTTTTGACCCTGTCTCTCCTACTGAATGCCTTTTCCACCAGGCGTATTGTTTCTGCTCCATTAATTTTTATTCAACCTCCTTTCCAGCCATCCACTCACCCCCTCAGGTCTCATCTACCTTATTAACTATCGTGTGTTCCTAAGCTATTAACGACATCCAATCTTGCCTGCTACGTTCTCTTCCATACCCAGCCAGAACACTCTCCCTAAACCTCAAACCTGTCATACTGAACCAATGTTAAAATTTCCTGAAGGTTCCCCAAGAATGAAAGGGAAATCACGAGTCCATTTCACAAGGGCAAACATCTACAGCTAGGCGTCTTGGCACGGTCCCCGTGGCCCTTCAGCTCTGTCTCCTGTTCTCCCTGCTCCAACTCCATCCTCTGGTCACCTTGGGCCCTGTGAAGCTCGTATTCTCTCTTTGGAAGGCTTTTCTGTGTGCCGTCACTCCTCTTCTGTGACACTTTCCTGTCCACTGCCTTTCTTCCTGGGTAGACAGGCCTGCTCATCCTTCAGCACTCGGCCCCCAGGCTGCCTTCTCCAGGAAGATTTCACCGTGCAGTGTTTAGTCTTTCCTGTTTTCTCCCACTCCTTGAGAACAACGAGAGCCTTCATTCTGCTCCTGTGTGTAGCCCTAGAGGCCAGAGGGGGACATGACACAAAGTCAGAGCAGGGTGAATGCTTTAGAAATCTGTAGCAAATTTGTCGTGACAGTCACCACGATTTCTGATCTCCATTTGTTGAAAATTATGTTCTTCTGGATTAAAGAGATGGCTCTGTAGTTGGCACTGGCTGTTCTTTCAGAGGCTGGAGTTCAAGTCCCAGCACCCACTTGGCACCTCATGGCTCTAACTCCAGTCCCAGGGAATCCAGTGCCCTCTTCTGGCCTCCTCAGGCACTCGGCACACAAACATGCAAGCAAAGCAAACACAAAGTAAAGTCAAATAAAATTCTGCTTTACAAAGTTCTTCTTCATGCCTCCCTAATCCGTCCCTCACAGTACTTAGTTCTCGGCCTGTTGTCTTATCCACCAGCTGCCTGAAGGCTGGAGTCATCTTCATCCACCTGGGAACTCTGAGCACTGTATAACCAGAGCATAACCCAGCATTGATGCCAGCCAGATACCCAGGGTAACAGAAGGGAATTCCCTCCTGGAACCACAACCGGCAGAGAGCATGCTTTGGATTCTTTTGTGAACAGTTAGTGTTCAACACAGTCAAGGCTTCTGCCAGCTTCTCCACCTGCGCATTCTCCAGCCCCCTCCTCTGCAGTGAAGCTTCAGTGTTACACCAGAAGCTTCCTAACAATGTCGTTCCTCTTACAGAAGTCACCACTGGCAAGCCCTCTCCATCTTTCCATTCTGTGTGCTGCCTTGTCTATGACGGGGGCATTTTTTTTTTTTTAAAGCGAGAAGCCTCGCTATGGCATGGAGTCTAGATTTTCCTCTATTGAATATCACCGCACTCCTCCACAGCTGTTTGGAGTATCACACTCTGTCATTTAAATATTAATACTATGGAAACAGAAGAGGAGAAAGTCTTTCATCGGTTATGAAATGTTGAAGGAAATTGAGACTAACAAATGGTGACAAGCTCTAGAGAGGGAATAAAAGCGGAATCGCCCCGGACTATTTTATTTTCAGAAGTTGTTTGAGCAGTGAGTGTGTCTTGTGGAAGGCCCCATGACTGTGATCGCTCTAAAGACCTGACTTCTACAGACAGATCTGAAGGGATAACTCAAACCTTGGCTTTCCCCTCAGAGCACTTGCACTCCACATGTGCACATGCAGGGGAAACTTTGAAGGCGAGAAGCTGGGAAGTGTCTACAAATTAGGTCTTCTTGATCAAATCTCAACTAACCACTGTCTGGAGGGAAAGCAAGTTAGAGGCCTAAAAATAATCTTTAATGGAGTACTGGGAATTGAATCCAGGGACTCGTGCATGCCTGCTAGCCCTGAGCTACATCCTCTAGACCTACATTTACTTAATTTTAAGATTTTTTTCTTGAGAATTTCATACATACATGCTGCATTTAAGCCATTTCTTCCCATCCTCCACCCGCCCCAACCCCTTTCACGCCCCCTCCCCAGTCCTTTTCAAATTCGTGACATCGTCTTTAAATATAATTGTCATTGTTAGGGTTACTATAGCTGTGACAAAGCAACCTGGGGAGTAAGGGATGTATTCAGCTTACACTTCCATATCCCTGCCCCTCAGCAAAGGAAGTCAGGACAGGAACTCAAGCCAGGCCAGAATCTGGAAGCAGGTGCTGGTGCAGAGGCCGTGGAGGGGTGTTGCTTACTGGCTTACACCTCATGGCTTACTCAGCCTGCTTTCTTATAGAACCCAGGGCCGCCAGACCAGGAATAGCACCACTCATAACATTCTGGGCCCTCCCTCACTGATCACTAAGAAAATGCCTACAGCCAGATAAGATGGAGGCATCTCGTCAGCTGAAGTTGCCCTCCTTTCAGAGAACTCTAGCTTGTATCATGTTGACAGCAAAATAACCAGCACGATAATATATTTATTGATTTTATTTGGGCTCTTAATTGCCAATAATAATTAATTACCTGTAGTTCTTCTTCTAGGACTAGGAATTTCTGAGATTCCCCCCCCCATCCATATTGGAATGTCTACTGGCATCACTGTGCAGTTCATATTTAGGTGACTGTATTTTTGCGATTTCATGTATGCAGTGTCCCTGTCATACACAGAAGATGTCATCTCACAGCAGATATCCCGGTCCTCTGGCTTATGATCTTCCTGCCCCCTCTTCCATGGCGCCCCCTGAGGGTTAGGTGTAAGGGTTGGGCACCCCACACTCAGTTGTCCTTTGCATATTGACCAGTTGTTGATTTCTGCAATGGTCTCTGTCTGCTGCAGAAAAGGGGTTTCTTTGATGAGACATGAGAGCTGCATTTACGTGTGAACACAAGGGTAGGTGTTTAGAATGCAGCTAGAAACTACGGTGACTTGTGAAACTGAAAACCTTAGCTTTTTACATAATAAAATTGTGTAAGTTTTTCATTTTTTCAGGGAGGCAAATGACACCGGCATGCCCCAGGTCATAGCTGGACTTGGCTTAGTTAACCTCAGAGGGAGGGGTCCCTGTATGTCCTGTCTAGGATTCTCACAACTTCCCCTCTGCTAAGACGTCAGTGGAAACAGAAGACAATGTACCACACACACACACAGAGCTCCCTGGACCAGCAGTATCGGCACCACCTGGGAACTTGTGAGAATGGGGGTTCTCAAGGTCCAGACCCAGTCTATGCACTCAGAAACTGGAGGTGACACTCGGTAGCTCCTGTGCAGTTTTCCAGAAAATTCTAATGCATCTTCAGGTTCAAAAATCATTGACTCTCAATCTTGGCTTCACAATTGTATCACCTGGAGAAATCTTTTAAAAAACTAAAGCCAGGGTTCCATGCTCCAAGATTCTGACTGAACCGGCATGGGTGAGACCACTGTGCTGATATGTGCTCAAAGTTTCCAGATGACTATGAGCACAGTTGGGTTAAGTGTTTGATCCAGGCTGTGGTTTCTATTTCATTTCCTTTCATCCCCCCTTTCATAATTAGTATATACTTTTTGTAAAAACTGATACATGTATCATGGTATTTTATCATTTTTTTCCTATATGCCCTTATTTCTTGTCTTCCTTCCTCTATCCACTCTGAAATAGATACCCTCTACTTTGATGGTCCTTTACAAAAAAAATCTAGATTATACATATAAGAGAAAATATGCAATATTTTTCTTTCTGAGTCTGACTTATGGCTTGACATGATTTTGTTCTTTATGGCTTAATAATACCCATAACATTTTTTATATATAATGTATTTTCTTTAACTACTCCTCTGTTGATTGAAATCCAGGCTGATTCCTCAAGGTGGTTACTGTGAAGGTACACGTGGCTATGTCATTATGTCTGTGATAAACTGATTTGGATGCCTTCAGTTATATGCCCAGGAATGGTAGAGTATGTTGACAGAAGTTTCTGTCCCGCCCAGTCCCACAGCTGTTCAGTCCCAAAGAAACACACAGAGGTCTACATTAATTATAATCTGGTTGGCCTATTAGTTCACGCTTCTTATTAACTCTTATATCTTACCTCTTAACCCACAATTCTTGTCTGTTAGCCCATGGCTTGGGACCTTTTATCAGTGCACATTCTCATCTTGCATCCTCTGCATCTAGGTGATGACATAGGAGCTAGCTAACAATACACTTAAGTGATTGGCCAACTAGTGACTTAAATAATATAGTTTCTGTGTGATTATTTTGGGTCTAAGTAGCCAGGAACAAACAAGCCGCCGCCAACAACAAATTGGCACGCCAATGTGGTCAACTATATTCACGTAAAACCTGAGAAAGCTTAAAAGGGAATTCTAAACACAAAAGGACAGAGTTAAACATGACTTTTTGGTAGCAGCATTTTCTCTGGTGGTTCTGTTTGCTAGAAGCAAGGAAAGGCATGGTTCTTTTAAGAGAAGACTTCCTGACTCAGCCATAGCAACAAAAAACTGCATGGCTCCTTTAAGAAGTCTTTCTTGTTTGCCAGCAGGAATGGCTCTGACTCTTTCAGGAGATCCAGCTACAGAACATTTAAATGGGGTCTATGAGGAGAGTGCAACAACTTGCTTAATGGCAACATAGACCTGCTGTGTACCTAAAACTGGGGCAATGTGCATGGCACTCAGAGGCAGTCCACCATGTTGGACTGTGCAGAGCAAACAGGCAGGGCCATGTTGGCCCTAGCCACACACACTTAGCATTAAAAAAAAGGGTGCTTCTGGTCAGAAAATAATTACAGATACACAGTAAAGACAAATTCAGATTTTAAAAAAGACCTCTAAATGGATCACAGTGTTGGATAAATGTACATAGGCTTGGGAGAGAGAAGAGAAAAAGTATAAAGAAATATAAAAAGAAGAAAATCATTTAATAAAACAAAGTCTTTAAAGATACAGAGTACAGACTGTCATAGGTTAAAAGAAGTAAAGAAAAAATAAGCCACATAAAAAATAGAATAAAAACAGAGTCTAGATTATGTATATTGTGTTTTCTTTGAATGTTTTGGCTGCAGAGAGACATTTGATACTGGGGACTGCTATGCTAAACCAACATATATGTTTAAAGGTTTTTTACTTCAAAATTTGAGTCTAAGGATATGTTGCTATGGAAAAGACGTTCTACTTTTGTTTCCACAGAAGATGAGAACCTATGGAATCCTTCCAGACTAATGTGGTTTGATTAATCAACCCCCCCCAAAGTCATCATAAACACCCCCAAAAATACGTCACCCAACAAAAAACAGAAAACAGTTTGGAGACAACTATGCCCAAATTCCAAATATTATTTATAAATGTTTGTTTACATTTAAAAGAGGATATGCTATAGAGATGGATACTTTGCATTGGTAGGGATCTTGGTTTATTTGTACAAATTTTAGGTCAATTTTGTTGTATGTATATTTTTCTTCTTGATTAAGGTATTATGTTTGTGCAGTTCATTTAAAAATATATTGTATAATTAAGAAATATAGGTTAATAGAGAGTCATCTGTAATAGTCAAGCTCGTAGTCATGTTAGTTAGGTTTTCTAAATGTACAGAAATGTATTTCAGGTGGATAGATATTCTTCAGATCTTTCAAAGACTACTGAATATGGCATTTAAAATGTTTTAAGAACTTAGGACTTTTCATGACATGAGACACATCTGCTCCTGACAACACCAATTACTTCAAGAGATGGGCATTGAAGAGGCTCCTTGTGGGGTTTATTAGCCATTTGGGCAAGAAACTGCTCTTACCTGGATTGCTTGATGAACTGTACATGCAGGACTCACAGAAAAATGACTGCTAAAGTTGCCTAATATAGGTGAGACAATCCTTCAGGGTTCCTGCTTCATGAAAGAGTCTTCCAGATATTCTGCAGGACACAGAAGAAAGTGACTGACAAACTGCCAATATAGGCAGAACTATCTTTGAAATTTCCTGTTTTGTGGAAAAGTCTGCTGGATATTATGGGCCTGTAGGCTGAAGATGGATGCTCCAATGATGCAGAAGAACTTTGGATGACTGTCCAGGCAGCAAAATATCTCTGTCAACTCTAGAGTTTTAGAAGTTGCTTACAATGAACTTCCTGTTTACTTAGGTAATATTATATCCTTCTGGAGTCTTTGATAGAGTTGAAGAATAGAAAGTTATTATTATAGTTTTCCTTAGTTATGACAAAAGATAAAGTAGGTATAAGTATTGTAGCTGCAATCTTGCTTGATACCTGTTTTTTAAATGTAATTTTACTATGTTAAAGTTAAAACCTTCCCTTTTATTTAAACAGAAAAGGAGAAATGGTGTGTGAAGTCATTCTGTATATGTGTTGCTTTTATTGGCAAATGAATAAAACTGTTTTGGCCAGTGGCTTAGCTGAATAGAGCTAGGTGGGAAAACTAAACTGAATGCTGGGAGAAAGAAGGCAGGGTCAGAGAGTCACCATGGAACCACCTGACAAGAAAGACATGAGCTTCCAGATAGAACCTTGCCGGTAGGCCACAAGACTCATGGTCAAATATAAAATAATAAAAATTGGTTAACCAAAGATATAGGAGCTAGAAGCAATATGCTTAAGTGATTGGCTAAACAGCATTGCATATAATATGGGTTTTGTGTGATTATTTCGGGTTCGGGCAGCTGGAACGAACAAGCAGCCTCCTGACTACAAGAGTAGAATCACATGGTAACTCTACGCTGATTTCCATAATGGTTGATCTGGTTTCTTTCACTACCAATAGTGTGTAAGGCTTCCTTCTGCCCACATCCTCACCAGTATTTGTTGCTGTTTGCTTTCTTGATGAGATCCAGATTCTGATTTCTTACTCTGGGGTTGGCAACAACCTTGGAAATAGACACTTGGTTTTCAGTCTTTTCTGGCCTGACTTTCACCATCTTCAGTCCTCACGCTCCATGCAGGGATTTATTCAGACCCAACAGCTCTCAAACTTTGACATACACACAAATCGCTGCAGACCTTGTAAAAATGGTTTGCAGAGCCTTGACACAGACCTGATTTAAGGGTTCGGAGCAGCCTGAGGATTTGCCTTTGTAACTATTTCTCAGGTGATACAATGTGGAATATCCCTTTACACTGTGTGAGTATGTGTCACTGTGATGTGGGTTAATAAATAAGCTGACTGGCCAATAGTTGGATAGCAGAAGTTAGGTGAGACTTGCAGACAAAAGAGAGCACAAAGAAGAAAGGACATCTCAAAGAATCGAGAGGAGACACAGAGAGATGAACTTGCCATACTAAGGTAACAAGTCACATGGCAGAGTATAGATAAGAAATATGGGTTAATCTAAAATGTAAGAGTTAGCTAGTTACAAGTCTGAGCTATTAGTTGAGCATTGAGAGTTAATAAGTCTCAGCCCGGTTTTTTGGAGGTGGTTGCTTGGACACAGAGAAACTCTGCCTACAATGCCACAGCTGCTGAGGCTTCCAACACAGGGTGTTTTAGCCTTGCTGGCTCAGGGAGCAGAGGAAACTGTCATAGCAATGAACTTGGCCTTCCAGGACCTCCAACTCCTGTTTTATGGTGTTCCCTACTAGTGACAGAAGCACTGTATGGTCACAATTGAAAGTGTGGCTTCAGGGTACTGATAACAGCCTAATAAATTCTCTGTACCTTGTGACTCAGTGTCTTATTCATGAAAGGTGGAGTAACACATGACTTCCCTGATGGGAATTCTGAAAGGGTGAGGTAAAGTGGCATAGCAGCATGAGTAAAAGTGCCTAGCTAAAGGGGTCAAAAGCACCCACAATTAATTACAATCATAAAGACTTATAAGGAAACATAACAGTTATAATTGCAGAGGAAAACAGCTATAATTTATAGTGCCCTTCTTCCCTTAGACACCAATGCTGATGGTCCATGCAAACAGATGAGTGTAAAGGATATATACTTTGCTATTTGTACTCAGAACCACTTGTCTCTTCTCTCCTCACAGAAATAAAAAAAATAAAAGAATAAGAGTTACTTACAAACTATGAGTCTGATAAAGGATGCTCCCTAGACATACCCTAAAACCGCAGCATCTCCTGGAGGGCGAATGAGCACCACCCTAAATAGGTTGAAAGATCCATAGTGCAGCCCTCAAGCCTAGTACAATTGAATCAGGAAACATTAAACTATTTCATGGTTGCCACCGCCCTCAAAATAGACAGCAAATTGTTTATCATGGATTAATGACTTCTGTCTCTTTTCAGTTTCTTATTACATAACGAACCACTTAGATTTTTCCCCAAAATCACTCTGTCCTATAAAATTACAGTGCCTCCACCCACATTATATTCTTACCTGGGTGTCTTTCCGCCCACTTAAATCCACATTCAATAAAATCATGCTTATTTTTAAGATTCGCTCAGTCATATCTGTCTTTGAAACTCCTTTGTCTTCTGGTCCCACATCTCCAAGGAGCATTTTACCATCCTGTATTTCATTTTTGTGCCATGTGACCCACTATCGTGCTGGTGAGTGTCACGTCCTACTGACCATTAACAGCCTCTCTCCACCATAGCGCTGTGAGCCATGCAAAGCTGGGCTCTCACGTGGAGCACAGTGCCGGATCTATCATGGTTGAGGCTTCACGACTAAGTAAACCAGTGAAGGACAGAGGAGGGAGACACATCCAATGGATTAGGAATCTGTGAACTGAAGCCAATTCCTGGAGGACCATGCAGAACCAGATCAGATGAGAACCAAGGCATGGTGCGGTAGAAAAAAGGTGTGGTCATACAGCTGATTCAGAAATCAGCACATGCATGGGCCTTAGAGCTGGTGGCTGAAGATCAGCAAGAAAGCCTGGCTGCCTGTATTACTTAAATGACGGTCCTCAAAACGCTTTGATCTTAGAACTTCTTTAAGCCCTTAAAAATGATGATAACCCCAAAAGTGCTTTTGTGCGTATGACCTACAACTTTCCACATTTACTGTATGAAACTGAAATGGAAAGAATTACTAATTGCTTCACTAATTTTAAAATACCATGGAGCTTGGGAAATGGCTCAGCCATTGAAGTGCTTGCTGCACAAGCATGTGAACCTGAGTTTAGATTCCCAGCTTCCACATTCAAAACTGGACATGTGCCTCCAATCCTAAGTGGTGTGGGCAGAGACAGGAGGATTCCTGGGACTTGCTGGCTGCCTAGCCTGGCGTACTTGGTGAGCTCCAGGTCTAATGAGAGAACTTGTTTCAAAAGTTAAGATGAACAGCAATGGAGTTAATACACAACATTGACCTCCAGTCTCCACGGGCCTGCATACAGATGTGTACACATACACATGTGCGCATACACACATATAAACATGTATCCACATATATACACAGAGATAATGAAATAATCATAAAACAAAAAGTATTTGAAATAATTCTACCTTCAAAAACACTTTTATTGAGAGGCATCACATTGCTTTGTGTCTCTACAAGGCTTCTCAATGCCTGGCTTCATAGGAAATGGCCATACTTTTGTAGTCCGTCTGTGTCGTCTCTGGAAATCTTAAGTATCCACTGGTAAAAAAAAAAAAATGAGAGTGACAAGGGAAACAGACTTCTAACACGTTTATGAAAATAGTGCTGGCCTTGTGGACTCTGTGAAAAGGTGGCAGAGATCCCCAGGGGTGGATCACACTTTGAGAACTGCTGGGCTGGAGAGATGGCTCAGTGGTTAAGAGCACTGCCTGCTCTTCCAAAGGTCCTCAGTTCAAGTCCCAGCAACCACCTGGTGGCTCACAACCATCTGTAATGAGATCTGGTGCCCTCTTCTGGGCTGCAGGCATACACACAGACAGAATACTGAGAATACTGTATACATAATAAATAAATTTAAAAAAGAAAAACAAAATTCAGGAAAATGGACAGATCTGGTAAGTATGATATTAAGGAAAGTGACCCAAACTCAGAAAGACAAAGAGAGAGAGAGAGAGAGAGAGAGAGAGAGAGAGAGAGAGAGAGAGAACTGTTGGGTTAGATATAGGTCATCTGTGGTCACAGAAACAGAAATGAACGAGTCTTGAAGAAGATAAATCTCTCTCCATGATTTTCAGAAGTAAGGAGCACCCCTCAGTCCCATTCTTGTGTTATTCTTTCTGGTTATCCTATCATCCTGTGTTGAAATAGGAGTGGCAGGGCTGCGTCCCCGGCACCCGGCCGCCAGCATGGCTAGTTTATACCCAGAAATAATTACACGGAAACTGTATTCTTTCAAACACTGCCTGGCCCGGCTAGGTCCAGTTTCTTATTGGCTAGCTCTTACATATTGTTCTAACCCATTTCTAATATTCTGTGTAGCCCATGAGCTGGCTTACCAGAGAGGATCTTAACCTGCATCTGTCTGGAGTGGGAGCATCATGGCGACTCCTCCTCTAACCTTCTTTCTCCCAGAATTCTCTTCTGTATACTCCGCCTACCTAATTTTCTATCCAATAAAATGGGCCAAGGCAGTTTCTTTATTAGTAAGAAATCATTCCCACATCATTTCCCCTTTTTCCGTTTAAACAAAAAAGAAAGGCTTTAACTTTAGCATAGTAAAATTACATATAACAAAACAGTTATCAAGTAAGAATTACAGTTACAATATTTATATCTATTTTATCTCTTATCATAACTAAGGAAAACTATAACTATTTATTCTTCAACTCCATCAAAGACTCCAGAAGGATATAATATTATCTAAGTAAACAAGAAATAAGAAAACTCTAGAAATGACAGAGACATCTCGCTGCCTGGACAGTCACCCAAAGTTCCTCTGTACCGTTGGGGCATCCATCTTCGGCCTACAGGCCCATGGTATCCAGATACATTTCCATGAAGCAGGAAATTTTAAAGACAGTTCAGTCACTTTCTGCTGTGTTCTGTAGAATGTCTTGTAGACTCTTTCATGAATCAGGAACCCCGAAAGACCATCTCACCTTTAGGCAAGTTCAGCAGTCCTCTCTCTGAGGGTTCTCTGTGTCCAGTTTATGCAACAGTCCAGGCAAGAGCAGTTTCTTGCCCAAATGACTATCCAACTCCATAAGGATCCTCTTCGATGCCCATCTTCCTCTTGAAGTAGCTGGTGCTGCCAGGAGCAGACGTGTCTCCTTGTCATGAAAAGTCCTAAGTTATTAAAATATTTTAAATGCCATATTCTGCAGTCTTTGAAAGATATGAAGAATGCCTATCTAATTGAAATATATCTCTATATATCTAGAAAATCTAACTAACATGACTACAAGCTTAACTATTAGCAATGATTATCCATTAACAACCTATATTTCCTAATTATACATTACATTTTAAGTGAACTACATAATCACAATACCTTAATCAAGTTCAAAAATACATATACATATAACAAAATTGACCTTAAAATCCATACCAATGCAAATTATTCATATCTATATCATATCCCCCTTTAAATGTAAAAGAACATTTATAAACAATATTTGGGAACATGGGCGTAGTTTTTTCTCTCCAAACTGCTTCCTGCTGAATGGGGGCACTGTTAATCAGATCATTTAGGGTGTAACCTGTGTGTCAGGTTCATCTCGGTTGGCAGTTGAGTGAAGTAATTTTTTGAGGGTGTTCACAGCAACCTTTCAGGAGGGCGTGGTCTATCATACCATACCGGGATAGATGCAATCCATAGGGTCACATCCTCTGTGGAAACAAAAGAAGACCCTCTCCAAAGCATCATATCCTTAGATCCAAATTTTGAAGTCAAGATACCTTTAGAACATATGTGCAGGTTCAGCTTAGCAGCCCATATAATAAAATGTCTCTTTGTACTTAGCTCCTTCACAGTCAAAAATTTTAAAGAAAACACAATGTACATAATCCAGACTCTCTGTGAATTTTTCATTTTTACGTGGCTTATTTTTCTTTATTTCTCTTAATCTATAACTATCTGTACTTCTGTACTCTGTCTCTTTAAAGACTTTACCCTTTTTCTTTTTAAGACATTAACTTTATTCTTTATATTCTCTTTTTTTCCCCAAGCCTACGTACATTCATCCAACGGTGTCTGAATCTGTTTTACTGTGAATCTGTATTTTTTTTTTTATTATCCAGGAGCATTTCTTAAAATGTTAAGCATTTCTTAAAAACTTAAGTTGCACCATGTATAGGTAATACGGTACTGCCTGTGTCCTGCCCAGTCTAAACCTTAACTGCACGGTTTTAAGGTAATTACGGTAGTTCCTGCCTGAGATCAGCACAGTTCAGCAAGGAGCAGCCGCTCCTGCCTCAGAGTCATTTGGTGCTTTTGAGCTGAGCACAGTTACAGGCAAACAGCAGTTTACATTGGAGCCGCAATCAGCAATTTAATTTTGAGACTGAGTGTGCAGCACAGAAACTCTTTTTATCCAAGTTACAGCCAAATCTGACACGCAGAGCACTGCGCAGTCTGAAAACGCGTCTCTGTATGGCAGCAGGAATCCGCCATGCTCTTCCGCCTGCCTAAGCCTGATTCCGCCATCTGCCCAGGTGTAGGCAGGGAACGCTGAGCCATCGGCAGGTCTCAGAGCAATCTCCTCCGATCCCAAGTGGGAACAGAAACATCCAGTCCCATAAAAGCCTTGAAATGCTTTAAAGCCAGAGTTCACGCTGGCAGCATAGCACCAGGAAGCCGCGCTTTAAAATGACGCAGCTTTTTTTCTCTGCTGCTGTTGCTGAATCAGGAATCTCTCTACAGAACGCCACCAACAAAACAGCAAAAATCTGTGTTAAACTCTCTCTCCCTTATTTTTAAGCCTTCTCAGGTTTTTAAGTGGATTTAGCCCATCACGTCTGGGCGCCATCTGTTGAAATAGGAGTGGCAGGGCTGCGTCCCCGGCACCCGGCCGCCAGCATGGCTAGTTTATACCCAGAAATAATTACACGGAAACTGTATTCTTTCAAACACTGCCTGGCCCGGCTAGGTCCAGTTTCTTATTGGCTAGCTCTTACATATTGTTCTAACTCATTTTTAATATTCTGTGTAGCCCATGAGCTGGCTTACCAGAGAGGATCTTAACCTGCGTCTGTCTGGAGTGGGAGCATCATGGCGACTCTTCCACCAAGCCTCCTTCTCCCAGCATTCTCTTCTGTATACTCCGCCTACCTAATTTTCTATCCAATAAAATGGGCCAAGGCAGTTTCTTTATTAGTAAAAAATCATTCCCACATCAATCCTGGTACACACGGTTCAAAAGGACAACGTGATCCGAAGTCACCTCCACATCCCAGGCAACCAAGAGGAGAGAGCTCCTCCCTGAGGGGGAGGTTTGGGCAAGCCAAAGCTCACCTCACCAGCTCCCAAGAGGCCAGAGGAGTAAGACTCATACACGACAAGGTACATTTCCCTATGAGGCAGCTCACATTAGGAGCTACAGACAGGAACGAAAGCAATCACAATGGAAGCGAATGATTTCAAAGGAAAAGTGCCACACACACCACCCAAAGCAAGGCTCTAATTAGGAATAATGGCCAGACCCTCCCAACACAACTCGTATGGATGCGTAATCCCAGGCTTACCCTCACCAAGGCCTTGGTCCCAGCTACATCCTATGCCAGAGTCTCTTCTTGCTATCTAGCCACACTCAGCTCTTCAGCTTGTAGGACGCATCCTAGCATTTCTTGCCCCAGAGTCTTTGTATATGCTGCTCTACCCCCTAGAACACTCTTTCCCCACCACTGTCTGACCTATGCATTCTCACCTTTCAGGTCTGCGGGATAAATGAAGACCAGACAAAGGAGAGCAAAATTCATTTATTCTGAACCTGTTATAGCAAGGCAGCCACCATTGCTTAGTTCTGGCAGACAGAGGCTGGCAGGGGAGGAAGGAGCCTTTATGGTGGAATAAAGGAAGACCTTGGCTCTGTCTCAAATGGAGACTGTTGCAGAGAGGCTAGCTGAATGGGGTGGACCACAGGAAGCATGCTAAGGGAATGGTTGGGGTACATGTTTGGTGTTCTCTATTTGATGGTAAATTGGAAGTAAGGGGAAAAATGGGAATGCCTTTAGCTATTAATTGAGCCCTGGTCATTGCTGGGCTTTCTAGGCTAGTGAATAGAGAATGGGTCAGAGTTCTCTATATTGACCATTTGTATACTCCGTCTCTCGGTGTTAGTTTACAATATTTCCTCCTAGAAAGCAACCCCCAGATCAGAGCAGATCCTTCCAGCTCCCAGATGAGGACAGATCATTCCAGCTCCCAGGTAAGGGCAGATCTACCTATGTTATTATTGGAACTACCTAAACTTTTTTCCTGGGCTTCTAAACCATTTGCCCAACAGACTACAAACACCTCATGGATTGGAACTATTTTCTTCTTCGTTTCTTTCTTTCCTGGACCAAGTATAATGCAAAATGTATAGTAAGGACTCAATTAAAAATAAATAGTACTGCATGGATGGAAGGATGATGCAGGTGGATGACCAGTTACAATAGCTGTTGGATATTTGCAAACTGAGTGCAATATTCTGCTGCTGCTTTTCACTAATAAATTTCTAGAACCCTCTACAAAGAGTAGCCAAGGGCTTGTTTCTGCCTGCTGAGCCTGTATAGCATTTGAGGAGAGCCACTCACCATGCAAAATAAGGTTCTGCTCTAGCTAACAGAGGTGTGAGCTGTTTCAAGTTTAGTCAATTCTCTCCTCGCAGGTCCAACCTGTCTGGGATTTGACATCTGCCTCAGAGTGTCATCCTGAGGTCTACTTCCTCCTAAACATGAATCACTGGCAGTATCCTACAAAATATTCCACTGGGCTCTGGTGCTGCCCATTTAGCAAGAAGATTGCTTGTGCTCAAGCTCTAGCATAAACCTGCCAGCTGTAACATATCCTGCTGGTCTGACCCAATGATGACCCATAGCACTCTATGTCTGGGCTGTTTTCTTTTATTTTCCATCCTCTGAAGATTGTCAGAATTCTGCCTGGCTAAGCAATAAATCCATCTTTTCAGGGATCAATTGTCGTGACTGGCTGCAAAACCTGGAAATCCAATTAACTGCAAAATAAATAAAAAAAAAAAAAAAGAAAAGAAAAATCCACCAAAGCTGTGGCCTGAGTCAGCTAGGAAATGTTCTGGACATTAAAACAAACAAGGAAAAAACTTCAAATTCATTTGTCTTTTCTTCTTTTAAAAAAAATCTTGTTATTGATAAATTTAGCCTTGGTTCCAATTTTATCTTAGCCACAATTTGCTCAAATACAGATCTGTTGGGATGGCTAGCACCGCGCTAATTATACCCCGCAGCCTCTCTCCCGAGAGAAGCCAACTCGGCTAGGATTACCTTGCTACCATATGTAAAACTTTAGGCCCTCTCTCCCTTCATCTTTTTACACCACATGTGTTCTTAAAGGGACATAAATCTGCTCAAATGTTATGTGGGAAATATGAGTTATTTTGGCTCACTGGGACATTTTGAAAAGGACAGGGTTTTCATCGACTGTGGAAGGCTTTGTGCCGCACTGCCCCCTGGGGTCTGCCGATCTGAAAGCATCACAAATGGAGCCAATGGGCACTGGGCAGCCTTCCGGATGTCAAGCTATATCTAGAACCCCATGGTAGTGAACTGCACACCCAACTACACCCCCATGCCTTGTCAGTGTCCCGGGAAGGACCCAAGCAGCCAGGCAACCTGAAGATGAGAAAATGAGGCAGAGAAGGTACTAGAGGAAACATCTACTTGGGCTCCCACCAGTGCTGGACACATTTATTTCCTGTGGGTGTCCTAGGGAGGATAGCAAAGGGGTTGAGAGGCCTGATCATCTAGGATAGGTTAGGACAGCACAGCAGTAGGCAGGACTCACAGCTGGGATTCAGATTGAAGTTAGGACTTCTCTGACCTCAGTCTTGAGCTTGACTTCTGTTTCCTCATACAGAAAATGAACAACAAAAAATAAAAACTTCCTTTGGGTTTCAGTGCCTCCAAGTCCAGGCTTAGTAAATAAGGGGAATTTTTATCATTATTTAAAAGATTTGTGAGGGACGGGCAGTGGTGGCGCACGCCTTTAATCCCAGCACTCGGGAGGCAGAAGCAGGCAGATCTCTGTGAGTTCGAGGCCAGCCTGGTCTATAAGAGCTAGTTCCGGGAAAGGCACCAAAGCTACAGAGAAACCCTGTCTCAAAAAAAAAAAAAAAAAAAAAAAAGATTTGTGAGGTCAGGACGATGGTTCGGTGGGTGAAAGAGCTTGCCACACAAGCCTGATAACCTGATATCAGAACCCCAGAGTGCACAAACCAGAAATGGTGGCGTTCTCTGTAATTCCAACATGTCTAAGGCAAGACGGGAAACAAAGACCGAAAAATCTCTAGGGACTTAGTCCTGACAGCTGTCCTCCAACCTTCACATACATTCTATAGCACAGGTTCACACACACACACACACACACACACACACACACACACACACACACGAGGTGGGAAGAATGTTCTTGCTTTAGTGAACTACGAACTAGTTCTGTTCTTCCTTTCATTCTGAGATCCTGCCCTGGTCATCACTGAATTTCCCAGCTCTGGTCATGACCATTGCATAGATAGGAGTTGGTCAGCCCATGCCACCATGGGAAATAAGAAAACCAGGAGGTTAGTGCTTCTTGGCATTTCCTATCAGAAAGGGGAAATGATGCTATGTTACTAAAATGTGATTCTTTGTATCCTGTCTCTAAATGTTCCTTGACTAAAAGATGAGATCAACAAATAAGAGACGATCCCCTTGGCTTTCAAAGTAGGCCCATGTGGAATGCTGAGTTTAAATCACGAATCATCCACTGGCCTACTGATTTGGTTTTTCTAAGAATATTGCTTTGCTTTCGAAATTTATTTTTTAAAGTCTATGTACCCAGAAACAAAGCAAAAAGAAAAAGATACTGGAAAGTGTAACCATTAGGGGCAGGATCATTACTAACTACAGGATCTTTATGCTTATAATTTATAAGCTTGATGTCGGGGAAATAGAAAACACAGGGCTCTGTGTATCTCCTCTTCAAGGAAATTACTAGAAAACAACCCCATTGTGACACGTAAATAAATTCACCCCATTAGGCTTCAGCCCAGAAGCCACATTATTTATCCAATCACCTATTGAACAGATAGTTCTTAGTTCTTGGGTAGTGAGTCTATTCCAAGCACTGTGCAGAGCATTATGAAGACAGTGGTGCATGCTACAGCCCGAAGCCTACCCCCTGAATCTATAGAAGATGATGCTTACATCCAGAGGTCATGGACACAGTGGGCTGATTCCATGGGAAGCAAGGTTATTCAGCATAGTGTAGACACACGTCTTGTTAACCTATGGCTGAGTCTTTTCATTTTCATCTAGCAGTGTTGGCATCAAGAAGGCAGCAGATGCCTGAGGCTCTTATCTTTCCAATCCCTCTTTCTTCTCCAAGGCAGGTAGTTACAAGTACCAAATAAGTTTCTATTCTCACTGTGGGGATTTTGGTTTAAAACTGTTTATTGATCAATAAAAAAAATAGGAAATCACAAAGTCATTGCCTGAGGAAGCTGTACTAGTAATTTTACAGCAGGCTAGATAGTAAGGAAAGATTACAAATGTTAGCAGGTGGGAGACCTAGCTCTTGCAGAAAACAAGTCAATCCTGACAAAAATCCAACCCACATCACTGACCTTGGAGAGCATGTACAAGGTCAATGCCTGCACAAGGTCAATGACACAGTGAAGACATTATTGTGTTTCTGGTCCCAGTCTGTTTACTAGCTCTAGGGAGAAGTGGACAGCTATCAGATGTATTCCCATATGCTTAAAAGTAATAAACTATAAGCAACAGACATGACTCCTTAAAGGAATGCAAAAGAAGATGGACACAGGATTTAGAATAATATTTTGAAATAGATTTTGAAGTTGGTTTCTAAAATAGGACCATCACTAGGATATATAGTTGCCACTAACTGTTTATGCTCATATCCTTGTACGCTCATAGACATAGGTGTGTATTGACAATATTTGTCCATTCTTTCAGTCATCCTTCCTTCCATCTGTTCACCAGGACCACTGTGGGTGTGAACACCCAGAGGACTGCCACTGCCTTTGTCTTTTTTATCTAGCCATGACCTTAACCCCGTGGAGGAACATTCATCCTGATGCACCATTTCCTTAACCCCTTTGCTTAGCTTTGTTTTCCAATGCTCTCTTCCGACCTCTACAGGCACCAAGCACACACATAGTGCACAGACATTTATGTGGGCAAAACACCCACACACATAAAACAATCATTTCTCATTTTTAAATGAAATTTGCCAAAAATATCATTGCTGTGTGGCTATAACACATCTTTCCTTGCTTTGTGGTCTTTACTTGTATCAGAACTGTAATGGTGTGACTCGGAGGATTTCCTTCCCGGGGATGATGGAGAAGCTAATAAACTTGGATCATCCTGGGCCCAGCAACAGTAGCAAACCTGTACTGCTTTCTGGGATACTGATTTTCACTTTTTGTAATAGCATGTCATTGATGTCTCTACAATTTTGTTTGTGTGTGAGTGTGTGCGCGCATGTGCGTGCATGCGTGCACATAAGTTTGAAAACCACATCACACACAGCTAATCCTGAAAATGACACAGAAATAAAATCAAGAAATCCTGATTACACCGATAAATCTCACAAAGGATCAGCTCCAAGTCCCCGAGGAACATGCGCTTTGTCTAGAAGCGTAACAAGAAAGGCCTGAAGAAGACGCAGGCCAACAATAGGAAGGCAATGAGTGCAACTATAGAGGTCATCCAGGCCCTTGTGACACCTAAGGTGGTGAAACCCAAGATGCCAAAGGGCCCCAATTGTAACCTTTGCTGGCTTGCTTTCACTGAAACGCCCACTCTAACACTGGGAAGCAGGTTTGTGGCTACACAGCCAAGGGTCCCAGGCTCAGACAATCAAAATCGAAGGCCAAATCAAGGCTGAGATTGCAACTACAATTCAGACCCAGGCTCCTGCTCCAGCTCAGGCTCCCAGAGATGCCTGGGCCCCTGTGAAGGCCCCATAGAAAAGGCTTTTATCTGCCAATGTGAAGACATACAGACTGGTGTGGCAGGCATGCTTACACACTGTTTAGAGATGGGTGGAGTCCTGAGGTGTGTTTCCACATAGAGTAGAGGTTGGGGTGGGAGAGACATAAAGTACTTAATAGAATGCGAAGGGAAGGTCTAGCTACACACTGTCTACAGGAAGTACACTCTAGCTTTAAAGAAACACATAGGCTGAAAGGAAAGGAATGGGAAAAGACACTTCACATAATGGTAACCAGAACAAAGGGGGGGTAGCTATATTTACCTCAAGTAAAAAAAAAATAAGTTCAAACAAAAACTAATCACAAGAGACAAAGGAAGAACGTCTATAGTGATATATTGTCTACCTTGCGTATGTATCAAAGGAGGGCATTAAAAATACAAGCCTTGATAGAACTGAAGGATGAATAGATATTAGGATAACAACAGTAAGATACTTATTTCATCACCCTACTTCCAATAATGGTTATAACATCCTTCAGATATCAATTAAAAAAAAAAAAAAAAAGAGGGGCCGAACAGTCCTACAGACAATGAACTTAACAGATTTGAACATATTCCACCACAGAGCAGAAGAATACACATTCTCCTGATTTGCTCACTCAAGATACTTCAGGACAGACCACGTATTAGGTCACAAAACAAGTGTTAAAGAAGACAGAGATCATTCCAAGTATCTTTCCAGATCACAACAGAGTGAAACTAGAAACCGACAGCCAACGGAAACCCGGAAACTTTACAAACATGAGTGAATTAAACAACACATTTGAGAACAACCACTGGGTCAAAGGAGAAATAAAGAATGAAATCAGAAAATGCATGGAGACCAATGAAAACGAAAACACATCATTAAAAACCACAGGAGCAGGAAGAAAAAGGAGGGAGGTTGTTGCAGTAACTGCCTACACAAGTAAGCATGTGTGCACACCCCCATACACACTCTCATCTACCTACACATAAGCATGTGTGCACACATTCCCCCCACTCTCTCTCATCTACCTACACACATAAACATGTGTGCACACACACACACACACACCCTCTCTCTCTCATCTACCTACACATAAGCACGTGTGCACACTCCTCCTACTCTCTCTCATTCTCTCAAACATGGGCTCAAGCAACCTAACAATAAATTAAGGAAAAAAATTTTTAAAGGGAAGAGTAAACTAAGGCTAAAGTTAGCAGAAAAAAAAAAAGAAATCCTAAACAAATTAACAAAAACAGCAGAAAAAACAATGAAGTTAAAAGTTTTAGGGGAAATATAAATAAACTGACAAATATTTAACTAAACTAAGGGAAGAGAATCAAATGATGCCCAGAAAAAAGACATTATACCTGATGTAAATAGGATCATAAGAGAACAATGCTATAAGCAAATAAATGGCATCAAACCGGATAGGCTAAAAGCAACTCATGAGGGAAAAACATAAAACAGTTATAAACTCATTCTACACGTCAGCATGACACTGCTGATAAAAAGCTGATGATGACTACAGCAGACTTCTGGGTAGGTGGCAGATAGAGGCTGCCAGTGTGTGAGCTGGCAAAAGACAGACACAGAGGAAGAGCTTCCGCAGAAAGAAACCCACGAAGAAGGGATCAGAACGAGAAAGAGAGTGGGACGTGATGCAGAGGCGCTTCGGTGGCACGGCTCCCCCGAGTGGGAAAGGAAACAGTTGCTCCTAAGAGAAAGCCAGGCAGTCCTACGCTCAGGACAGGCCCACAACCCCAGTGAGTCTCAAATCCAGTTTGGGCTTTTGTGAGACCCTGTCTCCTCCAGCACTATGTGTCAAGCTATATGCTTCAGAGAACAGCTGAGTGTCATCCCGAGAGAAAAATCTATTGCCTAAAACTCGAGCATCTATCTCAGAAGCCTAAGATCAAGAAGTTACATCCACAAGTCAAGGCGTCTCTTTCACTGCCACACCCCACAGTGAGGGGAGTCCCAGACAGGCAGCTGCAGAGAGCAAGAACTCGAAGAAGAACAAATGCCACTGTCCCCTGTCACCACTTCCTGCAGTCATGGTCAGCCCCATGTTCTTCGATATCTCGGCTGATGGCGAGCCCTTGAGCTGCATCTCCTCTGAGCTGCTTAAAGACAAAGTTCCAAAGACAGCAGAAAACTTTTGTGCTCTGAGCATGGGAAAGAAATGATTTGGATATAATGTTTCATCCTTTCTCATAATCATTACAGATTCATGTGCCAGGGTGGTGACTTCACATACCATATGACACTGGAGGCAGGTCCATCTTTGGGGAACTATTTGAGGATGAGAACTTCATCCTGAAGGGTACAGGTCCTGGCATATTGTTCATGGTCAGTGCTGGCCAAACACAAATGGTTCCCACGTTTCTGTTTTTTATTGTTTTTGTTTTTTATCTGCACTGCCAAAACAGAGTGGCTGGATGGCAAAACATGGTCTTTGGGAAGGTGGAAAAAGGCATGAGCATCGTGGAGGCCACGGAGCGTTTTGGGTCCAGGATCAACAAGACCAGCAAGAAGATCCCCATTTCCAACTGTAGACAAATGGACAACTCTAGTTCTTTCAACCTGTGAGCATCTTACCCACCAGACCATTCCTTCTGTAGCTCAGGAGAGCATCCCACCCCATTTACTCACAATACCCTATAATCTCTGCTCTCCCTGAAGTCCTTTGGGTTCCATATTTTCCTCATTCCCCTCCCAGTCTAGTTGGATTGCGGAGTTAAGTTTATGATTATGAATAAAACTAAATGAGAAAAGAAACTGAAGAAGAAACTAGGAGATAGAAACATCTCCCGTCTTTGTAGAGTGGTAGAATTAATACTGTAAAAATGTTTAAATCACAGAAAGAATTGATAATTCAATATAATCGCCACCAAAATCCCAATGACATTCTTCACAGATGTAGAAAAAGAATCCTAAAATTTATATAGAAGCACAGAATACTCTAGAGAGCCAAAGTAATTCATGGCAAAAAAAAAAAAAAAACCAACTCTAGAAGTATCATAACATTCAACCTCAAGTTACATATAGAATCATAGTAACAAAAACAGATGGTGCTAGCATAAAAACAGACCTGTTGGCCAGTGGAATAGAATAGAGGACCCAAAAATAAACCCACACAGCAACCAAAATTTTGGCAAAGCTGTCAAAAGCATACACTGGAGAAAAGATGGCCTCTAAAACTCTAAAACAAACGTGGATGAATGAAATGAGATCCACATCTCTCACCCTGGAAAAAAAAAACAATTAAAGTGGACCAAAAATTTTAATGTAATTTTAATTTTAATTGAAACTTTGAAAATGTTAAAGGAAAACCTAGGAAAAAGATTTCAACATTCAAACATAATCAAAGATCCCACAGCACCAGAATTGGCAAAGGCTATTCCATGAAACTAATGTACTTCTAAACTACACAATAACAAACCACTGAAACACCTTACCCGAGCTAATAGGAGCCCACCAACTCTGACCAGACAGGGAAGGAACTAGCATAGGACCAAGCTAGACCCTCTGAATGGGGGTAACAATTGTATGACTGGGGAAGACTGCAGAAACACTGGCGGTGGCACCAGGATTTGCCCCTGATGCTTGTACTGGCTTTTGGAACCCATTCTCTTTGGATAGATACTTTGCTCAGCCTGGACATAGTGTGGAGGGCTTTGGTCCTTCCTCGGAACAATGTGCCTTGCCCTCTCTGGGGAGCAAATGGGGGGGGGGGGGGGGGGGGGAANNGATAGGATGCTGAAGTGGATTAGGGCAAGCCCATGAACCTTCCCCAAAGCAATGTTTCTTACCTTTTTTGAGGAGTGGATGAGCAGTGGGGGGAAGGGGGGGGGGGGGGAGTGGAGGGAATGGGAGGAGAGGAGGGAGTGGGAATTGGGATTGGTAAGTAAAATGAAAAAAGATAGCTTGCTTCTTTTAAAAAATATGAAGAGAGAGAGAGAGAAATAGAAACCACCAGAGTGAGGACAGCTTATAGAATGGAGAAAGTCTTCGCCAAGTACACATCAGATGATGGTGTGATATCTAAGATATACAAAGAACTTCAAAGTTGAAGCACACATAAAAAATGAAATCATCTAACCAATAAATGGGCTAAAAAATAATAAATAGTTGTTGAAAGGAGAAATACTGATGACCAATACGTACTGGGAAAGGTGCTCAGCATCTGAAACTGTCTCAGATTCCATCTGTCCCCATCACCAAGAAAGAAAATGACAAGAAATTGCTCAAGGAGGAAGAAGGAGCTCTACTCACTGCTGGTAAGAAGACAAACTCGTGTGGCTACTATGGAAACCAGTATGGAGGACCCTCAAAACCCTGAAAGTAGAACTAGCAAAAGGCCCAGTTATACCACTTTGGATGTGTATCTAAAGACTCCACACAGCACCCTATAGAGATATTTGCACGCCTGTGTTTACTGCTGTACTAGTCACAATAGCGAGAGAATGGAGTCCGTCTAGGAGTCCATCATCAGATGACTGGGTAAATAAAATGTAGAAACATACACAATGGAATTTATACATCTATAAAAATGAAATCATAAAAATTTGTGTGGAAAATGGATGCAACTAGAAATCACTATGTTAAGTAGATACTCCATACTCAGAAAGACAAATAATAAATTTTTTCTTGCATAAAGATCCAAAATTGTATTTGTATATGGATTTATACTTGTGGGGGTCCCAACACTAGAACAGGTATCACAAGAAGGGTGGAGATATTAAGAGAAGGAGGAAATACAGATGGCAATGGAATATGAGTAATAAGACAGCACAAGGTGTCTGACCGAGAAAAGAAAAAGAAGATCCAGCAGGGAGGGAGAGTGGACCAGGGCAACGGCGAAGGTGAACAAATGGGAACAAAGTACAATGACACACGTGTATGAAGTCGCCATGGTGATGCCTACTGCTTTAGACGTGAATCTAAAAAAAATAATTTTAAAAATACCTTTAAAAGATGCCACAGGATTAATTCCTAATAAATATAGGTGCCAAAAAAAATCTCAACAAATGCTAATAAACCAAACCCAATAGCACACTAATAGAAGCATACATTGTTACCAAATGGGCTTTACAGTTAGAATGCAGACACTTTTTATCATAAAAATGAAAAGTCACGTGAACCTTCCAACAGGCATAAGACAAGTACAACATAAAGACTTTCATTTCAATAGCTTAACAAACCAGAAACTGAGTCTCTCAGTGCCACAGAAGTCACTATGTGAAGACCCCACAGACACCAACAACAACGCCCCATGAGGGAAAACTGAGTATTTTCCCTAAGATCAGGACAAAGACAAGTCAACTTTTATTCAATGTAGTAGTAGTAGAAGTTTAGCCTCAGCAATTCATCAAGAAAAGGAAATAAAAGGGCACCCAAGCTGGAAAATAAATAAAATGCTCCTGTTGACAGGCATGACAGACATTAACTACAGAAAGACTCCAACTTAAAAAAATAATAATAATACCACGATGCAACCAAGCACGGTGGTGCACACTTGTCCTCCCAATAGTTAGAGACCCAGGCAAAGAGGGTCCCAAATTCAAAGCCAACCTAGACTACGTGGGAAGACTCCGCCAAAAAAGAAAAGGAGAATAAGAGAGGGTGCTAGAAGAAATTAATTAGCTAGAACTAAAAACATTACTTAATGAAGCTGCTGGACACAAAATGAACACACAAAAACTGTGCTTCAGTGCCCTAACAACCATCCGCCTGAAAAGGAAACCAAGAAAATTCCCAACCATCATCAAAAGGAAGACAATACTTAAGAATAAACTTAGCTAAGAGGTAGAATACTTGTGTAGTGAACACACAAATGATGAAAGAAGACACGGGCAGATGGGAAACACCCGCCGCACATGTGGACAGCAGCTGTGAGGAGGAACATAGAGGGAGAACGGTTGTCAACAGAGCCATCTCATGGGAAACCAGTGACTTCATATGAGTTGTCCCCACACCTGCAAGGTCCCTTCTCACGTGCCTTACCCAGCCAATCCCACAAAAGACACCATAAAGATGCAACAGAAAATTGTCCTTTGACTGGCATGCACTTCAGTGAAGAAACAGATCTTTAAAATATGGGTATACCCAAAAGAATGCCATGCTGCACTAAAAATACGTAATCTATTGACTGATGGTACAGAAATCTATACAGGGCTAGGGGAATGGTTCAGTGAGCAAAGTGCTTGCCACACAAACAGCAGGACTAGAGTTTGGATCCCTGGAGCCCACATAAATGCCAGACAGGCATGGTGCCCATTTGCAATGCCATTTCTCAAGAGGCAGAGACAGGGGATCCGCCAGGCAAGCTGAGTCGCTGAACTGGGAAGCTCTGGATACAACCGAGAGACTGGGTTTCAGTTAATATGAAGAACAACAGGAGAACACACAGCAGATGTCAACTTCTGGCCTCCACACACATGACCATGTACGAGAGAGAGAGAGAGAGAGAGAGAGAGAGAGAGAGAGAGAGAGAGAGAGAGAGAGATATCTAAATATATATTACTGAAAAAGAAATTAATCCACAAAGGCTACCTAATATATGGTTGTAACTCTATGACATTCTAGAAAAAGCAAAACTGCACAGTAGAAAGGTCGGGGGTTGCAAGGCAGGGGGAAAGAAGGGACAACCAGGCAGAACACAGAGGGTATGTGTGGCTATTTCAGGATGCTTGAGTGTGGCTTACCTGACATGATAAATCTGCTGTGGATTTGACCACGAGTGGACCCTAATGTAAAGTACGAAGTGGGGGGTAACCCTGATGTGTCAATAAAGGTTCATCTATTGCAAACATGTGTCACTTGGGGAGATGTCGCTGGTGCAGAGGGTGGGCGGGAGAGTGGGGGTGTCTAGGACATTCCTGTGTCTTCGTTACAGTTTTCCTATGAAATGAAAACTGCTTTATAAAAATAAGCTTTTTCAAACTCCCATTAAAAATGATGTCATTCTCATTCTGATGTCTTTGACCACAGCTACTGTTGATGAATTCTGGTCAAAGAACTAAAGAGTCTCAAGAAGTTGGAAAAACACATAAAACTGAGGAAACTGCCTCTGCCAGACTCCTGTGTGGCACAAGCCCTAGAGCCAACTGAGAAGTTCACCGTCCTCTGAAAAGTGACAGTCGCCTTGTTCTCTAGTTCACTCCACAGACTCCCATGGCTCCCTCCAGTCAGAGCACTGAGAGGTTTAAAGGATGCAGCCGCCTTTTGCCAACCCTGGTGTGTCGTACGAGGCAGCGTTTTCTCAAAGCATAGCCACTGTTTTCAGCCTGCTGTCTTCCTTTCTCTTTACAGATCTCAAGTAGCTGGTGCCCAGCGATTTGTCTGGGGTCACACAGTCTGTTGAAGACGGTCTGAAGATGGTCACTAGAACCTCTTGACACATCTGTATCCTCCCATTAAACACATCTGGATCTGGTAGGCAAAGAACGCCACTCTTGGGACGGGCGAGATGGTTCAGAGGTTAAAAGCACTGGCTGTTCTTCCAGAGGTCCTAAGTTCGATTCCCAGCCACCACATGGTGGCTCACAACCATCTATAATGATATCTGGGGCCCCTCTTTAAGAGTGCAGGCAGACATGTGGATAGAACATTGTATACATAACAAATATATCTTTTTAAAAATATTTAACACCTTAAAAAAATCACTCTCGAAAAAGCAGCCTTCCAAGTCCTCTCGGCATTGATTCCTACTTGGTGATTTACAGCAGTGAACTTGTTTTTCCCTTCATTAAAGTAGCACTGGTTTGAGGAGCGAAAGGCTGATTTGAGGTCTCCACCTTTATAATCAAATCCTCATCTTGAACTGAGACCTCTTCCTGAAGGTATCTCTGTTGCCCACGGCAGGAAATTGTCTTTTCAGTTTGTGTCTTTTCATGTTTTCTACATAAGTCTTGAGCATCTCCTACAAAGAAAATTTTAATATAATTGGTTTCAGAGCATCCAGGAGCCTTTTAATTACCCTCTGAAAGATGCTTAGACAACAGCTTGCCATTAGGTTAAACAGTGTCGGCATCTGCACCACAAACACTCACAGGTTTATTACAGTTTGCCAATCAACACTTGTTTTCAAATGCTTTCTACAAAGAGCCTCCTCTGGGCACGCCTCTCCAGACCAGTGGACAAATCCCACCATGCCAACGGCAACACCGTCTTCTCTCCTTCCAATCCCCATCAGTGCTGGAGCCGGGAAAACTCAGATAACACCAGGAAACTGTAGAGCATCTTGTGATCTACAAGAGCCAATTATGCAATGATTATACAGCCAGATCCCCTGGCAGGCCCTCTCCTCTCTTCTGGAATCCAGTGTCTGGTCATTTTCCTGCTCATTAGCCCCTTTTCCAGAGAGTGAGCAAGGAAAACAACAGAAGATGGACTCCAAGCTCACCCATTGGCTCCCTGCTACCTGTTCTGGTTACAAGTTTACTGAGGAAGCAAACTAAAATTCGGAACTAATATGAAGTTTGAAGACTGCTTCTGAAGCTCATCTTTTTGTCTTTCCTCCTAAACTCATCTGTAGAATGAAATGTACTGGCTGGGATTAGGCTAAGACAGTCACCATGGTCATGTCGGTCAGAGGAAAACGATCACAACAAATGATTAAAGAAGGCCGACGGTGGGTCTCCATTGTAAGAGTCTGCATTGCATGCAAGAAGTAAAAAGAAGACTGCCCTAGGATACAGCTCCACCACTCCTGGCATGTGCCCAAAGGACTCTGTAACCTGCCACAGAGATATTTGCACATCCGTGTTTATTGCTGCTCTATGCACAATGGCAAGAAAATGGAACCAGCCTAAATGCCCGTCAGCAGATAAATGGATAATAAAAGTGTGGTGCGTATACACAGTGGAATTTTAATCAGCTGTTGAGAAAAATGAAATTATGGGACTGGAGAGATTGTTCAGTAGTTAAACTCATATACTGCTTTTGCAGAGGACCCCAATTCACTCCCCAGCACCCACGTTGGGCAGCTTATAACCACCTATAACTTCAGGGGGTCCTCCTGCCCCTAAGGGCACCTGCATACAAGCACACACCCATACAGGCACATACATGCTCACACAGACATACACACACACACACACACACACACACACACATATAACTTTAAAATACTAAAATAAAGGAAAAGTGAAAATTTTAGGAAAACTAAGAGAATTGTAAAGGACTATTTATCTCCCGTATATGGATCCTAACATTTAATATGTGTGTGCATGTTGATGTGTTAGGAAGGGTTTGGGAGAACAGGTATAGATTGTGAAACTAGACAGGAGACTGCAAGAGGGAACAGGAGTGCTGAGAAAGGGTGGGGGTGGGCAAAGGTCACGTGGGTGTGAAAGCAGGAAGAGTCTACTGAGGATGGGTGGCACAAGAAAAGAAGGGAGAAAGAAGTGTCGGTGGAGGAAAAAACAAAATGAGTTATTTTTTAAAATTCCATAGTAAAATCTGATTCTTCATAAGCTAAAAAAATTTCAAAATAATAATAAATAATAAACAAATAAATTAATTACCCTGGATTTAGCCAAGTCAAGTATGCCATGCTTATATTCCTAGCCCTGCTTATAAAAAGCCATGCTTATACGTCTAGTCCTGGGGAACAGGGGATAGGGGCTGAGTGAGTGTCCAATGGAGGGGAGTCACAAATTCAAAGCCCTCCTGATCCACACAGCAAGATGTCGAAGGAAGGAAGGAACCAATCCTCTCATACCACCTTACAGGTTTTTAATTAAATTATAAGATATGGTGTCTTATGTCTAGTGAAATATCAAACAGTTCCTGTGTTTATCTATGCCAATTGCAGAAGCTTCACTATAGAGAAAGTCATACTTACAGAAATAATCTTAATAACGCTCTCCGGAAGGATGATTTCAATGGTGGAGAATTTACACAAGACACTAAGCAAACATTGCAGCAAGCTAACCCAGGTAGTTAAATAAACAATTAATACTGACCGTGAAAGATAATCACAGGAAATGGAAGCTAATCACGGAAAATGGAAGATAATCAAGAAATCGTTGTTTGAGCTTTTCAAAACAGATATTTACTTACAAATAGGTATATGTATATATGTTGTATTTAAAGAAATAGGCTGACTCTGTCTTCCTCTAGACAAAAGATTCTTGCTTCATGCTTTAATATTTGTTCTTTTATTCAGGTCATTATTTTAATATTTCATCAGAAAATTCTTTTTCCCTTAAGCGTGTACCTTTTCTTTTATATCCTAGTGTACACCCAAGGCCGAAAACTTTTACAGAAAGAATACAGTTCTAATCTTAGAAAAACATGATAAGATATATAATTTACTGCAATTCACTTTATTATCAAATTTGCAAGAATATAGCTAAGGCATAAAATGAGGTCTCCCAATACATGAGCTACAGGCTCAACCTCCTAAGCTCTCTTACTCAGAACTCAAGGACACATCATCCACAGAGCAGAAACAGACTGAACCAGAAGTCAGCTGGCTTCCAGCTCCGCCCTATCACCCTGTAGCCCTGAGACCTGGGCCAGTCGCTTCTGTTCTAAGACTTCTGCAACAAATGGTCGTCGCTGCATCCCTCCAACTCTTCACTTGTCGTCTGTGGGGGAGAAAGAATGAAGTTGTACCAGCAGGGGAAAAGTCCAAATGAGCTAAAGAAGCGCAAGCTCAAAGTTCAGTTGAGGATATGCGTGGTACTACATGACAGATCGCTGGCCAGATACCTCTAATTAGCAGGAGGGGTGGGGGAGGGCGTGCTCAGTCCGGGGGCTGTCACACAGAGCTGCTATTTCATGAATTTTATAATTCCACCTAGACACAGCTAAGCTCTGAAACCTCTTTTGTATGAGGGAAAAGATTTGTGAGCCAAAATGGCAATCTAATAACCTACCCGATCGGAGTAGATATTTATAGCGTCTGAAGCCCTCTTCACAGCTATTTAGAGTGCCAGCTCCTGTTATTAAGGTAACTAGAGCCCTGAACCAGTCAACAAAATGCTAGTCAGTGAATACAAAATTAGTTAGAGCTGAGCTGGTGCTGAGAGAGCAAGGAATCACATAGAAACTTCCAAGGTCAGACTAAAGAAAGTTGTGTTTAATTTTTAATTGTGTGTGTGAATGTGTGTATGTATGTATGTATGTATGTACGTATGTACGTACGTATGTATGTATACTGGTGCACTCAGATACCATCTGAAAGGTATTAGATCCCTGGACCTGGAGGCATAGGCAGTTATGAGCCGCCAATATAGGTGCTGGGAATCGAACTCAGGTCTTCTGCATGAGCACTCACTCTTAACCACTGGGCCATCCCTCCAGACCAACAAAGTGTTCTTTCCCAAGGGTTTGAGGTATCAGCCTAGGATTCGAGAGATCTGTAATCTTGTGAAAACTGTATGCAAAACTCCATAAGAACATGGTCGTCTGTGTTCTTCTAAGAAGAGTGTCTGCTCTTCTTCAGCTTCTTGAGGAGTCTGTTTATCTTCTGATCACTTCAGAAATACTAAGAAACACTGGAGAATCAAGGCAAGATAGCAAAGGAGAGGTTAAAAGTATATCTGAAGAGTCAAATAAAGAGCCAGAGCTGAGTCCCAGGGGGAAAATAAGTAAAAAAAAAAAAAAAAAAGGCAAGCCATGGCCTGGTCCAGTCCACGTAGGATGCTACTGCACTGATTTCAAAGACTCCCCCCCGCCAAGAGTCATGCCACAGGTCAGCCACAATGACACATAGGTCTCCAAAAGAGGCCTTGCCCACATGTAGAGTTCAAGGCCTCATAACCCCAGGACAGAACTCATGAAGCTCCTCCCTAAAGGTACATACACTTCTCAGGCTTGCTCACGTTCAGAAATAAGTATCCGGCCCAGTTCCAATTCACCCCAACGCAATGGAGCTCACAAACAACTCCCTTTAATTGAACACTGTTCTTCCGTTTTCTCTTCTCCTGATTTTCCCATGGGCAGAGGAATACCTCACAAAGAGAAGATGAGTGTTGGCCCCGGGAAATCAATGGAAACACATCATAATTACTTCATGAATGGTTGATCCACTGGGCTAAGGTTTAATTCATTCAGATTAAATTAAATTTAAATTCCATTTTAATCAAAGGAGCTACATTTCCAGTAGTCAATAGACATGTGCAGCTAGTAGTTACTGTACTAGACAACATATTTATAGGGCATTTCCATCCTCATAGGAAGTTCTCATCTATATCATCCACCACTAAACTCCATGACATCAACAGTTTATAGCAGGGATTCAGAGAGAGTCCAAAGTGGGCAGGAATCATCTTAGAGACCGCCGTGGAGGAAGTGGGCCTCGGTGGAGCCCCCATGAATGAAAACAAAGTTTGGAAAGATCATTTCATCCAGCAGCCACGGAAAGAGCAGAGGTGAGAATCTGGCAAAGAAAGTGGGTACAGGCTTGGATGGAGCCTGTTGCATACATGTTCACAGTGAATGCAGAATGCAGAAATGAAGGGATGAACACAAATCCCTAGGGAGGAGGGATGCGCGGATGCTAGTGCAAGAGAGAATTGTGAAGTATGGACAAAGACAGCATTAAGATTTCAGAACCTGGCACAATGAACTAGGTGTGACAATGACAGCTAGGAACACTCGCCATCTCTTATTTAATGTGTTTCACACTCTGTATCAAGAGATTCACATAAATTATTTAATGTAAATTATTAAATGTACTCCTCATAGCACAAAGAGGTAATTATCTTTAGCTCTGTGATAGGAATGACAAAAACCCGAGGCCTGGGGATGTTACTCACTACAGAGCACTTGCCTAGCATGCAAAAGGGTCAACACAGAGGACCGACAAAGGCTGTTATTTGTGGAATTTAGATAACATTCCCAGGTCACACAGCATGGCCATGGTAAACTGTGTCTAAAACCAGTGTCACCGTGTTTTGACCCTTGTTTTCATCTCTCCTCCTGCCTCTCCTTCAGTTAATTCTGGTTTTGAAGTGGTGTTTGCCTCTGCCCTTTTCAGAGTAGATCTGCTGTTTCCAAGGAATTTCCCCCATTTCGTCCCTTTACATTTTTCCAAGGCTTTTAGCAGGGACTTCTAAAAAGTTAAGAACACACAGTACAGTAAAAGCCAGAACATGGCAGGAAGAGGCGCGGGAACGACAAGAAATCACCCAGTGGTATGAATAAAAGGTATGAAGGAAAGAGGTTGGTTTACTCAAGGCCTCAATGTTTCAATTGATGACTAAGTCTAAAGTTGTCTCCCCCGCTCTAGAGCCACCTGTCCTGACCCTGGGGGCTTCTGCCGGCTCTGTGGCTTCTCTCACTTCTCATTCCTTCAAGAAAACTGTTTGCCATCTTCTTCTGTGGGTTTATGCATATGGAACCCCCTGCTTTTAATCACAACCAGAGTTCAGCTGACTGCTCATGTTGCACCTGTGACCACAGACTGGAACAACGGATTCCACGGGAGAGAAGAAAGTCCACGTGCTCTTCCATGCTGTTGTGCAGTTTCTATGAAAATAGAGTCGTTTATTAAAGCCTATTAATTCATCTATGATATCATAGATAAAAATTGGCTGCAGTGTTTAAAGCAGGTTTTAAAGAAATACATGGACCTCATTATTCTCTTTACTGGTAATCCCTATCTGATTGGTCCAACCTCGGCATTTGCCCAACAATTAAACTAGAATCCAAACTGTGCCTCTCCCAAGAGTTAAAATTCTGTGTGGGACTGACACTTGGTTCTTTCTCTAGGGCATTAGCAATCTCAACACCAACAAATAGTCTACGAGGTTCCTTTTTAGCTTTTCACAATTTCAGCTGCCTTCACATCGCTAGCTTATCAGGAAGAAGGTGGCCGTGGCAGTCAGCATTCTAATTAACAGTCTTTCTGTCTAATCACTTTGCTATTCTACATGACAGAGACTGACCTTCTACCTCACCCCACTGCCGGCAGCCAAGAAGAGAATGTGACCAGAATCCAGCCATATGATATCTATGGATGGGATACACACATAGACTTACAATACACACACACATATACACATGCAATATACATTATACACACAACACATATACACTTATAAAGCACACACATATATACTATATATACACAATACACAAACACACATGCAATACAAACATACATATACATATAATGCACACATACATAATACACACATACATTACATACACATAGGGGCTGGAGAGATGGCTCAGCGGTTAAGAGCATTGCCTGCTCTTCCAAAGGTCCTGAGTTCAATTCCCAGCAACCACATGGTGGCTCACAGCCATCTATAATGAGATCTAGTGCCCTCTTCTGGCCTGCAGGCATACAGACAGAATATTGTATACATAATAAATAAATATATATATAAAAAGACATTACATACACATACAATACACATATATAATACACACAATACACATAACAAACACAAGCATACAAAGAGATACAATATACAAAATACACATATAATACACAAACATTCATACACAATACACACACTTATATATAAATAATATACAATATCCTTATACATACAATACAAACACAAGACACATACACATATAACACATATATAATATATACATGACACACACCTACATAAATACAATATACATGTAATATACACATATAATAATTTATACACATACAGTTTGCATACACACACATAAAATACACACAAAAAAATTCTGCTTTTCTAGAAGGAAAGACATGATCTGACTCAGGGAAAGACCTTTTCCAAAGAACCACTTCGCCTTTCCATGATAGTGAGGTGATTGCCTACTGTTTATTGCTTGTTTATTTAGTAAGTCCTGGACTTCACTTACCATCATTGCTCTGCCTGTCTCTGGATAAAGCAACATTTTGAGCCAAGGTTGGGAGCTTTCCTACAACACCTTTATTTTTGTAGGTTGTCAGATATAAAACATCCTATAGCTATGTACAAAAATAGAGTCCAAATGTGTGCATCACGGGAATCTGTCTTCCCAAAATTCCATGAGGAACGTTGCTTTTCTCCCAGAAGCAGAACACATGGACTGATGCCAAATGCCAGCTAGTAACTGTGGGAGTGTTTGGAGGTGGAAATTATCATTTTGCAACCACTGGGGCAAAAACTGGTTCAAGTGGAAGGCAGCGATAGCTGCTCAATTCTGAAGGGGATGTTAATGAGGACCAAGGCATGCGCGTGGTCCACAAGAGTCTCTTTAAAGGTGGGTGATTAAAACCAACATCACAATGAGAGGCAGCAGATTCTGCCTCCAGATGTGCCTCAAAGGTTAGGCCTGGAATGCATAACTTGCATCTAAGCACGCAGAAACATCAGACAAACCCAAAATGAAGAGCATTCTTTAGGGAAGAAGTCGTCTTAACTTCTAAAAAACATGCCAACATCTTCAAAGACAAAGAAAATAAAAAGGTACAGAAATGTTCCAGATTTGCGAAGAGTAAAGAAACACAACACAGCAATGTCTGACACTAGACTGCATCCATCTCTGCAGCAGGGAAGGGTACAAAGGACATTACTGGGTCAACTGAAAGAAAAGATGGGGTTAGATCAAAGTGTTGTATCACTGTTCGACTTAATGAAACTGATAACTGTATTATGGTTTAAAGGTATCCTTATCCTTAGGAAATGTATCCTGAGGTATCTGGAGATAAAGGCCATGCCATATAAAGCATTCATTGAAACTGTTTGGAAGGAAACCATGTGTGCATGTATGGATGTATTAGAGTGTGCAAGTACATGACACTGGTAACAGTTACATGTTTAGCCGAGGTGGGGAGAAGAGAGCACAGGAGGGTTTTCCATGTCTCGTCTGCTCACCTTTTCTATGAGTTATTTCCAAAAACCTTTACAGCAACAACAATCCCACAGACAGAGACAAAGAGACAGACAGCCAGAGGTGGGAGGAGAAGGAAGGAGATAGGAGAGAGGGGAGAGGAGAGAGACTCCTCAAGGGCCGGGAGGACCAGTTCAATCCCAGTTCTTTGCCAGTGGCTGTTCTGTGTCATTGGCCCTAGCCCTGAACTTCTGAAGTAAGAAGAATAGCCACAGTCTCCATCAGCACTACCTTGGCATCAGCTTCTCTTCCCATCTTTTTAATAAGCACCTTTAATAACTTTCTGAGACAAAAATGAACTTTTAAAAATTGTTGTCTTGAAGTAGATTGGTGCTGCCAGAAGCAGATGTGTCTCATTGTCATGAAAAGTTCTAAGTTCTTAAAACATTTTAAATGCCATATTCTAAATACCTATCTAACTGAAATATATCTCTATACATCTAGAAAGTCTAACTAACATGACTACAAGATTGACTATAAAGAAATCGCCTTGGCCTGTTAAAAAAAATTGTTGTCTTAAAAAAAAAGAACACTCCATGGTGGAAAGAAACAGAAAACATGTACACACAGCAAATTGAGATTAAAAGTAAATCTTCATCTTTAAATTACCAGCGGCAGGCAGGGCAAGAAGGTTGAACAGGTGAAGGTCCTGGCCACCAAGCCTAACAACCTGAGTTCAATCCCCAGAACCCATGTAATTGAAAGAGAGAACCAATTCCTGCAAGTTGTTCTCTGACTCACACACATACACTTACATGCACACACCCATACATACATATATACATGCATACACATACAAGAATGTACACACACACACACACACACACACACACACAGTAGGAAGGAGTTGAGTTACCCGAAGTTTGACGATATCACTCTGGCCAGTTTATTTATTGTGCTCACCTGAAGCTACCACCCCTCCAGTTTGCTTGTTCCAACTCAGCATGTTTTCACCTTCTGTTCTCAGCAGTTTGAGCCTAGCTTCACAGACAACCATGTGACCTTCAGAGAAGGTACCATTAACCTCAAATTCACTCTACTTTATAAAAATGCTTCACATAAAAAAAAAACTCTTTTCACTAAAAGTTGGGTGTCACCAGTGCTCATAACCGAGGCCTAGCTCCATAAGAACTGAGTGTCTGTCATAATCTCTTAATGTAAGCTGATGGCACTTTTGCCTGATTCATGATTTGTGTAAGAATAAATGACTAACTTTGACTGATTATAGATGTTTTTATAGATAAATTCTAAGATTACTGAATTCAACTTATACTGTTTAATAACAAATCTTTCCAGGAGCTGGTGGAATACCCCAGATAGCATAGTGCTTGTTGAGTGAGTGTAAGGTCCTGAGTTCAAATTCTTCTAATATCCATGTAAAAAGTTGGGCGCAATGGCCCATGCCCATAATCCTTGCACTGGAGGAACAAAGCAGGGCAATTTCTGTGGCGTCCTGATCCTACAGCCTAGCCAAATCAGTGAGCCCCAGGCTAATGCAAGCTCTATTTCAAAGTAAGATGGAGAGGTGGCCAATGGCTCAGCAGAGTAAAGTCAGTCAGGAAATCCAAACAGGGATGTAGAGAGAAAGTAGGTGGAGTCGGTGAGATGCCATGTAGTCACCAGAGGAGACAGATGTGCCCCCAGAACTTTACTGGTAAACCACCAACCTCATGGTAAAATATAAAATAATAGAAATGGGTTAATTTAAGATATAAGAACTAGATAGCAAAACACCTAAGTGATGGGCCAAGCAGTGATTTAATTAATATAGTTTCTGAGTGATGATTTCTGGTCTGGGCGGCTGGGAACGAATGAACAGCCTCAGCCAACAGAGAGTCATGGAAGAAAACACTTGTCATCAACCCATAGCCTCCATACACACACACATACACACACACACACACACACACACATCTTTCGTGTGTAAGCTGGAAACATGGGTATGCTACTGAACCAATGAGGTCCCATATGATCTGTGGAGGAGCCTACTGACCTCAGTCTATTGACATTACAGAGAAGACAGGCAGATCCAGGGACCAACAGTACCAACAACAACCTGGTGACACTCCCGGAGTCAAGGATCACTTTTGCCCACTTGGACACATGTTCCTAAAGACACACTCAAGAGTCACCCATTCCCTGACCCATAGGCACTGCCACACCCCCACATTCACCCACACCCATTCCTTCACCACCACTGCCAAGGCCACAGTAAAGCTAGAGTGTGATGCTTATGACCAGGGAGAAGTTGTTCCCTCACAGAACTTCTCAGCCCCAATCACGCATGCTGCTCAATCTTAGCTCCCCTCAAGTCAGCTTTCTTTGTTTTTAATTAATTTATTTATTTATTAAAGATTTCTGTCTCTTCCCCACCGCCGCCTCCCATTTCCCTCCCCCTCCCCCAATCAAGTCCCCCTCCCTTGTCAGCCCAAAGAGCAATCAGGGTTCCCTGCCCTGTGGGAAGTCCAAGGACCACCCACCTCCATCCAGGTCTAGTAAGGTGAGCATCCAAACTGCCTAGGCTCTCACAAAGCCAATACGTACAGTAGGATCAAAAACCCATTGCCATTGTTCTTGAGTTCTCAGTAGTCCTCATTGTCTGCTATGTTCAGCGAGACCCGTTTATCCCAGGCTTTTTCAGACCAGGTCAAGTCAGCTTTCTAAGATGTTATTTTTTCATCTTTAGTCCAAGCTTAGTTTGTGTTATAGTAACCTGAATAGGTGAAACAAACATATCCCTGGATAAATAGTTCAAATACAAAAGAGGGATAGGCTCACTCACAGAACAGAACAAGGCAAGCATTCCTAGGCCAGCACATCTGTGTTGATTCAGGGATCTAGCCTCCTTCTAATCTGTGGCTACTCTATCCTCTAAGTCCCATGATCCTTAGCATCTAGTTGACAGAAAGGGCAAGACCAGACAGAGAAAAGGCCACCTGACCCTTACAGGCTCCCAGCTCAGAAAGGGTGCTGATTAGATATATTTTTATGAAAAGGGATGAAATTGAGCCTCTTCCTTGGCTAGCTCCAAGTTGGCTATAAAGAAAAAAGTGAACATTAAGACTACAAAATTCAAGCTGGAGAGATGGCTCAGTGGTTAAGAGCACTTGCTGCTATTCCAGAGGACAGAGATTTAGTTTTCAGCACACACATGACAGCTTTTGACCATCTGTAACTCCGGCTTGAGAATCATCACCCTCTTCTAGCCTCTAAGGGTACTAGGCACACATGTGGTACATAGATACATGTGTAGGCAACACAGTCAAACACTGAAAACTAAAAGAAATGAATCTTTTTACTAAAGACTACCAGAGCTAAAGTGATGGCTCAGCAGTTAAGAGCACTGACTTCTCTTCCAGAAAGCCTGGGTTTGGTTTCCAGCACTCATAGGGCAGTTCACAATCATGACTCCAGCCCTATGTGCTTTGATATCTTCTTCTGGCCTCTAAAGACTGCCAAGGATGCAATTGGCATACATGCAAGCGAAACATTTAAAACATATAAAAATAAAGGTTTTTAAAAGATGTTGGATTGGGCAATGATTTTTCAGACATGACACCAAAACATGCATGATAAAGGAAAAATAAATAAGCCAACCTCCAATTTTCAAAACACATTTACTTATTTACTCTGTATGTGTGTGTGCATGCATGTGTGTGTGCATGCTCGTGCGTGTATGTGTGTGTGATATGACATATGTGCTATGCCATTTATGTATTCAGAAAACGACTCTTGCAAGTAGACTCTCTCCGTCTACCACTTGAGTTCCTGGGACCAAACTCAGACATTAACCACTTTTACCCTCTGCCCTCCTCACTGGTGTTGACCTCCAGTTAAAACAAAAAACAAAAACTGTTCTTCAAAGGACACCATCAAAAAAGTATACAAGATAGCTTGGTATGGTGGGGTATGCCTGTAATCCCAGCACTTGGAAAGCACAGGCAGGAGTTTCACCATCCTGGTCTACATAGAAAATTCTAAGCCATTTCTCAATACTAAAACCTATCTCAAACTTCTAACCCCCCAAAAATTTAAAGAAAGAAGGAAATGATAAGAAAACTCAAACATCATAGAAAAATATATGCAAACAGTAATTCTAATAAGGAGCTTGTACCTACAACATACTAGGAACTCTTACAGCTTAACAGTGAAAAGGCTCAGGGCCAGGGGGATGGCTCAGTGGAGAAAGGAGCTTGCCACCAAGGCTGATGACCTGAGTTTGATCCCATGACCTATATGGTCAAGGCAGAGAATTAACTCTCAAAGCTGTACACACACACACACACACACACACAGAGAGAGAGAGAGAGAGACATACATGTAATAAAATTTTAATAAAAGCTAATAACCCAACTTCCAAATGGGCAATGGATCTGAGCAGATCCTTTTCCAAAGAAGTTGTGCAAAGGTTGGGGGCTGGATTACGGCTCAGTGGGTGAAAAACAATTGTCATACAAATCTAGTGACCTGAGTTTGATCCTCAGAACCCATGTAAAATGTAGGATGTGCTGGAGGATTCCTGAACTCATGCTCAAACAAAGCCCATTTCACTATTTTGGTTAGATCTTTTCTTTGAGGGGGACAGGGTCTCACTGTGTAGTCCCGGTTAGCCTGAAACTCAATATATAGATCAGGGTGGATTTGAACTCACAGAGACTCACTTACCTCTGGCCTCCAGATGCTAGGATTAAAGGCTTGCACCACTACATTCAGCATAAATCTTTTATTTAAAGTTATGTAGATGGTATGTGAAAAACTATATCAAATTTTAAAAAAAAAAGTAATAGCCCTTGGTAAGTTTCTGCTCTCGACAGAATTTAAATCCCTCTCATGCCTGTGGATACCTGACCCTCACTGTTCACAGTGATCTACAACTGTGCTTCTCCATGTGTGGGCCCTGAAAGGCTACCACAAAACGCTCATGGCTCATTGCCTTGAGTGTCCTGTGTCTGTGCCTTTTGCCCACTGTGGGACGGTGGGGATTTGTTAGCAAATTTCCAGGCCCTCTCCTACTAACTCATGAACTGTGTGGAGTGAAGTCCAAAAACACATATCTCAACAAGCTGTTCAGGTGGCCTGGATGCCACAGAGGAGTTAAGAGTCATGGCCCACTTCTCCAGACAAAGAGAAATAGATCTGTCTCCCTAGGACCCGTTTGACTCTACAAACTCCTACCCTAGCTCCATGCTCTGGATATTTAATGGCTCCTGATCTTCATTTTGAACTCATGCGTTCTTTTCCATTCTTTCTCTACACAAGTAAGCCATGGCTTGCTTTGCATGTTGTTGTCTACTCTTGCCTTCGTGATTTTCCTTCTCCATATGGTCAGCATGACAGAATGGATACCCCAATATTTGGGTTTGGCTGGGAGTGCTAGGAGACCCTACTTCTTAGCGTTGGGATCTTGAACACATGAACATCCCAATCCCCAGAGTATGTATTTGACTCCAGAGTGCTATTGCCCTTTGGATACACAGGTTACTTTAGTCTCTGGAGAAAGGATACTATTGTCAAGCCAGAATATGGGCATTTTGGACCTCTACCTGAATATCTTGGTAATAACATCAAAAATTCATCTTCGGAGCTGGAGAGATGGCTCAGTGGTTAAGAGCACTGTCTGCTCTTCCAGAGGTCCTGAGTTCAATTCCCAGCACCCACACGGTGGCTCACAACCATCTGTAATGAGATCTGGTGCCCTCTTCTGGCATACAAACATACATGGAAGGAATGTTGTATACATAATAAATAAATAAATCTTTAAAAAAAATATATTAAAAAAATTCATCTTCAGTTCCTACCAGCATAAGACTCGTCACATCTCCAGGACTGTGTGACTTCTTCCCCCCACTCACCACGCATGTGTCCTTCCCATATGAACATATGACATTCACCCTCACCTACAGCTGTGCTCTCAACATACCCAAGGAACAGCTAGGCTCATGGTCACCACGTGCTCATTGGAATTTTCCAGGAAATTCAAGAGCCCAGGCGGTTGACCTGGGGTCTCGGAGAACCAGTGGCTGAAACCAATAACCCTATGTTAAACAGTTCCAGCCCTTATTCCCCCATGAATAAATAAGACCCTTAAATGCTAGCAATAGGTCACTCATGTGGCTTGTACCTAGAAAAATGGGTGACTTTGACCAGCCGTGTTAGATGTGCAGGCATGCGAGTGTGTATAACATATCCAGAGACGTGACGATAAATCTCTCTCTGGCTCCCTTCCTGCAGCAGCGAGCAGAACTGGAGGGAAACTTAACAACTGAAAACCCAGAGCTAAGTTATCAGAAAGCAAATTAAAGCTGCTGGGTATTTTTGTTGAAACATCTCTACCTCTGAAATCTAATTTCTTGCAACTTTCCATATAGGATCCTGTGTTGTATTATTTATAAGAAAATAATATTCTGCCCTCCCTTGACAGCATTTCCAGGCTGCAGAAACCACAGCAGCCATGGAGTAACAGAATAATTTTGGTAATGTCTCCATAGCTACCTTGCTTCGAAGTGAGGTTTATTCTGTTTTAAAAATCTACTGACCTATTCACATCTGTATTTGAGGTATTTTCAACCTAATCCCTTACCTGCCTATTATTGTCTAATGTTCTTGTGATTTCTGTATTTAAGAGGCCCTAGATGCATAAATATGCTAAGCCTTCTAGTTACATGTAACAATATGATTTTCCCCCTATTCCTTTCCCATGGGTATTCATTCTCTTTCCCTGGCAATGCAGGCCAACCTGCCAGGGGGTTTTTGGTAGTAAAGGCTGTTTAAGGTACACTGGTGCCCTCCTGTGGTCATTCTGGCTTTTTCTTCCCAGAAGGCTCTTTTGCTTTTGCAAAAGGTTAAAAAAGAAAAGGCACCATAAAAACCCATTCATTGCTCATGGCCTTGGGTGTCCTTGTGTCTCTGTCTGTCAGGCATGGGGTCTGACAGTTGACCTCCTCTGGGTGGCATTGTTACATGCCCCTTTTTGTTCCTCCAAAGCAGGCACCACTAATAAGGATTGCTGCTCTGGATTAGTCTTTGGAAAATGACCTGGAACACACCTCAGGAAGAAGATGATGATGGACCCAAGGTCCCTCCTAAAGACATGAAATGGAGAGAATCCATGGCACAAAGCAGCAAGGCTTCACTACAGCCGTGCGTAGCCTATCAAGACAGCATCAGGAACAAGCACTTCCATGTGTCTTTTCAGTTCAGTGCTAGCCCAAAAATCAAAGCAGAGAGATCAATAGAAGTTTATTTAATTGCATGTGACTAATATTTATTCAATAAATAACTTTAAATGGGGTTAATGGCAGCCTTTGGGAGGGGGAAGCAGAAGGATCATGAGGTTAAGGCTATCCTGTGCTACAGAAAAATCCTGTCTCTAAAAGCCGAAGGGAAGGGGCCAACAGAATACAATTCTAGCATTGTCCAAGAGAACTTTCTAAGATGGTGAAATGTTCTGTGTCCACGTTACGCCACACAATAACCACTCAGCTGTGGCAGTGTCTTGGTTTCAGTTTCTGCTGCTGTGATAAAACACTGTGACCAAAAGCAGGCTGGGAAAGAAAGGATTTATTTGGTTTAATATTTCCACATCCATAGTCTATCACTGAGGGAAGCCAAGACAGGAACTCAAACAGGGCAGGAATCAGGAGGTAAGAGTTGAGGCAGCAGGCCATGCAAGAATGTTGCTTATTGACTTGCTCCTCATGGCTTGCTCAACCTGCTTTCTTACAAAATCCATGACCCCTAGTCCAGGGATGGGCCCAGCCACAATGGGCTAAATTCTCCTCCATTAATCAGTAATCAAGAAAATGCTCTACAGGCTAAGGCTTGCCTACAGCTCAATCCTACTGAGGCATTTTCTCATTAGGGTTCCCTCCTCTCTAACTTAACTTAGAGAGTTCCCTTAACTCTAACCTCTGTCAAGTTGCCATAAAATTAGCAAGCTCAAGTAACCCCCTTGTCAATTTGACACACAACACTTATTTTTAACATTTTCTTTTTTTCCTCTCTTTTTTGTTCATTCCCGAGGTCTTAGATTACTAAATATCACAAATATAAAACATATTACAAACTTAAAATTCCCAGTCTTTACTAATTAAAACACTTTAAAAATGTAATCTCTTTTGAAAGGGATTAAAACTAAAAATAGTCTCTTTTAAAATCCAAAATCTCTCTTAAAATTTTAAAGTCAACTGTGGGCACATATAAAATCAAAAACAAGTTAAATACTTTTGTACTTCAAGAGGGAAGAACCAGGGCATGGTCACAATCTGAACAAACCAAACTCCAACAGTGTAAATAACTCAATGTTCAATATCTGGGACTCACTCACCATCTTCTGGCCTCCTCCAAGGGCCTTGGGTCACTTCTCCAGCTCTGCCCTCTGCAGCACACACAGCTTGTCTTCTAGGTGCAGACCGACTCCACTCCACTGCTGCTGCTGTTCTTGGTGGTCGCCCGCCTCAGCTGCTCTCCATGACCCCTTCATGCCTTCAAAACCAGTACTACCCGGGTGACTCTTACACATGGCCAAGTTTGGCTACCAGCATAAGGTGCAACCTTGGCCACCTCTGAACACAGTGTGAATGTGCTGACCCTAAGGAAACATTTCCCAGACGATTTCACCTCAGTGATGCTGGCCTTTCCTTAATCAGTCCATTCTTTCTTTAGCTCCAGTTGGCCATACACCACACAGTCTTTGCTTCCCTCTGAAACTTCATAAGCCAGGCATCCGTCATCTGCATTGCTTTCAACACTCTTTTTTTTTAATATTTATTTATTTATTATGTATACAATATTCTGTCTGTGTGTATGTCTGCAGGCCAGAAGAGGGCGCCAGACATCATTACAGATGGTTGTGAGCCACCATGTGGTTGCTGGGAATTTGAACTCAGGACCTTTGGAAGAGCAGGCAATGCTCTTAACCACTGAGCCATCTCTCCAGCCCCTGCTTTCAACACTCTTATCTTCTACACTTTTGTACAATAGCCCACTGAGCTCTCAGCATTCAAGGGATGGCTTTTCTAGATCAAAGTTCAAAGTCCTTCCACAGTCCTCCCAAAAACAACATGTCATGACTGTCCCAGCAACACTTCACTATCCTGGTACCAATTTGTGTCTTAGTTTGGGTTGTTATTGCTATGATGAACCACCATGACCGAAAGCAAATTGAGGAGGAGCAGGTTTACACTTTCACATCCATAGTCCGTCATGGAAGGAAGTCAGGACAGGAACTCAAACAGAGCAGGGACCTGAAGACAAGAACTAATACAGAGACCATGGAGGGGTGCTGCTTACTGGCTTCCTCGGCCTGTTTTCTTATAGAACCCAGGACTGTCAGATCAGAGATGGCACCACCCAAAATGGGCTGGGCCCACTCACATCAGCCACTAATTAAGAAAATGCTCTACAGGCTTGCCTACAACCCAGTCTCATGTAGGCATTTTCTCAGTTGAGGTTCCCTCCTCCCAGGTGACTCTAACCTGTGTCAAGTTGACATAAAATTAGGTGGTACAGTAAGTTATCGAGCGGTGGAACATGGCAAGTGAAACTAAAGGATCAGGTTTCTAATTTTATTTCATTTTTAATTAATTTTAATTGGTTACATATGGCAGTTGGGCAGCCCAGGTCTGGGGAGACAGACAATCCCAGTACAAGCCGGATCTTTAGCAAGGCCCTTGTGCTTCTCTCTGCCTTTAGATCTAACGTCTCCACATTCCGGCTCCACATCTGAGTTCCTCTTGTCTCCCACATGCCAGGCGTCACACAATTGAAACCCTAATGAAGTCAAAGACCAGATTCAGTGTCACACCCTAAAAACATGCCACCCAGCATCCAAAAAAGATGATTTCAAAAGAGCCTCTGAGTTCTTTCCTACACATGTCAAAACACCTCCGGGCTGCCTCGGGTCATGCATCCTGAGGGCCATGGCACTCAAATAAGAAATTCTCTTTCTTCTCCCATCACTTCCTTCCCCACAGCCTCTCCGACACCTCTCAACCAAAGAGCCTGGAAAACTCTTCACATCGCCGGATGCTGAGTCTCTCGTCCTTCCCCCTTCTCCTTCCCCTTTCACTTCCCCATCTTTCTAACACCCTCAGCCTCTAGTTTCTGAGCCTCACTGTATAGAGAAGAATCAGAAACAAAGTCCAGACAGTCTCTAGATGGTGGAAAGTGACAGCTGTGGTGTGTATAGACTTACTCACCTCTCACCCCAAAATATAAAAGGGTTCCCACTGTTCATTGTCTCCTCTCCCAGCCTCTGCTTCTCCTCCATTTCTTTCTACAATAATTTCATAGTGAGGACCTTGGATCAGTATTGTACCACCAAGGAGCTCATCCCAAATGCAAATCTATACTCTTTGGGCAAAAGGCCCAGAAAAGTGTTGCAATGTACACTCCTAGATGGATGCTTATTAAAGTAAATGTTAGGGATCACTGATCTAACAGAGCTACTGCTGTCTTGTGCTTCTGGGGGTGCTGTACTGCCAACTTGATTGGACCCCTCTACATCTTCTAGGAGGTCAGGAAGTTGGGATTGAGTAACAGGAGATGTTCTAGACAACGAGAAGTCAACATTCACACTTCGTTCTAAGAACATTGGCTGGGCCAGTGTTTCACAAACTCCATGTCAGTCATGACTTCTAAGGAAAACCAGAGTTTGGGACACCAGGCTGACTTCACCAGAGACACTGGGTGCTCTAGACTAAGGGAAGAAAGTGTGCTTGGGAACCAGTAGCCACAAGATTCCCCTTTTCATCATAGAAGAAGGAAGTGAGATCTTTTCATTTCAGCCAACATTGGGTCTATTTTACTCGTACTTCAACTTTGAAAGGCCAGAGTCACTGGTTAAATTACGGCCACAACCTCCTGACAGTCTTGCCTGCCGCATAACAAACATGCTAGAGTGGTACAGTTTCTAGTTCACACTGCAAACTGCCTAAGGGCTTTCTCCCCTGCCGCTGTGAACTCAGATGAGGAAGAATTTTGGTGTTGTGACAGAAAGCCACACCCAAACCGTTTTTCAGCTTCCAAACTCCAAGATTTCAGGTCTATCTATATTCCATTACTTCATCCTGCTCTGTGTTAGTGCTAGTCTGGCCTTCCTTTCTCTTAGCAAAAGTATTGCTGACCGGGACAATTAGAATGAGATTTCAAAATAGTACAAAGTCCAATATCCTGAAATCGCCCTGCACTGCTCTGTCCCTTTGCTCTCTAGCAGACTGACTGTAGGACTATTCATTCCAGTAAAGCACAGACAAGAGCGCACTTCCTGCCCAATGCACCCAACCTGGAAACTGCATCTGTGATCCACATTACGACATGGCCGTTCCAGGGATTCAAGGCAGCCTTGCCCAGATAAAGTTTTCACCCTAACTACAATGAGTATTGAAGATTCTCAAGTGGAAGCGAGCCCCTTTGTGTCTTCCAGGCAGCCCATCCTTAAATCATTTACAACACATTGTGTTTATATTACTATTCAGATCCAGTGGTTCTGTCTTCCGTATGATTTCTTCCATCATTCATGAGCATGCACAAGTATGCTTCTTACATCCTCAAATATACAAAAGCTTTTGCACACATCATTATAGAAGAACCTATTAGTTTGAGTACTTAGGAGTTACAAGCTCATAAGGTTAGTTTTTATGTAGGTTAGATTAAGTTTATTAGTTCTACTGTTAAAAAGTGCTACATTATTTACTAAAGCACTGAGTACTTCATCGATGACATACCATTAAATTCCTAAATATAACCTGTTCGCTCTGTATAATGTTACTTGTATATATGTTTTCAGTGCTGACCATTCTGTATTGGATAACCAAGTGGTGTACTCTTCCCTAGGGAAGAGTATTTCTCCCACTGTTGGTGTTCTTTATTTCTTTGTATGGAGTTGAGATCTCAAGGACTTTCCCCTGTCTATGAAGCATGTCTATGGTTGTTATTGCTCACTCATGTGTAGGTACTCATGTTGGTGAGACTGTTTTGGTCTTCATTTGAGGAAAGAGAAGTTCCTTGATGAAAGGTGGAGACTACACTTATCTGTAAGTATAAGGACAAATATTTAGAATGTAGTTAGAGATTATGCTGGCTTAGTAAACCTGTGGGTTTTCACCCACGACTTTACTAGCCTTGGATAGTTGGCTAGGTTTCCAGCACCAGGCATGATTTCCCTCCGGTTGAGAGTCGTAAATTCAATCAGAGAGCTGTCGGTTATTGGCAAGGAATGCAAGCCACTATTGCACCCTTACGACTATCATGGCACACTGGTTATTGTTGTGGTTCATAGGCATCATAGCTGGGTAGGACTGCTGCTTCCCTCTCTCCTTCGGAAGCTTGCGTGCTACTTTCTGATACCACAAAAGCTAGTACACAGGGATCTCTGGAGCCTGTGTCTGAAGTGCATGGTATCTTCAGCAACAGCAACTTACCTTCCAGCTCTGGGGAAGAGCCAAGGACAATAACAATAGTATGTAACATTTGGGGAGTCTCTTGGGCAACCCTGGCCAACAACTCAAAAGAGGGCTTCTCAATGGAGAGTGGGGTTTCTCTTAGGTTATCTTTAGCTCTTGGAAAGATTACTGTCAGCCCAGAGGGGGAACCTTCATTTAAACTGTACATGTATATTTATACACTGACTTATGTGGGTTTGAGATATTTTTAGGTTAACAATAAATAGTATGAATCCTTATTAATTTTTTAGACATTCTCACTGTTATTTTACCCCCCTCTTTCCTATTTCTGTATTTATCTCTCTCCCCCCCCCCAAATTAGAGCCTCCTCCATTTTTCCCACTTTCCCCTTGAGATCACTCCCTACCATTCCCTTTAAAAAAAATATTTCCTTGCCGGGCGGTGGTGGCGCACGCCTTTAATCCCAGTACTCAGGAGGCAGAGGCAGGAGGATCTCTGAGAGTTCGAGGCCAGCCTGGTCTACAAGAGCTAGTTCCAGGACAGGCACCAAAGCTACAGAGAAACCCTGTCTCGAAAAAAAAAAATATTTCCTTGAGTTCTCTTATTTGCATTTTCATTTTTCTATCAGTGATAACTCATCCAACATCCTTTTGCCTACAAGTATTTTTATTTTCCCTCATTATTTATTTTTAATTCACCCGGACCAAGAATTCCAAATTAATATTTGTAGACAAAAGTTTCTGTCCCACCCAATCACACAGCCATTCAATCCCAAATAAACACATAGAGGCTTATATGAATTATAAACTCCTTGGCCTATTGCTCAGGCATATTATTAACTAGCTCTTATGACTTAAATTCACCCATAATTCTTGTCTATGCTTAACTTGGTACCTTTTCTCAGTAAGGTATTTTCATCTTGCTTCCTCTATATCTGGCTGGTGACTGACTCTCTGCCTTTTCTCTTCCTAGAATTCTCCTAGTCTGGTTCCCCCACCAGTACTTCCTGCCTGGCTACTGACCAGTCGGCGTTTTATTAAGCCAATATGGGTGATAAATCTTTACAGTATACAAGAATATTATCCCACAGCATTACCCCCTTTTCCTTTACAAAACAAAAACCCTGAATCTAATATTCTTTGTTTAGTTTTTTCTGACCATGATCCATAACAACTCGTAACCAACACCCTAAACAAAGACAAACATCCATAATCCATTATTTTAGAAATGTGGACATAGTTTTCTATGCTGCTTCCTGATGATTAGGGGTGCTGGAAATCTTATGGGGACCCAAAAAAATTTAGGATATGGTCAAGTCCTGACCGTGAGGCTTGATCATCTCAGCCAACAGTCTTGAAGCTGTTCTGGATGTAGAACCCAGAGGAAACTGCAACAAATATTTAGTGTATTTTCAGCATTCCTATTGTGATAAAATACATATAAGGTAAAATTTGTCATTTAGGCCATTCTTAATGCACAATTCAAAGCACTAAATGCATTTGAAACATTATATACCTCTCTGTCTGTTTACAAAATTTTTCACCATTACAAACAAATTTTGTATCTATTGAGTAACTACCCCAACTTATCCCTATTTGCTAATCATCTGTATTCTACCATCTGCCTCTATAAGTTGGCTTAATCTTGGAATCTCATGTAGGTGGAACTGTAAGATAGATAGATAGATAGATAGATAGATAGATAGATAGATAGATAGATAGATAATGTTCTCCATGACTGTTTAAAAGACAATGACCCCCAAAGGGAGTGGCGCTATTAGGAGGTGTGGTCTTGTTGGAGTAGGTGTAGGCTTATTGGAGGAAGTGTATCACTGTAGAAGCAGGCTTTGAGGTCTCATACATGCTCAAGCCATGCCCAGTGAGTCGGACCACTTCCTGTTGCCTATGAGTCAAGATGCAAGAACTCTCACTTCCTTTTCTAGTACCATGTCTGCCTGAATGCTGCCTTGCTTCCTGCCATGATGATAATGGACTAAATCTCTGAACTGTAAGCGAGCCACCACAACTAAATGTTTTCCTTTATAAGAGTTGTCCTGGCCATGGTGTCTTTTCACAACCATAGAAGCCCTAACTAAGAGAGTTGCTTTTATGATACTGTTTTCTCTTTAGCATTTTGCATTGTTGTGTGTCTAGGAATAAATTTCCCTTTTTCTTTAATTGTGCTTCCTAAATCAAAGGGCTCCTATCTTTCATCAACACCAGAAAATTCTCAGCCATTACATCTTTAAATATTATTTTTCTACAAACCATCTTCCATTTTAGCCTTTGGATATCTCTTTTTTTCTCCTTTCATCTATCACTCTCTGTGTGAATCTTAAGTTCTTTTTCATGTTTCCTCTGTTTTCTCTGTGGCAGTGTTGAATTCATTGATTTTTCTCTTATCTGCTGACTAATTTGATGTTTAGATCATCCATTAGATTGCTAGTTTCATTAACTACACTTGTTGTGATTCCTATAAAATATATGTGTTTCTGTTTTCTACGTCTATCTTCCTAATGGTGTTTCATAAATCTCTCACATTCTTACTGGTTTTTTACATAGCTGTTGGAAATTGTTCAACAGATACTGAAGGAGCCTAGAGTATATCAGTAAATGTAGGTAAGATACAACTTCTATTTTCGGGAAGAATGAGGAAATGAGGAAAAAACATAGTATGTAAATTAGAACACAACAGGTATAGAATAGTTGGTTGATGTAGTGTGGGACAATTTAGAGGAGAATCTGACTAAGCACAAGTAGGTCATACTAAGTTTTCAAGTGTTTATGGAGACTGGACTGGGTCTTAATCAGGAAGTCTTAGCCAGGTGGGCAGATAATGGGCAGACAGAATGAACACAGACTGTGGAGGAAATGCATGTATAGAAATTATCAGGAATCAACTGGGTTCCTGTAGCTGAAGCTTGATGTTCTAAGCTGGATTGGGGGATACAGAGAGTTGGTGGGCAGCAGTGTGAGACCCAGGAAGCCCTGGGTAAGCCCAAATAGTGTCAGGCACACAGTAAGAAACTAGCATAAAAGAGGGGACACAGAAGACCGTGTGTCTCACTGGCACTGAAAACAGTACCACTGAGGCTTCTGCTGAGCCAAGTCATCTGTAACAGAGGCATCTCTGTGCTCCAGCAAGAAACACAAAAATGCCAGCAGACTCAGAGCATTCAGAGAAAGAGAGGAGAGAGAATGCAGATGTCAGCTCTGGTCTGGACATTAAGAAAATATTGAACCCTGGCCGTCAACTTTTCCAGGACCTGACCTTTGGATTTGAAACTCCAAATCTCTGCCCATTACCATATTAAAATTGATATCAGTGCACAGTGAGGAAAGAGAATCTCAGAGGACCACTGCAGCCTGACTGAGGTAGGGGCAGCAGAATCCTAAAGAGTTAGCTATCAGTGGATCCTAAAGAAACCGCTTACTTTCCTAAAGACTCTGACCAAGAGCAGGGCACTCTGAGGTACGACCTCGACTTTGTGACACTTTCTAGAGTCTAAGCATCTACAACAGTTGGTCTTGATTGTCAACTTGACTAGATTAAGAGACATCTAGGACTGGTGAAATGGACCTGTGTGTCTGTGAGGGATTTCCAGTGAGGACTGATATTCAGCATATGGGGTAAGAGTACATCCTAAATATTTATGGTCCCTACCAATAGGCTGTTGCAAAATATTCCTCCACACTCTGAAGATATGTCACTATGTTTGGTTTAATAAAGATCTGGATGGCCAATAGATAAACAGGAAGAGGCTAGGCAGGACTTCTGAAGACAGAGAGGTCTCATGGGAAGAAAAAAAGTGGGGGGGGGGGTTGCCAGCAGGATGCAGAGGGAGCAAGACATGCAGAAGGAGAGGTAAAAGCATGAGTCACGTGGCAACATGTAGATGAATAGAAATGGGATAAGCCTAAGCTATAGGCAGAGATTTCATAATTAATAATAATTCTCTGTGTCATTTTTTTTTGTGACCTGGTGGCCCAAAGAAAAATCTGCATACAGGCTGCCCTAGTAGAAAACTAAGTAGGAGGAAGGCACTCAGCTCATGCCTGCATCCATTACTGATGCCCTCCACTGGCAGAGTCCAGTTTCTTCGTGCTTTCAATGCGGACTTCATACGAGTGACTTTCCAGAGAACTTCCAGGCTTACAGCGCTAGACTGGGGTTGCTGAGGCACCCTGCTTCCTTGAGAGAGAGCCTGGCCCTCTGTGCATGGGCATCACCCAGCTTCTAGTGTGTAAGCCAGTCCAGTGAGATCCCTCTACACACATTATGTTGGTTCTGTTTCTCCAAAGAACAACACAACAAGCTGAGGGAATTGTAGGGGGAATTGGTTTCATGCCCATTGCTTAAGAGATAAAACTATATGATCCTCCATGCCTGGAACTCAAAGGTAATCTTAACCCAGTTACCTTGCGGGACTCCATTCTGGGAGCTTTTACATGCCTTAGGCACTATAGCTGCACACACTCCAATGAGGGGGTTGTTTTTCCTAGTCCTACTTAACAAATGAGGAAACAAGATTACAGACAGGTTAAGTAACTTCCCTCAGGCCCTTACAGGAAATGACTGACAGGATTCCAGGCAAGGCAGTCACCTTAACAACTTGCACTTTGTGTGTGTGTGTGTGTGTGTGTGTGTGTGTGTGCGCGCACACACACACACACATACACCATTTTAAACTGAGGGCCTCACACATACTAGGCAATCAGTTTACCACTAGCCTGCAACCATAGCTCCCCTTTTACAACATAGTTAAAGACAGAGTCTTACTAAATTGTCCATACTGCCCTTCAGCTCATTCCATAGCTCAGGTAAGTCTTGATTCTAATGCCTTTCTGCCTCTGCCTCCCAAGCAGCTGAGATTACAAGCCTGCACACCAGGCTTAGCTCTCAGTCTATACTCAACCTCTATGCTCTGCTGCCTCCCAACAGTTCAGAAACACTACTATAGACACATATGTTCCAGAAGGCACATCTCCCTGTCTACAGAACTCCACCCAACCCCCTACACACACACAGACACACAGACACACACACACAATCTTATGCTGTACAAAGCCAAGAGGAGCCAACCCAATCCTGCCCATGGATTCTCTGGAAAACTGTTCCTCCTGCTGCTACTCAATATGTCCAAACCTATAGCAACCTAGTCATTCATTCACCTAAGAAGATAGAAAACTACACTGGAGGGAGAACTATTGGATTCCAGTGCTCGTTATATACTTGCAAGCAGTTCATAAACGAAGCCTGATTTGCTAAGCTTGGCGCTATGGTGAAAGGCCACATCCTACGTGGATGTGTGCCTGTTTATCTTCTCTTCACCAAGACGTCAACTTCAGACTGCTTCTCTCTGCTCTCTCCATCTCTGTGACCTACTTCCTCTTCCTTCTGTCCTCTCTCCTCCTCCCCTGTGCCTCCCCTTTTTCCATTGTCCTTCCACTTCTAGAATTTTCTCATGAGAGAAGAAAGACCACTACATTGCCTCGCATGTAGTGAGAAGGGGGAGGCATCGAATCTGGAATCCAGCTCCCCAGATTGAAATGTCAACTCTTTAAGCTTCACTTCCTCTCCTGTAAGATGGAGATAATGTGATGCTTTGTCTTCTGAGTTCATAAATATTTACTGACTAGCTAGGGTGTGCTGAGCACAGTGCTAGTGAACACTAATGAGTATACACCAACAATTGCACGGCGCTGTCTCTGCATATGGTGTGAGCATCTGCCCTTTCCCAGAGGGGGCTGCGAGCCCTGCAATGAAGTAGCGAACACAGGAGTATAAAGCGAGCATATTGCTTGTACTTTCACCTCGTTGTCCCTTCTCTTTCTCTCACTCCATCTCCTTCCCTTCTTTGTTCTCATTTATTTGTTTGTTCATTTGTTTGAGTTTATTTTGGTTGGTTTTTGTGCCCCAAACTCTAGATTTTATTCAAGATGCTTGCATAACCAGAAAATGTTCCAGTAAATATTAAGGAGGGTAGGATCAACTTGGAAAATATGGAATAGATGAAACTTTAAGAAATTTTTAAAATAAATATTTAGGGCCTGCAGGATGGCTCAGTGGGAAAAGGCACTTGCTGCCAGGCTTGGAGATTTGAGAGCCTAGCTCCACTTCCTATCTGCTCTCCTCTTCTTGGCCAGCTCCTACCCCTGCTGCCATGCCTTCTCCACCACGGTGGTCTGTACACTTTCTTAAGCCGTTTTGGTTTTGGTTTTTGTCAGAGAATGAGAAACACTTTTAAAAGTCCCTCAGAGCAACATCACGGGGCACTAAAAGACTTTAGAGAAATATAGAGACATTATTTTAAACAGCCCAAATGCTGGTGTTCTGAAGATGGGGGTGGCAGGCGGAGAGCCAGGGAGGAAGAATACAAGATGTACCCGATGGCGACGGTGTGACGAGATTGCACAAAGCAAGGAAGAGGTCTTGAAGCATCAGAGAGAGACTGAAGATCATTATAGAAGTTGATAAGAAATAGTCACTCAGTTGCCCGCTGGGAGCGTGGGGAAGACCTAGCAATACTAATCAAAAGCCTTAAAAATGCATGTCTCCTTAACCTCATAACTCGACCTTTGGAAACTGAGCCTAAGTGGAGGCTTTTCATCCAAGGGTATCTGCAAGACATTATTTTCAAGCGGCAAAAGCTGGAAAGAAGCCAAATTCCAACAGTGAGGTCATAGCTAAATGCAACAGACTAAAGAGTGCAGAGCCAATTAAGGACATCCCTTCAAACGGCATTTAATGGTGGGGGAAGGTCCCCGATATAATTTGGAGTGTATAGGATAGAACACAAATGCATTTCCGGTGGGATTCACTTTGTATTACAAATGCATCTGTGCATACGAATGTGTGTATGTGCACCCAGAAGAAAGACTAGAAGGGAAAAACCACCAAAATCTCAGTGGTGGCAGAATTATAAGCAGTTGTTTTATTCCTGAAGCTCCTCTCCACAGTCTAAATTTATAATAAACAGTCTGCTCCAAATCTATAGTAAACATTGTAAAAGAAAACGTTGACAGGCTGTTTCTAAGAAATTGGGTCAAAGTTGGCTTTTTATTAATTATTATTATTATTATTCATGCTTTTCAAAATACTTCACCAAATTCTGTTCTCTGACTAGGTGTTTCAAAAAAAAAACAAACAAAAAATTAAAAGCTTGTTTTACTAGCAACCCAAAATGTCTCCGGAGCAAACTGTGTTTTTAAGGCATTAGTGACAGTCAGCTGCAGAGAACAGGTGTCAGGTAGACAGAGCATGGCCTGGCTGCCCACCCCAATCCCAGGAGCAGTTGAGCTCCTGACACCTTTGCTCTTTGCCCTTCCACCTTTGCTCTTACCTGCATTTACCTCTGAGAATGAGAAGTCAGTATGACTGAAGATCTCATTCTGCAATCTTCCATTTGACTCTCTTATGCACTTTCTCTGTACCCTCGCACTAGAGAGTTTGGGGCTAGCACAAGCAAGGCCAGTCCATTACACTTAGCAAAACACTCCTGGAGTGCTGGGAGAGAAGAGCCCCCAAGGAGGCATCTGCTAGGCCAGGGAAATGCTGGACAACTGGCAGAGGTGCTTGACACCAAGCCTGACAACCTGAGTTCAAATCCCAGCACCCCAAGGTGGAAGGAGAGGACTGACGGCTGCAAAATGCCCTCTGACCTTCGCGTGCACACCTTGGCATGTGTGTACAAAGACACAGGAGAGAGAGGGGGGAAGAGAGAGACAGAGAGGGTGGGAGGAGGGCAGGGAGAGGGGAAATCTTTCTAAAATAAGGGTTCAAACCCCCACGTGTAAAGGTCTTTTATCTCCTCACTGTTCTGTGGGGTTGTTTGTTTTGCATCAAATTGATTAAGAACATCAGTTCAGCCAACACATCCTGGCAGATAAGCATTCAGAGCCTTCTCTTCTCTGTGTTGGGATCCATGAAGGCTGAAACGCACTCTTGTGCGGAGAGACGGAAGCAACACAAAGACAGGGTTTATCATTTGCAAATATCGCACTGACTTTGCCACGCTGCAGGCACACACCATCTCTCCTTGTTCCAAATGTAGGCAAGAAAAAAAAACACACACACACACTTTTGCTTGTCTTTAGCCTTTTGTGTTCCACAAGCTCCAGCTTGTTCCGAGCTTCAGCCTTACTGACACTTTTTGCATTGTCTCAGGCCCTAAGCAGCCTTTAAGTTCCTGGTGTTTTTCTCACTGTTAAGTAGGTCTTGTTTGCTACCGGGATTCTGCACCACACTGTATAAAGCCGAAAAGCCGCACACCTTTCTAACCCAGTTCCTGACGGCTTCCATAAGGACATCCCCTGTTTCCATATTTCTCCTATGCCCTCCTTGATACCTGACTTGATTGTTTTGTTAGATCAATTTCTCCCCAACTCTTCACATTTTGGGGTGGAATCTTTCAGTTAGGTAGGCGGTTTCCTGCCAAACAGGTCTTCCCAGATTGACTGCAAAGCCCAGGCCAATCGCTGCCAGAAGTGCTGGTATCAATTGCCACAATCTAGAATTTTTGCTACCTAACAGCAGGTGGAGCCAGCACTTCCATTTTCATTCCTCATTATTCTTTACAAATGGCAGCCCTGAAAATGGAGTGTGGCTTGTTGGTAGCCCCCTGCCCATCTCGTCTCTTAACCTTCCTTGTCTTTCATTTGGGCCTCCAGAGCCAGTGAAGATTTTCTCTGGGGGTTCTGCTGCCCCTAGCTAGCTCTGCCTTTTTCATATGCAAATCTAAAGGGTGAGCTTTGATCAACAGTCCTGACACATCCTGGTAGACGCGAGCCACATCTTGCTTGCCTGCTTGTTCCAGCGATGATACAGCCCTGTTCTCTGCATCAGGCTACTGGAGTTCTCCAGAAGGGAGTTGGTCACCAGCCTCAGTGACTCACCTCTGCCTCACTGGGTGGGACAGCCTTGTTGGCTCCTGCCAGGGCTGACAGCAAGTGGCAAAGCTTCAGGAAAGTGGCTTAGTGTAGAGTGTCATGGCAGATGCAGGTCGTCCTACCAGGCCCATGGGAGAGATGACTCTCCTCTCCTAGCTATCTTTTGGTTGGGAGTCACTACTTTCCTCTCTGGACTCTTAAGGTGCTCAGGATGTGTTCACCTACTCTGCTCACCTGTGTCTGCTCCTTGGTTTCTTCCCGACACTGGAAGCAACATGCTTGGATGTCCTGGCCTTATATCTGTGTGTGCCTGTAGCTTTAAGAGTAGAAAGTCAGTCACTGCTTGCTCTTTTAAATTTAAGTCCCTCCCATGGAGAAGTTGCAGCAACCCTCCCTTCACATATCATCGGGTTTCGTTGAGTCACATGACCATTCATTATCCAACCCATGACAAGGGGAATCAGCATCTCCTTGGACTTATCAGGCTCAACCCTGGACAGAGGTTCTCAGTTCCTTGAAGGAGTAGGCTGTGGGCAAGAGATGGTGAGATGAATGCCCACATAAAAGTGGCACATTTGAGAAAGAGCAAGGCAGCAAAACAGATGCACTAGGAAAACAATCCATTGTGTGAGGCTAGAGTAAAGCAAACTTTCTAGCACTTACTGTAATGTTCAGTGAGGAAGGACTGTTGAAATAAGAGTGGCGGCGGGGCTGCGTCCCCAACACCCCGGCCGCTTGGCTAGCTCATGCCCGAAATAACAACACACAAACTGTATTCATTTAAAGAACTGCTTGGCCCATGAACTCTAGCCCTTACAGGCTAATTCTCGCACCTGGACTAGCCCATTTCTAATGATGTGTGTAAGCACCCCAAGGTGCGCTTACCGGGAAGATTCTAGCCTACGTCCATCGTGGGTCTCAGCTTCATGCGTCTGCCTCAGAGCGCAGAGCTATCGCATCTACCCGGGAGAGCTGAGCATGGCGTCTCTGCTCCATCTGCTCCAGCAGAGCTGTCCAGTCTCTCCGGGAGCAGAGCAGAGTCTGACCTCACTTCCTCTTCTGCCCAGAATTCTATTCTGTTTACTCCTCCCATCTATGTTCCAAGCCATGAGGCCAAGCAGCTGGTTTATTATAACTTAACCAATGAAATCAACAGATTGACATATGACACTCCCACATCAGGACAGGGGAATGGAGAAAAGCCAGGAGGCAGACATCAAATATTCCTTAATATAAGTCCTCTGGTGAGAACACACACACACACCATTTTTGAATAAATTCTACTCAACCCATTAGTGGAACTCTGTATGACTGACTCCTCAATGTACCAGGCGCTGGGCCCTACTCATTGTATCCCACTCTTACCCCCAGACACCTATATGTCCTATCAGAGATCTCAGGTCACCCCTAAGGGACACTGCCTGTAGAGAGATGCCTTCTGTGTCCTCAAGTAAAAATGCTTATTAGGCTAATGTGGCGAATAAAGAAAGTACTTTTCAAGTATAATAGCATTGGTGTAATTATTAATAGATTGGTTGGGCTCACTAAGCATTTGGAGGGCTGCGTGAGACAAAATTCCACAGGTTTGAGATTTAAAATGAATGTTGGAAATCAAGATGTTATGACCCAGTAACACTCTTAAGAAACAATAAAATAAACTGAATGCTGAAAGCAAAATTTGGTCCTTCAAGTCTGGAGGTGTATAAGGCAATAATTTTTTATGACTGAAAAGTTCCACTATGTATATTATTGCATTTTATTTAGCCATTCCTCTAATGACAGATACTCAAGTTGGATCCAAAACTGTTCTGTGGTGGTGGTAGTTGGTTGGTTGGTTTTGGTTTTTTTTTAATTTATTAGATTTTTAAAAATACCAATCCAAATTCCCCCTCCCTCCCCTCCTCCCAGTCCCTCCACACTCCCTCCCACCCCATTCCCCTCCAATTCTCAGAGACAGTAAGACACATTGCTTTGTGGAAGGTCCAAGGCCATCCCTACTATATCTAGACTGAGCAAGGTACACATCCAAAGAAAATAGGTTCCCAAAAAGCCAGTACATGCAGTAGGGATAAATCCTGGTGCCACTGCAAAGGCAATAATTTTTGTAAAAACTCCTGAAAAAATAGTAAAATGTACACGTGCATCCAATGCAACAGACCTTCTTTCTAAAAATAAGACGTGAAGACTATGACTTCGCTGGGAGAAAAACGGGACCCTTTGGTCATATTTGAGTTTTAAATTCCCAGGTGCAGAAGCTGAAGAACACAACAGCAGAGACGGTTAGCATTGCCAGGCAGTGCAGCAGACACGCAGATGCGTGAAATGACTTTGCACGCTGCCACTTCCCACAAATACACTCTATACAGCATGTGGAAAGGCTTCTCTAGTATTTAAAATACTTTAGTTTCTAAAGAGTATATCTGTGTTTGATGACGTATGTTAGCCATTTAACAAACATTTCCTAAGTATCTACTTTGTCCCAGGAGCTGCCTTGGTATCTGCTTAAATCTCCTATATAAATATGAATCAATAAATATTTGAGAACCATCTGAGGCAAGAATGTGTTTTTCTTCCCACACACGCTCTCTAAATAATGTTCATACCAGGGTCTTATGATTAGCTTTGTCTGTTTCTTTGCTTGTTTAAAAAAATGGATATCAGTAGGTTTCTAAATTTTGAATTTTCAGAAAAATTATAGCTTTTACAGACCTTAAGACAACCATCAGAGCTTCTGCAAAATGGTCAAATAAATTTAACTAGAAAAAGAAAATGGCTATTTTAATCAAATATCCTTAGTTATTATAAAGAGAAAATATAATATAAAATTATCTGTCACTTTTACTTATAAAAATGATTATGACAATGTTCGGTTATCTCTTGATTGATATGACAAACTGGTGTTTTATTAACATATTACATGTGTTAAGAATTTCTTTGCAAACAATGTAAGCCTGTTCCCACGTGCTATCTGATCTATGCTTACAAATAAGCTTTGCTAAATTTCACTCTGCTTGGAAGTCTTTAATAAACTGAATTTTTTATCTTAAAGTTTAATCAGTTTGAATTATTTGCAGTTATAACTGTGTCGAGTGATTTGGTGGCCATAAATTGAGCAAGGTTAGCTCTGAGTGAAATTGTTCTATGACGGATCTCATTGTTCAGTCACGTGAATAAGACAGGCAGAGAGTATACACAGTGAGCAGAACTGTTTATCTTTGCCAGTACACAATGACCACTTCTCTCTGAACACAGAAAACCTATAAAAAAATTGTCATTCTCTGGATGACTGTGGGTGCGGCTGTACAATCTTTTGCTATGTCGATCAAAGTAAATTAACATGGATTATTTAACAGTGGGATTTAGGGAGATCCAATCAGAATAAAATTGTGCTTTGGGGTGAACTAACAGATTCCATTGCTGTGGCTATGCCTTTAACTGTAGCTCTGGGAGTAACCGTAGCTCTGGGAGTGCACAGTTGTTGTCTGGGAATGCAGTGTAGCGGAATCTGAAAACCTGGTGGAAGAGTCTTCCTGTGACACCTTTGGAGAAGGGGAAATTGCAGTCTGGTGGAAGGTGTGTTTGGATTACTCATGGAAGTAAGGGGATCCAAGAAAATAGATTGGATATAAAGGTCTGTGAACTCCCTGCCACATACTGTCTTGGCTTTGTATGACCAGGCATTCAGCCCAGGTTCCAGGAAATATACATAGGTAATCAATCCATCCAACACACCCATTCCCAGTGGCCCTAGACCAGTGATTCTTAACCTTCCTAATGCTGAGACCCTTTAATATGGTTCCTCATGTTGTGGTGACCCCCCCCCAACCATAAAATTATTTCATTGCTATTTTATAACTGTAATTTTGTTACTGTTATGAATCATAATGCAAATATCTGGTATGCAGGATATCTGATATGCAACCCCAAATGGGTTGCAACCCATAAGTTGAGAACTGCTGCCCTAAACTCAATTGAACGATACATTGAGGTAGCTTTTAGATTGCAGATAACTTTCATTTTGCTCTTTCCTCCTTAGCTTGTGTGTTCCCTTCCCTCCACAGTAGTGGTTCTCAACTTTCCTAATGCTGCTGCAACCCTTTAATACAGTTCCTTGTTGGGGGAGAGGGGGACTGCTTGTTGGTTCCCAACTGTTCATCCCCGAAATAGACACAAAGAAACTATATTATTTAAAACACTGCTTTGCCTATTAGCTCTAACTTCTTACTTTTTAATTTAACCCATTTCTAGTAATCTGTATAATGCCACATGACTGTGGCTTACCGGATAAAATTCCATCTGGCTCCAGCAGGACTACATGGCTTCTCTCTCATCTCTGCTTCATTTCTCCCAGCATTCAGTTTAATTTTCCCCGCCTACCTAAGTTCTGTCCTGCTATAGGTCCAAAGCAGTTTCATTAATGGTAATCACAGCATACAGAAGGGCATCCCTCATTACCCCTTTTCTGTTTAAATAAAAAAGGAAGATTTTAACTTTAACATAGTAAAATTACATATAACAAAACAGTTACCAAGTAAGAATTATAGTTACAATATTTATATCTACTTTATCTTTTATCATAAATAAGAAAAACTATAACTAACCATTCTTCAATTCCATCAAAGACTCCAGAAAGATATAATATTACCTAAGTAAACAGGAAATACATTATAAACAACTTCAAAAACTCTAGAATTGACAGAGACATCTTGCTGCCTGGATAGTCACCCAAAGTTCTTCTGTATCATTGGGGCATCCATCTTCAGCCTACTGGCCCATAGTATCCAACAGACTTTTCCATGAAGCAGGAAATTTCAAAGACAGTGCCAGGCAAGAGCAATTTCTTGCCCAAATGTCTAACAAACTTCATGAGGAGCCTCTTCAATACCCATCATCTTCTTGAAGTAATTGGTGCTGCCAGGAGCAGATGTGTCTCATTGTCATGAAAAGTCCTAAGTTCTTATAACATTTTGAATGCCATACTCTGTAGACTTTGAAAAGTTTGAAGAATGCCTATCTAATTGAAATATATCTAGAAAACCTAACATGACTACACACTTGACTATTATAGTTGATTATCTATTAACCTATATTCTTAAATTATAAATAACATTTTCAAATGAGCTGGACAAACACAATACCTTAATCAAGAACAGAAATATACATATAACAAAACTGACCTTAAATTTGTATAATAAACCAAAATCCATACCAATGCAAATCTCTATAGCATATCCCCCTTTAAATATAAACAAATATTTATAAAAAAAAAACCATTTCAGTATTTAGGTGTAGTTCTCTAGACTACTTCCTGATGGTTGGGGCACTGTTAATCAGGTCTTTCATGGCGTATCCTGTGTGCTAGGTTCATCTCAGTCAGTAGTTGGGCGAAGTAATTTTTTGAGGGGTAGTCAAGGGGCATCCCACATCAGTTCCTCATGTTGTAGGGACCCCCAATCATAAAATTATTTTTGTTACTACTTCATAACTGTAATTTTGCTAGTGTTACAAATTGTAATGTATCTGTGTTTTCTGATGGTCTTAGGTGATCCCTGTGAAAGTGTCATTCCACCCCAAAGGGGTCATCACCCATAGGTGGAGAACCACTGTTCCACGTCCTTCAGAACATGATATGTAATGTCCCATTCCTCTAATCCTTTATAATTCATTTGAAAAGATAACCTTTCTTATCCATGCTCTGTCTGGTTGTTGAGTATAACAGAACAAAGTAAAGATTCTGACTTTGGGTTTGAGTTCCAGTACATCTCACTTAATCTTGGGCAAATTGCCTTCTGAATTGCCCTACTGGCAATGTGATGATGATGATGATGATGATGATGATGATGATGATGATGATAATGATGATGATGATATTCAGCAATAATATTGCTGTAAGGGAGCTCCATCCTCCAACAACCCTGCTTCACACTCCTATCCCAGCATCATGTCCCTCTGGCCCAGTGCTCAGCAAAGACTCCCAGTTGGTGCTCATCTCTGATATTTGTTGATGCTCATACTTTCCTGCATAGGGTTTTCAATGTAAAAAAAAAAAACGAAACTAGATAAATGTGTGATAGACTCCATAGTGAGGAAGTTTTGTCAAAGCATAAAAGAATTGTAAGAAACAAAAAGGAATTACCATATAAATATAGACTCTAATAATATTCATATTCTAGCTGTCTTTATTGCTTGCCTATGAACCTGGCTGCTGTCCTCTCCTAAAATTCATAGGACTGTGCTAAACTTAAATGGAAAGGCGATCCTAGATACCTTTATTAGGAAAATGAATTTCTTCTCAGACATTCCAGCAAATATCTGCCCACCTGGCATTGCCCAAAATTTTCACAAACACAACTGTCCTTCACTGCAATACAGCTGCAAGATGACGGGTAACTTCCCAGCCTCTAAAATGGAAGTGGTGGGAAGAAGGTAAGAACAGATGCTGAGAGAGCCCACCGTCGGATCTGCCACAAAGTCTCCATTTGTGAGCAGCAAGACTAGTTACCAATGTTGCTGTGGGGCCCAGGCAACAGTGAGTTTCACTAAGAAAGCCACTGCCTGCCCTGACTTGCAGGTAGCCAAGCAGCTTTAATATCTAAGGACTCCAAACAACTGCTGAGGGGAAAAAATGAGGGTTAAGGTTAATTGCCAATTTAGCAAAATATAGAAAACACAGGGAGACAGGTCCCTGGGTATGTCTATAGACGGTTATAGTGATTAGGTTCTCTGAGAATGGAAGACATGCCTACTATAGGTAATACCTCTTTTTTGGCTGTGATTCTGGACTGTATCAAAAAGGGGATGTGAACTGAAGAGAAGATTCATGCTCTCTGCTGCCTTGTTGTTGATGTCATGTGACTAGCTGCTTTAGGCTACTGTCACCTTGACCTTCCTGCCATGATGGACCCTCTTGAAGTATGAACCAGAGGAACCCTTTCTCCCTCAAGTTGCTTTAGCCATGATGCTCTGTCATGGCAACAGAATCAGCGAAGCCAGAGAAGGCCTGTGCCTTGCAGGTCAGAGGAGAGCCGCCATAGCCATGGTCCTGAAGAGGGCTTCTCTCAGTGCCCATACTTTTTATATATCTTTGTGCAGATGCTTGGTTGCCAGGTCCCTTTCTTCATAGCTAACAAAAACCGTAGTTTAATTCTGGCAGCCACATTCCCATGGGTGCATCGCGTTTGGGCAAAGCTCTCTGGACAAGGGATTAGTCTAGAGGAGGGCGACGTGATTCAGCCTTGGTGAGTAAGATGCACAAGGAGGAAGGGGAGAGGAAGTGCGTCAACGGGAATGAAAAGGCTTCTGCTGGATAAAAGCAGCCTTGTGAGAAGAAAGCCCTTTTGTTCCGGACCCACTTTCCTACCTTGGACGCGGTTAGGTGTGGATGCTGTGGTTGGAGTTATGGCTCTTTGGACTTGAATCAAGGTGATATAGCCCAGGGGCAAAAAGCAATTTTCTTCCCAAGTGATTGGCGCCTCCGATGCCGTGGCAGAGTGGAAAGAGAAGGAGATTAAGCCCTTGATGATTATGTCGAGTGAGTCAAAGCGTCACACCTGGGACCGCCTCCCTCTGGACTACGGCTGTGAGATGATCAAGTTGCCCTGACGATTTAAACACGGTGGGTGGAGTTGTTTGATACTTGCTACCGAAAGCATTTCTAACTGCTAGTCCATAAAAATCAGGCCAGAGGTCGGGGGTGGTGGCACATACCTATAACTCCAGCCCAGAAATGTGGGAAAGGGGAGGATCTGGAGTTCAAGAGCAGCCTTGGCTACGGAATGAGTTTGAAGACAGCATGGGCTACCGTGACATTGTTTTGTAGATGAAGGAGGAAGAGAAAGAAAACAGAAAAGGATGGGGAAACAGATCAGGTGTTGAAACATTTGCCTTTGCAAACATGAAGACCTGAATATGAGCCTAGACTAGAACCCAGGAAGAATGTCAGGCTTGACAGCACACTTTCTCTCTCTCTCTCTCTCTCTCTCTCTCTCTCTCTCTCTCTCTCTCTCTCCCTCTCTCTCTCTCCCTCTCTCCCTCTCTCCCTCTCTCTCTCTCCCTCTCTCCCTCTCTCCATCCCTTCATCCCTCCTTCTCCCCCTCCCTCCCTTCCTTCCTTCCTTTCTTTCTTTTTTTTCTTAGGCAGGGTTTCTCTGTCTAGTCCTGGCTGCTCTGGAACTCGCTTAGTAGAGCAGACTGACCTCAAAGTCACAGAGATCCGCCTGCCTCTGCCTCTGCACGGATTAAAAATATATGCCATCACAGCACATTCTTGTAACCCCAATGCTAGGAGACGAGACAAAAGGACCCCTGGGGCTTGATGGCAGGACAGTCTTACCCGGTTGATAGGCTTGGTGAGTTCTGGGTCTATGAGAGAGTCTGTGTAAAAGAATGTGGATAGCAATTCTGAAGTCCTCTGGCCTTCACACACAAGTATGCATGCAAACTCACATATATGTAGACTCACACAAACACACACATTATTTTTAATATCAGAGCAGAGCAATGTTAGCTGGCTTATTCTTGAATAAAAACCTGGAAAGTAGATGTCAATAAAATGAGTAAACTAGAAAAGCATGCATATTAGTAGAAATGTGACCCCTTCCATGCCATCAGGCAGAGACCTGGAGACAAAGTTATACAAAGTAATTTGAGAAGTTACTTCTTTATATCATACATTCTTCCTTTGTAGGAAGATGATGTAGTTCTCTGTTATTTAAATATTTTTGTCCCTAAATTTCTATTTATAAAGACTTATTCACATATATGATTGTTTTTGCCTGCATATGTGTCTGTACACTATGTGCATACCCAGCACCTGCAGAGACCAGAAGAAGGTGATAGATCTCCTGGAACTGGAGTTATTGGTAACTGTGAATCACAGTGCGGTGCTGGGAACAAACCTGGTTCTTCTTCAAGAGCAGCAAGGGCTCTTAACCTCTGTGCCCTCTCCGGCCCCACTTACTATTCAAACAACAATATAAGCTCTATTTAGTTCTTGTTAAATTTGTTCCTCAGTATTTCATGCTTGGAGCTATTGTCTCTTTCAAGATGGCAGGGTTCCCAACAGATCTGTCTTCTTTTCATTCCACAATATCCTAAAAAATACAACACTTCGACCCTCCTGCCCCCAACTCCAATTTCAAGCTGCTCCTTCTCCACTCTGGGCCAACAGCAACCACACTTAACCTCCCGGGTTCACAGGCCTTTGCTTGGACTGGTTTTTGGAGGTCATCCAACCTTTCTGAACAAGAAAAGGTAACATTTGGAAGCTAGCAAGCTTGAGGTTAAAACATGTCATGTCAGCAATCGCTAAACAACAGCACATCAGATTAGGTCAAGAATTTGTGAGCTGTTTGTGCCAAGTGAAATGTCAAAGCACGAAGTGTGTGAATGGGGGGAAAAATGCCTCTGTGTCAGTCAAAATGTCATTCTGTCCTGCAGCAAGTCATTTATTCCTTTCCGTCTTTATCGTTCTTCTTGTTTCATGTGTACTAATGTTGCCTCTGAATAATTGAAATTAATAGTGGCATTATCGGTGGCTTAGGGTAAAAACCAAAGAGCTAATTTAAAATCACTCAGTCAATTTGAACTCATTTTGAAAATGGAAATTGTTAACCCAGCCTTAAAAATAAGCCATTACCTGATTGTCCGAAGCGCTTTCTACCACTGCAATTATACGTCTGTTCGTTTTTGTAATATGTATAGAGAAGACAGGAAGGAATGGACACATTTTTCAAATGCTGTACCCGAGGAAATTAGAAACATTATGCAAGAGTCAAGCCTAGGCTTGATGGATCCAGACAGCCCTCAATAAACGGCGTTCCAATGGCTCGTGGAGTTAATTATGAAGCAAAACTCCATAATGGTCATCCCCCTTTTCCCACTGGTTTTTATTTCAAAGCTGACAGCACTTTCCAGAAAAAAAAATGGCTCCTCTCCACACCATGTGCTTTCTCTGACAACAGCTTTCTGTTTCATAGGCACGGCTAAAAATGGGGGAACGGGTCCTGTTCTTGATGCTACAGTTGCCTGGTTTTAATAAACTGAAAACTTTCTTTGTAGACATCAGGGCAGTGGCTAGGGTAAGGCTAGCTGGACCCCAGAGCACAACATTTAAGGAAGTACTTCCGCTGGGGGCTGGCCCCGAAGCTGCACAAACCCTAAAGGTTGCTGTTTCCATCAACGTTGCGTGTCCAGCATCTCACTGGCTCCAATCTTGTCCTTGCCAGTCATTCCTGATACCAGTAGAATTGGAATTGGAAAGTAGGAACACCTCTATGAATCTGCCCCTAAACTGGCTTCCTAGCCAATTATACTAATGCCAATATCAGTACTCTTACAATAAAGATTTCTCTATTTGCTACGATAAATTCTAATGGCTCAGAATGGGGTCGACAGGGTAAAAGAATCACATGGGAAACCCTGTTCTGGTTTGGGATTCAGTTTTTCATTTGAAACTTCACTTCATCAATACAGAGAGGGCCAGACTGAGAAAAATTGAACAAGAGAATCACAATAATCTAGAATCCCAACTTACTAAAACTATTATAGCTATTTTCCAGTGGTGATGTCTTTCTCATCAGGCTTAAGGATATTCTTCTCTGTCAGAACACATACGACAGAGTCCAAACCAGACTATTCCTGTGTATCCACCACTTAACAATATAAACTGTTCTCCTACTGTGTTCTCAGCAAAGCCTGTGGGATCCTTCAAGAGAATTCTAGGGGTCGGGACATGGCTTGGCGTACAAAATGCTTGTAGCACAAGCCTGCACTAGTTGGGTCCCTAGACCCATTTAAGAGCAGTGGACATCTGTAGTCCTCCCACTGGGGTATAGATGTAAGTTTCTGTCCTGCCCGGTTCCACAGTTGTTCAATATCCCCCTCCCCTCAAAAAAACACACACAAAGGTTTATATTAATTATAAACTGTTTGGCCTATTAGCTCAGTTTTATTATTAACTAGCTTTTCAAACTTAAATTAATCCATAATTCTTGTCTATGTTTCGCCACACAGCTTGGTATCTTTTATCAGTAAGGCCTTCTCATTTGGCTTCCTCTACATCTGACTGGTGACTACGTCTCTACCTTTCCTCTTCCCAGAATTCTCCTAGTTTGGTTGCTCCACCTATATTTCCTGCCTGGCTACTGGCCAATCAGCATTTTATTAAACAAATCTTTACAGTGTACAAGAGCATTATCCCACAATGGGGGGGGGCAAAAACAGGTAGATCCTAGGGGCTTGATGGCTAGCCAGTCTAGAATGAACTCCAGATTCAGTGAGAGATCCTGCAACATAAATCATATAAGGTAGAGGACAGGCAAGAAGACTTTGTGGGTAAAGATTTATGCTGCCAAGACCAACAATCTGAGTTCAATCCCTGGGACCCACAAGGAGAGAATCAGCTCCTCTTGAAGTTGTCCTCTGATTTCCACATACCTGCACACAAACATGTGCATGCATTCCTTGTACATGCATACACATACAATAATAATAAAAGTAAATAAATGCTTAACTTTAATTTTTTAAAATTAAAGCAAGTCATAGAGAAAGACAACCAGTATTGACCTCTGCCTGATGATATGTGGCATTTTTGTGCACATGAACCACCCCCCAGCCTCATAGAGGTGAGAACACCTGCACACACACACACACACACACACACACACACACACACACACACACATATATATCCAAAAAATAAAATAAAAAAGAAAGAAAAGAAAAAGGATTCTAATGTCAACACTTCACATCACTTGCACAGCAACCATCCAGCTCAGGCCACTTTTTCATACCTGTATAAATGAAACTTGTCTCTCTGCTTCTGCTCTTGACTCCCTGAAGTAGGTTCTTCAGCCAGCAGTCAGACTGACTTTCCTGAGATATAAGGTCAGGACATGGTGTACCTCTGCTCAAAACCCACTCCTGATTTCCTACATGTCAGGGAAAACAATCTCAAACCCATCCTTTGGGTGCTAAGGCTATGTGAGCACACCCCCACACCTCCTTTACAGTATTTCTTCCTTCTCTTTCCTCCCTTCCCACCCTCCTCTAAATGTATGGTCTCTCTTCTTTCCCACCAATTGTAGACACAGGAGCTGGGGAACAGAGCACATCCTGAGGCTGAGCTAAGATGGCCTCACAGTTCACCCACCACAGTGTGTCCACCAGTGAGGGAAGGTGGGTGGACAGGGGAGGAGAGCTTTGGGGGAATTCCCTGCTGGTAACTTCTATTTTCTTCAGCAACATATTGGACCAAAAGTCTTGGTGGAAATCTTAAGGGACACGTAGAGAACCCGGTGTTCTGGGGATGGTTTGGGGTAAAGGTGAGATGTCTTGCAGGTAATCAAGGGTGTTCAAGAGAAGAGTAATGTCAAGCGTTCTTATTGGAATGACTACATTAGAGGCTCAACAGTAGGAATGGTGAGTGGGGTGAGAATGGAGACAAAGCTACACAAGAGGCTAGGAAGGGTTAGGCTTAGATGGTCTTTTTCAATGTAATATAGTTGTGGTTAATGGCTTTAATTAATGATTACTGGGTGCCTCCTGGATATCACAAAGCCTCTATAGTAACTTCAAGGATTGGGCTGGAGAGATGGCTCAGCACTTAAGAGCACTTGCTGAGTTTCATTTCAAGAACCTACTTCACCTATAAACTATATCACCTATAAACTATATCTCCGGCTCCAGGAAGATCCAGGAAGCTTCCTAAGATACCCTCTGTCTCTGTCTCTTTCTCTCCCTCCCTCTCTCTCCTTCCCTCCCTCCCCACATTCATAATTAAAAATAAAATACATCTTTAAAAAAATAACCTCACTAGGAGGTGGTGGGGCGCACCTTTAATCCCTGCACTTGAGAGGCAAAGGTAAGCAGAGCCCTATGAGTTCGAGGCCAGCTTAGTCTACAGAGTGAGTTCCAGGGAAGGCTCCAAAGCTACACAGAGAAACCCTGTCTCAAAAACAAACAAACAAAAAAAATCAAAATCAATCAATCAATAATCATCTCAACAATTGGAGACTGTCTTATTTCATCTCCATCACATGACAAAAGGGTGGGTCTCAGAGCTGAAGGTTCAACGACAGTAATGGATGCAGGATTCAAACTCAAGTCTCATGGTCCCACAACTAGGCTCTTTCCCTGGGCCTGTAACCATTCTTTTCAGCTGACTCACCTTCAAGTTTTCACCCATGACAGAGTTTGTGTGGCTTACCCAGGAATTCTTAAGTTTCAATTTTCATTGTTTGAGCCTGAGACAGAAGTCTCATTCTGTGGCCAAAGGCTATACTCCCCTGGGGAATAGGCCTCTTCTGAGCTAATGTCCCTTTGCAGGATGAGACCAACACAACGTGGCAATTCCAGCAGCCTCTGTTGGCTTTGTTCGCTCCAGGGGGTAACCTTTCTGACCTGCTCCAGCAGCTAGCTTTGCCTTGCTATTGCTGTTTTCCTTGAGAAATCCTATAGTCCAGACTAGAGAACTTATTGGTCATTTACCATGTTGTAACTCTTTTTCCATTTAAGTAAAAAAGCAAGACCTAATACCCTAGCCTTGTTTTTCCCAGCATGCTCTACTCTAAGACCAGAGCTTTCTATCTCCGAGAGATGATTTATACAAGTGCCACAAGAAGAAAATAGAGACATAAACTTTTCCGCAGGGCTAGTGGGATGGCTCAACAAGTGAAAACTCTGTCCACCAATGCTGACAACCTCAGTTCACTCCTCAAGAATCACATGACAAAATGGGAGCTCTGGGCAGTCTCCTGACCTTCACATGCATGGTGTACTAGAGCGCACATACTCATACATGTGCGCGCACACATACACATATGCGTGTTCACACATCAATTATTTTTTTTTCTCATTTCCACCAAAAGTCAAAAGCCATACATATCTCTTTGGACCTGGAAGAATTTGCATGCTTTCTGCTTTGTAATGACTACTAGAGAGGAAAGGAATCTTCGATGCCCCAGTTGAGGAAAGAACAATGCAAGTGGGTATCATCACTGGCTCTTATCCTAGGCCGAGGTCATCACTGACTATATCATCCAAGGCCAATTCTCTCCATCAGAACATTCTGCCATACGTTCTAAACCTGTGCCTCCCAATTCAGTAGCCACTAGCCAATATGAATATTCAGCAACTAAAATGTAGCTAACACAACTAAAGGACAAAATTTCAAATGTATTCATTTTCATTTTAAGCCAGACGTGGCTACTGGCTATCACATTAGACTGTGCAGACCTAAATGGTAAAACAGAAGCCTGCATCACTCATCTCTTTGACTAGAGTTACCAAATGTGCCCACAAGTCATTATCATAAAGACCCTTGCCTGGTCAGCTCTTCTTTGTGTGTGCGTGGAGACCAGAGATTGACCCTGTCTTCCTCTAAGACTTCTCCACCTGTTTGTTTGAGACAGGATCTCTCACTGAACCTGGAGCTCACCAATTCAGCTAGACCAGCTTGTCAGAAAGCCCCAGAAATCCTTCTGCCCCCTCCAGCCCGCCCCTGCGCTGGGGTCCCCAGCACTCACAGCACACCACATGAATGGAGTTTGGAAACGCTACAGTCAGGACCTTGGGCCTGCACTCGGTCATCTCCCCAGTCCTGTCAGGCCCTCTTAAGGAAGAAGGAAAGGAAACAGTGAAGGCTTGGAATGTAGCTCAGTTGGTAGAATGTTTGCCTAGCTGGCAGGAAGCCCTTGGATTGGGGGGGGGGGGGGATGTCCAGATGTGGAGGCACTTCCTGTAATCCTAGTACTTGGGAGGTAAAGGCAGGAGGATCAGGAGTTCAACCTCAACCTTGGTCATATGCCAGCCTGGATTCCATGAAACCCTGTCCCAAAAGAGAAAGAGGAGGTCTCCACTGTCTTCAGATAAAAGATAGAACGTCTTTGGAGTCATGTCCGATAATTTTGACACACTCTCACCGACTATGAAGACTAGACCAGCTCATATTTACCATCTTACCATTTCTGTAAATCAGAAGTCTAAATACAGTGTAGCTCACCTGACTTCTCTACTTACAGTCTCATGAGACCCAGGCCAAACTGTCAACTGGGCTGTGTTTCCTGGAGACTCTGAGATAGAAATTTACTTCCCAGTTCTTTGCTATTGCAGTCTTTCTCTGGTCCTCGTACACTTCCTCATAGCCTCAGAGCTCACGACTTTGCATGTGCCCTTCTCGTCTCTGATGTCCTCCGCAGCTAGGAAAACACTCTGCTTTAAGGGCTCAAGTAATTACATCGGACCCACTCAGAATCCATTTTAAGGTCAATTGATTAGTAGTAACCTTAATTACATTTGCAACGTCTCTTTCGCCCATTAGCATAATATAATTACCGGAGTAAAAGTCATGGGCCAAAATTCTGTCTATCATAACCCTTAGTCAGAAAGAAGAAGCAAGGCTGTAACCAGTAATTTTTGTGTCTTGACAAGAAAATAAAATGACTGTATTTGAAAGTAATTTTCAGAACTCTGTTTTCCATGTTCCAGAGTCCTGAGTCACGCGTCTCACTCCAACAAGAAATGGGTCTCTAAAAGGATGCTCAGGTTTTGGGCTGCTCTCCTTGGACCTTAGTCTTCACAAGGGCTCTCAGCAAAAGGCTTCCCCCCCTCACCCCCACCCCCTTGGAGAGCCTTTGTCATCACACAGGGAACCCAACCAGCAAATCTGGCACTGTTCTGGTTTAGCCAGCACTGGGTTAGATATTAAGTCCTGATAAGGCAACCTAGCCTGGAGGCCATTAATTAATGAACAAACCTTGTGTGCAAACGTAACTACTCAGTTCCAGTTAGCAAATTCCAAGAAGAAAATGAAGTGGATGGAAAAATACTTCCTTCTAATGAGGTGAAAAGAAAAACCGAGTTTTCAAGGCCTAAACAAAGGGCTGCCTGTGTCTGCCGTCCTCCTATGAGAAACGAGGACGATAATGTTGAGGCGTGTGTTCCAAGAAAGACTGGAGAGAGGACCCGTTGTTACCTGAAAGAGATTAAAAGAAGCCGATTCACTTTCCAGGAATAAGCGTACGGGTGGTCTGGGAATTTGTCGTGAGAAGAGTCGTCTCACACGGACATGGTGTTTTAAGAACCCTGTTTTAAAAAAAAAAAAAAGTGTTTTCTTTCTCTCTCCTCTAGCTGAACTTTGTGCCTAAAGGGAAGAAGGTCAAGGGGAAGAAGGGGCCCCAGTCCCAACTCTGCTCCCCCGCCGTCTTGAAAAAACAGGAGGCCAAAAAGGCGGTGGTGAATCCTTTGAGAAAAGGTCTAAGAACGTCGGCGTTGGGCAGGAAATCCAGCCCAACAGAAATCTCACACACTTTGTCAAATGGCCTGGCTACGTTAGCAGCAGCAAAGGGCCTTCCCCTGTAAGCGGCTCAAAGTACCTCCTGCCATTAATCAGTTCACTCAGGCCCCGGACGGGGAAACTGTACCGGGCTGCTAAGTCTGCCTGCAAGTACAGGCCAGAGACGAAGCAGAAAAAGCAAAGGCTGCTGGCACACGCTGAGGAAACTGGAGCCAATACAATCAACACCTTGGTGGGGAACAAGAAGGCTCAGCTGGTGGTGATTGCCCACGGTGTAGACCCCATTGAGTTGGTGGTCTTCCTGCCTACCCTGTGTCGGAAGATGGGGGAAGGCCAGGCTGGGGCGGCTGGTCCGCAGAAAGACGTGCCCCACTGCTGCCTTCACACAGGTTGACTGGGAAGACAAGGGTGCCCTGGCTGAGCTGGTCGAAGCTGTTTGGACCAATTACGACAGATAAGAAGAGATCCTCAGCCCCTAGGGAGACGGTGTTCTGGATCCTAAATCTGTGGCTCTCATTGCCAAACTGAGAAAGGCAAAGGCCAAAGAACTTACCCCTAAACTGGGTTAAATGTACACACTGCTAAGTTTTCTGGGCATAAATATAAATTACAAAATTGAGAAGTAAAGAAAACCTTCTACTTAGCTCACTTGGGGTGGGGACTACCTTGTTTAGGAAAATATCTTGAAAAGTTAGGAAGAGGTTAAGTTCTGAGACAAGTAACTAAACTACTTTGAAAAGCGGGGCGGGGAGTGGGGGAGGTCCTAGAGAGATGGTTCAGTGCTTTGGACCATTTGCTGTTCTTCCAGAGGATCCCAGTTCCGTTTCCAGCACCCATATCAGACAGTTCACAGCCACCTGTAATGCCAGGTGATCCAACGTCCTCCCTGGCTTCTAGGAGCACCTGCACGTACAGACACACACACACACACACACACACACACAGATATACATAAATTAAAATAAATTTTAAAGAAGCAAGATAAGAAGGTAAACATGCTGATACATGGATGTCCAAAGTTCAGGCAAATTCAAGAATAGTCTGAGCTAGTGAGTCCATACATAAAAAAATAAATAAATAAAAATAAAAATAAAAAAACGGGGGTGGGAGGAACATCAGCAGTCAGTGATCTACAACACGTCGCTAACTGTTATGAGTAGCAATTTAGGAAGAAACCAAAAAGGAACCAAGTTCCATGGGTGCACATGGGATGGAAGAGAAGTCGTGGAAAGCTGAAGATCAGAGCAGGGGTAACCAGGAAGACCGACCGGTCTCCCTTAGTACTGTGCATAAACCTGGGGACGGCACCGTATTTCCTCCAGGGTGCGGCTTAAGCCAACCTTAGCATTTGCTATGGCGGCCAGGCGACCGCAGCCGCCTTCTGCTGAGTGCCCCGCTCGCTGATCCAGCATTGCAGCAACCGTGCTGCTTTTCACAGCATAATCTTTGTCAAGGTTTATGTGACTTAATTTGTCCCAATTTTTCCGGAATGCATTCATAATTTTTCCCACCGTGGACCGAGTTCGAAGATTGGGTGATGGGCCTCTCACCCAGCACAGCATTGGGTGAGGTGTACTCATCTTGGCAGTCCACAGCAGGTATCTTAGAGAAGCTTTATCACCGGTCACGAGCCTTGTGGTTTGGAGCTGATGTACATACCCCCAAATACTCGTAAGCTGAAAGCCTGGCCTTCCGCTAGCAGAACCAGTCAATGCAGTTCACAAAAGGCCTGAGGTGTGTGCATTTCTCTTCTCTTTAATTCAGGTTTCATGATTCTAGTTTCCTTATTTGAGGCTGGCTCGTGGTAAAGCACACTGAACAACCTGATAGCTGTGTCCCTGAGCAGAGGCCTCTTGTTGCTGACCAGATCATAACGTGGGCAGCACCTAGCTTCGGGCGCTACCCAGTACTCTCTCTGCATTCCTTATGCCAGCAGCCCAGACTCATAAACTACTTAATATCTCTTTACCTACCTCTCTGCCTCGGCATTCTTTGCCTCCTCCCTAAGTGCTCTTTGGAGCCTGCCTTTTTCTCTAACCCACCCCTATCTCCCTTTAGCACATCTTCCTATTCTTATAACCCTCTGCTGGCCCTCTGAAGTCCTCAACCATTTGTAAACTCCCTTCCTTTTATACCATAAAACTCTTCCATGGGTTCCTTTCTGCTCTGCCTTAAGCTCAACAGCATCTCAGTGGAGAAAACTGCCTTTCCAGGGACGCACTTCATGCATCCTCAGGCATCATGGGAATATCTAGGGCATACTTTCATTCTGATTCCCATCCTCAGTGTTCAAAGTCGTATTCTTCATTCATTCCAAGACCTTCTACCGTTCCAGCTGCTGTTTTAGCCAAGGTTCCCACCACCCTCTCTCCACCCCTTCTCCAGTCATTCCTGTGGTTTCATCCTGAATGTGACCATTACCCAGAATTGTGTCACCACTGCCAACTTAAACTCTAAAAGTCTACCAACAACTGCCACTAGTTCTCTCTCTCTCTTTTAAAGGAATCAAACAAAGTCATGATTGGTGGTGAAAACCCGGGATCCAGCTACTTGAGAGACTGTGACAGGATGCTCATACATAGTTCAAGATAGACTGAGTTCTACCGTAAGTTCTAGGCCAGTCTGAGTAATTTAATGAGACCTTATCTTTAAAAAAAATTTTTTTTAATGTTTTTAAAGAGCAGAGAATGTTACTCAGTGGCAGAACACTTGCCTAAATACATAAATATAATCCCCACTAACAGAAAGAAAAGAAGGAAGAGGAGAAAGAAAGAAAAGAAGTTGGAGCAATAACTTAATTGGTACAGTGCTTGCCGTGCCAGTGTGAGTAACTAAGCTTAATCCCGATGCCCACACGAAGTCTGGGTGTGGTGACGGCAGAGTACCACGTACACACAATCCCAGTGCCTGGGAAAGGAGGACACGAGAATCCCGGGGCCTCACTGGCCAGTTGGCCTAGCCAAGTCAGTGAGCGACTAAAGGAGCAACACCCAAGATTGGCTTCTGGCTTGCGCATACACATGGCGGAGGGGGGGTGCAAACACACAGACACAAAAGAAAGTAAACAAACTCTGACCTAGTTCTGAGCGCTAATCTATGAGTATTCAATTTGCGTCTACCTCTCATTACCTTCCCCGCCTCGCCTACTTAGACCTTACTTATTAAGTCAGTAAGTTAACACTAACATCTATCAGTCCAGTTAAAGACAGCAACTGAGAATATGAAAGTTCATCTATAAGTGAAATGCTAAAAACAGCAAATATTGTCCTATGAAAAGGAAACAGTAAGAGCACTATTATTGATATTGATATTATCCAACATTATCCATATAATCTTAAGATTTTCTACCAAACTCTGACTAATATTTAATGACAACTAAGTCTGAACAAAAGTATGCCGAATGCCTATAGATGAACTCTGCCTTTATTTAAAGAGCTAAAGATGTCTATTCTAGTTGGATTTGGACCACTGCAATATATCTTAGTGCCAAACTATCCAAAGCCACTTCCATCCAATATTCTCACCAAACTACATGTCCTAGTTTGCTTTCTATTATTGTGATGATAACACTGAGCAAAAGCAGCTTGGGGAGGAGAGGGTTTATTTCATCTTACAGATTACAGTCCACCATGAGGGAAGTCAGGCCGGAAGCCAGAGGCAGGAGCTGAAGCAGAGGCCACAGAGGAAGGACACTTAACTTACTTACTGGCTTGCTTCCAGGCTCATGGTCAGCTACCTTTCTTCTACAACACATGCCCAAATATGGCACTGTCCACAGTGAGCTGGGCCTCCTACATAAATTAGAGATTAAAAAAAATGCCCACATGCAAACGGGCTAATCTGATGGAAGCAGTTTCTTAACTGAGGTTTCCTCTTCCTAAGCACGTCAAGTTGACAGCTAAGATTAGCCATTGCATGATACCCAATACTTCAGCTCTCCATAGGAAACTCTGGCCACCATCAAGTGAGCTTTGCTCCTGGGATAGCGGCCAACATTCTCTCCTTCCTTCTTCTTTTCCTTTTCCTCCTCCCCATAAACCATGACTCTTCGAAGTTGAGGTCCAGAATCTTATTAAAAAAATATATAATTCTTACTCATGATGGTGATGCGCTCCTGCAATCCCTGAAGCAGGGAGATAATAAATTCAGGGCCAGCCTGGACTACACTGTAATAGGCTAGCTCGGACTACATAGAAAAACTCCCCTTACTCCTCTCCCCCAAAAAGAAAAAAAAAAAAAAAAGACAAGTGTCAGAAGTTTTCATTCAGCAAGAGTTAAGGAAATGGTTGCTAGGAAACTGTAAAACAAAACTAAACTAAACAGTAATGTAGGGTTAAAAATATTCCAGATAAGAAATGGTGAATCCAGAAGGGGATCAACAATAGAAGACAGAGATCTGAGGCAAATGCAACATCCTCAGCCCAGTTTTGTGGACCACAGTTAAATCCCACTCACAGAAATGGGTCAGAAGAGTGAGGGAGTGTGAGACAGAAGACATTCACTAAGGTACAGCAATATAGGAGCTTAAGTCAAGACTCAGGAAGCAAGACTGGTAGCATATCGATGTGTAAGGCAGGCCCCTTCGCAAGGCTTTCCCCACCTCATCCGCCAGGCCATCTGGGATGTCTGAGAGCTGGGCAACTGGCATGAGAAGCCGTGAGCGGGATTTGCTTACTCTCCGTTGGAGGGTGGCCGTGGTGAACCTGGCACCTCTGCTGGCAGTCAGAAAACAGTCAGGAATTTGTATCTACATCCCACTGGTTTGTGGAACTGAAACTATAGATCTGCCCATCTTTCCTGGAAGAGGGTGTCACTAATGGGATCAGCTTTGACGGCATGTTCTGGCTAAAGCCACAAGTATATGTTTCACTAGTTGCCAATCTAATGGAAACTTGGTATATGCTAAATTCAGGGTTAGGTCCAGAGGTGTCAACGATAAATATAAGATGAAAATATTAACAAATATATATCCATGGCCTCTGTCCCCTTTTGTAAACACCCCCAAACTCTGAAGGAAGTTTCTGCCTGTATATTCCACATCCGGAGCTTTGCTATGCTGATTAGGAAAATGAACTAAACAGAGCACTGTAAGAAATCGAAGAGGATCATCTAATAAAGACGGGAGCCAGAGATGAGAGGGTAGGAGGGAGAGATGATGGAGGATGAGCAAGCGAGTAAATGAAGCTGGCGTAGGGATGTGAGGAAAGTAGGAGCAGATGGGTCGATAAAGGACCTCAGCAGACAAACTAGTTTAAAAGGCCAGAACAGAGATAGAGAGATGGCTCAGTGGTTAAGAGCACGGGCTGCTCTTCCAGAGGACCAATGTTCAGTTCCCAGCACCCACCTGGCAGCTCACAACTGTCTTTAATTCCATTTGCAGGGGTCATCTGGCCACTATGGACACTAGGGCATGCAGAGCATGCATGTGCTACACACACAACATGCACACAAAGCGTCCATGCACTTTAAAAAATAGTAAATTTAGCATTCTCTCTCTCTCTCTCTCTCTCAGTGTGTGTGTGTATGTGTGTGTGTGTGTTTGTGTGTGTGTGTGTGTGTGTGTGTGTGTGAGAGAGAGAGAGAGAGAGAGAGAGAGAGAGAGAGAGAGAGAGAGAAATCATAATTTCTGCCCATGGTCTCCTGGAGAGACTTTGCAACTGGGATCATGTGTCACTCTTGGATGCCACATAAGAAAGCTGGCCACGAGGTGGCCCACCGTTTGAGGGATTATAAAATAAGACACGATCCCTCCAGATGCACAGAGTCAGACAGAGTAAATAGACTTTTGACATGAAATAACATCATAAAATGCTTTAAGCGCTGTGGGGTGTAGAGGACACCGGTGGCAAATGAGAGCTCACGCCCTGATTTGTCCCTAGTCAGGCAAAAGCCAGGTGCTCTCAGCAACGAGGTCAGAGGAGGTTAGGAGGGGGGCTATTTAGCCCCTGAGCTAATTTACATGGAACCCTGAACAGGAAGAAGCAGAAAACCCAGTTTCTCTTCTCCAAAGTGTCAAATTTTTACCACCTCTAATTCATACCTGGACGTCAGGCAACAGTCCACCAGGCCTACCGGAGCTTCCTGATCATTTGGTGAGGGAACACTAACTGTGTAGGGCGCGACTGCCTTTCCACCCCAACATTGCCTAAACAAAGGAAAATGTGTGTAGACTGAGCGTGTCAGTGTAAGAGAACACCGTGCCGGATCGTGTAAGCACAGAAAGAGAAAACGATGAATGCTAAATGAAGCCTGAAATTATATAAGTGAAATGCTAAGTCAGCCCCAGAGCCCTGCAAGATTACAGCTGCGGTTTGCGTTGAGTTTGCTACCCCCAGGCACAGGGAGGACCTAGAGTTTCCAAGCCCGGCTGAAGCAATCGCTTTGCTAGTGTGTGCCAGCCAAGTGACTCACTCCCAAACCTGTTTAATATGAAACAGCATTAGGAGACTGGATATAGCCTCAGGGAGATCAGCTGGTAACCAGCTCAGATTATAGCTACAATCCCTCAAATGTAGCGACTTACAACGCTTCTCTCCACAAGTCTTCAGAAATGAACCGCACTGCATCCAGGAAAGGGACTGTCCTTGAAGTCCACAGAACAGACTGCCGGCTCCCATTCGACAGCAATTTTTATAGAACTTAGATCAGCTTTGCCAGGAAATTGAGACTGTCACTTTGCTCATAAAGTAGGGCAATGCCTCCCCTACCTAGCCCTTGAGGTAGTGTTGGGGACTGAGTGAAAGGGATGAAAATGGAGCGAGATGAGAAAAACGAGAGAGTGTTGCATGCTAGGTATCCTATTACCCATCAGCGCTGTAAATCTCTGTTTACACTTTATTGGGTTTAGAGGGGATTTCTTTACATGCAGGAATGAGGAAATCAACACAACAACATTTTGCTTCATACTTTAATAACAGCATGGGAAGAGCCAATTCAGCGGCTTATTGCAGACCTTAGTCATCCCAAGCAATAAACTGCAGTCCTCTCAACGAGGCGACATCTCCCTCCTCCATGTTTTCTGGATCTATTAATTAGACCATGGCTGTTGTTTCCAGCCAGTGCTTTGAAGACAGTGCTGTTTGGGAAGCGTATGCTGGGCTATTCCTCCCAGCTGCAATTGTAAACAAAAACAAACCAGAGGATTCTTCTTCTTCCTTCCACTTTCCTTTCTTCTGTTCATTCCTCCCTCCCTTCTGCGTGTATGTATCTATTTATTCTCTACATCCCAGAGTTAGAGTGAAGTAAGGGTGGCTTTTGCTTCAAGTAGAATAATCTTAGCAGACCACAAAAAAAAAAAAAAGAGAACCCTCAGACACCAACAAAATATTTTTAAATGACTGCAAAATCTCATGATGAACAAAATATCAACAGTCCGTATAACAGTGACATCACGCAGAAACATATTAAAGATCAAAGCAAAAGAAAAGTTGGCATTCCTACTCCTGCCTGTATTTAAAATGGCGGTGTTTTGTTCACCGTGGACTTTTGAGTTCACTTTGTATATCATAAGTAGCATCTTTTTTCTTTCTTAGCATTTAACATTACAGCTTTGTTGTGGTATTGGCAGTGCCTTGAACTTGGTTAAATGCTGTGTGTGGGGTATGAGACAAGCATGGCTCCCAGGAGCAAAACGTCAGCTTGGCACTGAAGAAAGAAACTGGAGACACTAGAAGATGGAAACACCTCCCGTGATTATGGATTGACAGAATTAATAGTGTGAAAATGGTTATATTGTGGAAATTAATCTATAGAATCGATGTAATCACTATCAAATTTCCAATAGCATTCTTCATAGGTGTAGTAGAAAGGCAGCCCAAAAATTCCCATGGAAGTACAAAAGATCCCAAATAGCCAAAATACTCTTAAGAAGAAAGATGATGGAAGAATGAAAAAAAAAAACCTGATTATACTTCTAATTATACTACCTGAATATAGTAACTATACTACAGAAGCATAATAACAAAAACTGTATGGTGCTGGCCCAAATGCACATGAAGGCCAATGGAATAGAATAGGAACTGAAAAGAGGCCCTAATAGTTGAAAGCACCTAGTGCTCTTGCAGAGGACACACGTTCAGTTCCCAGCACTCACATCCAACAGCTCACAAGTGCCTGGAACTCCAGCTCCAGGGGACCTGATGCCTTCCTGCCCCATCAGTCTTATACATTCAGGTGCACATGACCCACATGTGCACACAGAGAGAAAACAAATAATTGGAAAATAAATCTTAAAACAAAAATAAACTCACAAAACTATAGTCACCTAATTTTGACTCTCTCTCTCTCTCTCTCTCTCTCTCTCTCTCTCTCTCTCTCTCTCCTTTTTTAGACAAGGTCTCCTGTAGTTCTTGATGTCAAACTTGTAGCCAATAATGACCTTGAATTTTTCATCCCTTTACTCCCAAGTGTTGAGATTATAGACTTGCACTACCATACCTGGCTTTTATGGGTGCAGGGAATAGAACCCAGGACTTCACACATGCCAGACAAAAACACTACCAACTGAGCTCCAAACCTAACACTTTGTTCATTCTTTAGGTTATTTTGAGTCACAGTCTTGGTCTAGCAAGGCATAATCCCCCAAAGCACTTTTACAATTTTACATCTTCATTTAGTGGGAAATCTGCCCTTCATCATCTCAGGCTTGGAGTCCTTCACAAGAAAGGGAGTGAGAGCCCCTGTCCTCTGTTCCCCCTTCGGGTCTTCCCCTTCCACTCATTACCTGCTGTTTTGATAACTATCAAAAAGTGAGGGGTTAGCAGGGAAAGGGCAAAGGGAGACTCCAGTCCTTACCAGGCTCAGCGACATCACTTTCCTTTGCCAAGAAGATGATTAACAGAGAACCTTCCTTTGTGACACTGATGACGGCTCATCAGAGCTTCCCTGGGAAGATATTTGTCCCCATGGGATGGTAAGTTTGTGGCTGTTTATTATATATTAAAATATGTTTTATAAGCTGTATGTACTCTAAAATCTCCAGTTTGTTTTATTTTAGACAAGATCTCATGCAGCCCAGGCTGGCTTTGAACTGGTTCTATAGCTAAGAATTAACTTGGAATTCTGATCATCCTGCTTCTGTCTCCTGAGTGCTGGGATATAGGCAGGTGCCACTATGCCAGGTTTTTGTGGCGTTTGTGTAACTGAGCTTCAAACCTAGCCCTCTTCTAAACTTTTTAACTTGAGAAACAACTGTAAGAAAAAACAAGATTGAAAAATCCTTGTCGCACGCAAACAAATCCACACACACAGTCTCATTTTCTCCCTGTGTCTTTTTTACAACCAACCATTTCTGCTTTGCCCATCATGTTTTAAATCTCCATATATCAATAAAGATAAAAGTTTATCTGAATTGAGATCAGCTTCCTTGCCCTGTCACACGCTGGTTTATTTCCTACTCTTTCTGAATAAGCAGAGCAATAGCTCCGCCGGCTTGAGCACAAATGACCCTGGCCAGAGTCCAGTCCACTCCTAGCCCCGAGAGACCTCGTTGAAAGAACTAGAACATCTCTGCGCTTGACCTCCAGGAGAGAAATCAACAAGAGTCCCACAGCGAGAAAGGCACTGTGAGAACAGCAGTGGCTCTCAAGGCAGAAAGCGGGTCTTGTTCTCATCATTGTTTGTTCTGCGGCACAGCCTGTCTCCGAGCTTGGCAACGGAGGGACAGAACACCCAACAGCAGCTCAGCAGTTGTCCCCATGCTAATAAAATAATCACCTTCACTGTTTAGTTTCACGGTGCCAAAGACACATGCCTTGTGATTTTGAACATTTTTTTTTTCACAACACAGTTTTCGCTACTCAGCATTATGGGTAGAATTTATATGTGTGGCTCTGTTTTGGTAGAAATAGAAGACAAATTGCATTTTCATACAGTCAGATTCGGGATGCCTGAGGGAGACACTTTCCCATCATGAAAGACTTCAGGAGCCTAAGGAGGACAGAACAGTTAGTGAGAGATGATAGTCTTGTGACCACTGAGAAAAGCAGCTTAAGGGAGGAATGATTCATTGTTGTCACATGGTTCAGGTCAAGGTTGGGCAGCTCCATTGCGCTAAGCCTGAGGTGAAACAAATTATCTCAGCAGTAGAGGGAAAAGTGTGGCAAAGGCAACCACCTCATGACTCTGAGAAACAGAGAGAGGGAGATGGGGCTAGGGCAAAAAAGACTCTTGAAATACACACCTTCGTAACCTATTGTCCCCTAACGAAGCCCCACCACCTCTTGACAATCCGTGGGGGAAGGTAGCACCATGTGCTGGTATCCAGAGGGCTAGCTTTCGGAGATCACGACTTCAAAACATAAACCTTTGGAACAGCGGTCCTCAACCTTCCTTCACGCTGCAACCCTTTAATACAGTTTCTCATGTTGCAGTGACACCCCAATCATAAAATTATTTTCATTGCTACTTGATAACTATAGTTTTGCTACTATTATCAATTGTAATGTAAATACCTCTTTTTTCCAGTGGTGCTAGATGACCCCTCTATAAAGAGCTTCTGACCCACAGGTTGAGAGCCACTGCTTTGAAGGAATCAGTTTTGTTGTTGTTGTTGTTGTTGTTGTTTTTCCAAGACAGGATTTCTCTGTGTAACAGCCCTGGCTGTCCTGGAACTCTCTTTGTAGACTAGGCTGGCCTTAAATTCCACCTGCCTCTGCCTCCCAGGTGCTGGGATTAAAGGTGTGCACCACCACCACGTGGCTTGAAGGGACCTTTTTAATCTAAACCACAGCCCAACAAAACACAGAAAAAAAAAGCCAATTGCAAAGTCAAGGACTTCATATTGCACATATAACTTAAATTTTAAAGATGGTTAATCTCTATTTGTTGTGTATGGGTGCTTTGTTTTCATGCGTGTTTGTGCACCACATGCACGAAGCGCTCATAGCCCCTGGGACTGTTACGGCAGGTGGTGAGTTGTCTTGTCTGTGTGTGCTGGGAATTGAATGCGGGTTCTCCGGAAGAGCAGCTTGACTACTGAGCCATCTCTTCAGGCTCAACTCAACTTTTTAAAATATGGATTCTAATAGGACTTTTAAAACTAATCTCCATGTAGTTCAAGCACTAAATTGAAACACACTAACTGGTGCCCAGGACACTCGGGGTCATGTTTATAGGTCAAAGCTCCTTCTCTAGTTGGTATTTTCTGTGTCCTCCAGTTGAGTATAACGTATAGCAAGAATCAGTTTGTCTGAGACAAAACCTTCAGGTAGTAGGTGAGTTTATTATGGCAGCTACCTGATTTAATCAAATATGTCACTGCCCATGAAATATGAGTATGGAAAATAGTTAAGGTTTCTAAGAAAATTAGGAAGAATGATTGGAAAGACTTGATAAAATCAAAGTGCTTTAAAAAAAAAAAGTCTTAAACTATAAGAGGATGATAGGAGAAACTGGTTCTGTTTTTCTATAGCACTGAAAAGTAGCTATTGTTTACAACTATCTATGATATATCCCAAAATAACCAGGAGATCGTGAAAAGTTCAACACAGAAATGATTAATGGTTGAGGAGCTAGAAGGGCCTGTTACCCTGATTTGGTCACAGCACATGGTGTACATTTATTAAATTATCATACTGTACCCCATTAAGATGAACAAATACCTCAATTTTTAAAAAACCAAGTGAACAAAATTTAGAAGCTGGCAGTTAGTATACCTTAGTGGGAAAACATACTTGTTTAGCTTATGCGAGACCCCAGGTTACATCCCCAGAAACACATACATGAGGTGTGTTTGCGTCCAAACACACACACACACACACACACACACACACCAACTATGAAAGATTTCAAGGAGCAATGAAAATATATAATTAATGTACATTTATATGGCTTTGCAGGGGTTTAACGTTACAGATCCATTTTGACATAACACAGACTGGAAATTGTGTAGCACACAGCATGAAAATGACTTAGGCAGCACAGATATCTTGGAGTTCTAATTAACAGCCTCATACCCAAAGAAAGAGTATGGCAGGGAAATGAATGCATATTTATGATTTCCAATCCTCTAACTTAAAATGTTAAACTATGTATGAGGTTCTCCACTCGAGCTCTCTATCGGCCAATCTGATGCAGGTGCTGAATAAGAGTGAAGGACTAACTCAAACCTAAAATTGAACATTTTTGTGCTGAGATTAAGAACAAGTTATGTTTTAATCATCTTGGCAATTTGCAGGTATTTTGTTTGACAGATGGGGCATCTCAAATGTTGAATTTAGACTTGTGATTTTGACTTGAAATATTTAAATAAATTTAATTGATGGTAGATTTGGGATTTAAATTTGAGCTATGTAAAAGTTGGATTGGTGCTGTTTATAAGCTGTGTTTGAATTTTCCAGAATTCTGAGGTACTGAATCTATAACTTTTGAGTTATTAGGTTTGTAAATAGAGTGCAAGTACCTAGGAATATTGACTTATCAGATTTGTAAACTTGCCTGTTGAGTACATGAAAAGATAAATTGCATTTTAGTTATAGTTTGAGATCTAAAAATTCCATTAAGTTAGTAAATGTTTAGAGAAAATTTTATACTTGTAAGCTAATAGTAAGTTCTATTAGAATTTTCTACTTATAAAAAGCAACAATTAAAAGTTAAGTTTAGAAGCCTAATAAAATAGATTTTAAAGCCAGAGATCTTAAATAAATTTGACATTGACATCAAATAGGCAAAAATGACTTTTTGTTTCTTTTTTTCTTATAAAAAAAACCCTACCTCATACATTGGAAAACTCAAATGATGAAAGACTGCCTTGTCTCAAGTGAGGTTCTCATTCACAAAATACATCTCCTAAGCCTTTAAAGAAAAACAAGCACTGTATTTTAAAAAAAAAAAAAATTATAGGGCTAGGTTGATGGTTCAGAGTAAAGGCATTTGCTGCCAAACCTGATGGCCTGAACTGGATCCCTAGGACCCTCATGGTGGAAAGAGAGGATTAACTCCTACAGGTTGTCCTTTGGCCATCACATGTATGCGTGGTACACACGTATGTGTGCATGCATGTACACACAGACACACACACAAATAGATGTAAAGCAAAAAAAATTATGAGGCAGAAGCAGGCAGATCTCTGTGAGTTCAAGGCCAGCCTCATCTACAAGAGCTAGTTCCAGGACAGGCTCCAAAGCTACAGAGAAACCCTGTCTCGAAAAAAAAAATTATTTTTGAGACAGAACCTCTCTACACACCCCTGGCTGTCCTGGAACTTGTTCTGTAGACCAGACTTTGAACTCACAAAAAGATTCTCCTGCTTCTGCCTCCCAAGTGCTGGTATTAAAAGTGTGCACCACTATGCCTGGCTGACAAAAATGTATGACTGTTAATTTGGGTGTGTGCCTGTGTAAAATGTCCCTGTGAGTGTGCAGGTCCACCGGGCACTGTGTGAAGGCAAGGGGACGACAACCTTGGGTGCTAGTCCTCCTTTTCCACCTCACTTAAGGCAGGTCATCACTAGTTTGCTACTACACTATGTACTCCAGGATGGCTGACCCGCAAGCTTCTGGAAGATTCTACTGTCCCTGTTTCCCATCTCACTTTGGGAATTATAGGATTATAAGTGAACAGCACCGTTTCTGGCCTTTCCCACATAAGCTTTAGGAATTAGACTCAAGTTTTAAGGCTTAAGCAAAAAGCATGTTCCCCCACTGAGCTATCTCCCTGGCCCACAGACATCTTAAATATGCATTTACCACATGACCACTGCTAAATACATACTCAGGAGAAAGGAAAGCAGGTGCCCGCACAAAGAGTGGACATGGATGTTCATAGAAACCTTATTTGTAAACTAATCAAGCACTTGAAGCAACCCAAATATCCATTGTCAGGGGATATATAAATTCTAATATACCCATCTAGTAGAATAAAAACGTATGAAGGACTGGTATATGGATCAAAACGAAATAGACCATCCTTGAAAACGTGCTACAGATATGAAAGAAACTAAACACAAAACATCTATTATATTGCTGCACTTATATGAGACATCAGGACTGTTTAGCAATGCCCAAGGTAAACGAGAGATTGCTGACAGGTAGGAAGGGGCATGAGTAGGGATGAAAAACAAGTCAGTCAATAGGGAAATTTTTTCAGAGTGAAGAAATATCCTAGAAATAGTTTTGACGATGATGTTATAGTTCTGAATAAACCAAAACCATTACATTTTAAATGGGAAAATTATATGGTATGTGGATTATATTCAGTGAAGCCACTATGAAAAGCAGGCAAGGAAGGGAGGATGGAGGGAAGTGAGGAAGAAGGATGTTTTCGGCAAGGAAACAGCAGCTCTGAGAAGTTCTTGCACATGTAACTACCAACTGTACCCTGCTGCGATGCCTGGCTTCTTCACACGGTGCACTTCTGATTGACCCTAGAGCAGAGAACATCCTCCAGTCTCAAAGGAGAGAGAGAAGTGTAACCCAGCTTCCGTCTTGAGAGTTCACCCTAATCATAAGAAACGCAGTCAACAGGAAGGGGAATTTACGAGGAAAGATATGGGAATTGGAGGGAGCAGTTGGGGTGTTGTCGTTGGCCCAGGAAGAGAGATGAGACAGGCCTGAACTGAAGCTGTAGTAAGAGAAGCAGTGAGAAAGGAAGAAATTTAGGAAACAATTTGAATAAAAACTGAGCAGAATGTGAAGACTTTGTTGCACAGTGGAGATGAGGGAGCAGAAGGAATTAAGAATTTCTGGCTTAAATACTGAACAGAAAGCAGTAAGAATAGAGCTACCATATGATCAGTAATCCCTCTGCTGGGTCCACATCCAAATGAAATGAAATCAGTACGTTAAAGAAATATATGAACATGGGTGTTTATTGTAGTGCTAGTCACAAAAGCCAAAGAACTATGCATTAAGAACAAACCTAAGTACCCACCGACAGATGAATGTGTGTGTGTATATATATATATATATATATATATATATATATATATATATGGAATGGTACTCTATCATAAAAAGACTGAAACATTGTTATTTTGAACAACATGGGTAGAACTTGAAAATAATATGTTAAATTAAATAAGCCAGGCACAGAAAGACAAACCCCACATGATCCCACTCATCTGTGGAATCTAACAAAGTTGATCTCATAGAAGTTGAAGAGTATAATAGTTCTTACTAGAGGCTGAGGAGAACGGAGGGTGGGGAAGTACAGAGAGAACTTTTTCCGTGGGTACCATGTTACAGGTTGAGAGGAGGAACAAACCCAGTTTTTACACGGCACAATAGGGCGACTGTCGTCAATGAGAGTATGCTACATATTTTAAGGATGCTAGTGAAAAGGATTTTGAATGTTTTCACCATAAAGACATGAGAAAAATTAAGGATATAGATATATTTAAGCTGAATGTGATGCTATATGTACGTTGGAAGCATGTATCAAAGCACTGCATGTAGCTAGCTGTGATGGCACACACCGGTGATGCCAATAATGGTTGTCCAGAGGTGGGAGCAGAACAAATGGGAGCTGCAGACAGCCTTCCTTCACTACATGGTGAGTGTGTCTCCCGGACTGTATGAGAACCTGTTTGAAACCTGTTTGGTGCCAAACTGAGCAACAAAACCCAGCTCTTCCAAATGTAGTCTGTTTTTGTTGTTGTTGTTGCTGTTTTGGTTTTGGTTAATAAAAGTGTTCTGACTTAAGTTACAGAGTAGCTGATACCTTAGCCCAAAATGAGGAAGGAATTTACTGTACAGAAAATAATCTATAAAAGCTATATTTTCAGTTTGAATCTAGTGAATGCATTCTGCACGTTGCAAACAAAAGTGAAAAAAACAAAGAGCAAGTAGCAGATAGATACAGTAATTCAACTAATAGTGTACAGCAGAATCTCCTGGCGAAACTGCCAAAGCCGTTGTTCTCTAGTTTCCAGTTGAGAGATTTTCGGGCGGAGAGCTCCTCCCAGGTCAGAGCTTCCAGCCTCTCAGTCCACCACAGCCATTTCTATAGCTTGGAATGGATAATATCTTTATATTCAGCAGGCTTTTCCTTTTAGGGCCACCAATCAGCTCCCAAATCATGACACGGAGAATTTGTATTAGTTATGAATGCTTGACTTAGCTTAGGCTCATATCTGGCTAGCTCTTTTAACTTAAATTAACCTGTTTCTCTTTATCTACCTTTTGCCTCCGGCCTTTTTGTCTTTCCTTCTGATTGTCTGACTTTCCTGCTTCCTCCAGTTTCTGACCAGCACTTGCCCTGAGCAGGTCCCTCTGATTCTCCCTCATTCTGTTCTCTCCTCTCTTTTTCTCCTTGCTCGTCTCGAGCCTAGCTTTCTCCTCCTTCTTCTCACCACCCGCCAGCTCCGCCCATTCCTCTTGTGCCTAGCTATTGAACATTCAGCTATTTATTAGATAAATCAGGTGATTTAGGCAGGCATGGTGAAACAGCACCATATTTTTTTCATAAGTAAACAAATTCAGCAGAAACAAACTAACACGCGTTTACACGGTTAAAGGAATAGTCCACAACATAAACAAGTTGAGTGCTGTTCTTTTGAGGTCTGTAAAGAATCTTGCTGGGATTTGATGAGCATTGCATTGAATCTGTAGATGGCTTTTGGTAAGATTGCCACTTTTACTATGTTAATTCTACCTACCCAAGAGCATGGAAGATCTTTCCACTTTCTGGTGTCTTCTTCAATTTCTTTCTTCAAAGATTTAAAGTTCTTGTCCTAAAAGTCTTCCACTTGTTTGGTTAGAGTAATTACGAGACATTTTATGCTATTTGGGGTTATTGTGAAGGGTGATGTTTCTCTGATTTCTTTCTCAGTTCATTTAGCATTTGTGTACAGGAGGAGATTCTTTTTAGTTAATCTTGTATCCTGCTACATTACTGAAAGTGTTTATGAGTTGTAGAAGTTCCTTGGTAGAATTTTTGGGGTCGCTTATGTAAACTGTCATATCATCAGCAAACAGTGACACTTTGACTTCTTTTCTGTTTGTTTTGTATCCCCTCGATCTCTGATGTGGGAGTGTCATATATCAATCTGTTGATTTCATTGGTTAAGCAATAAAGAAACTGCTTGGCCCTGATAGGTTAAAACATAGGTGGGAGGAGTAAACAGAACAGAATGCTGGGAGGAAGAGGAAGTGAGCTCAGAGATGCCATGCTCCCCTCTCCCGGGCAGACGAAATAGCTCTGCTCTCTGAGGCAGAGGCAATGAACTCCGACCCAGGATGGACGTAGGCTAGAATCTTCCCGGTAAGACTGATGCCACACAGATTATTAAAGATGGGTTGATCGGGATATGAGAATTAGCCTGTAAGGACTAGAGTTCATGGGCCAAGCAGTGTTTAAAAGAATACAATTTGTGTGTTGTTATTTCGGGGCATAAGCTAGCTGGCGGCCAGGGTGCTGGGGACGCAGTCCCGCCGCTCTTATTACTACAGATCTCCTTTTGTTTTTTTAGTGCTCTAGCTAGGACCTCAAGTACTGTATTGAATAGATATGGAGAGAGTTGACAACCTTGTCTTGTTCCTGATTTCAGTGAGATGGCTGTGAGTTTCCATTTAGTTTGATGCTGGCTGTTGCCTTTATTATGTTTAGGTATGTTCCTTGTATCCCTGCTCTCTCCAAGACCTTTATCATGAAGAGATGTTGTATTTTGTCAAAAGCTTTTTATGAGATGATCATATGGTTTTTATTTTTCAGTTTGTTTATATGGTGGATTACTTTAACAGATTTTTGTATGTTGAACCATCCCAGCATCTCTGGAAAGAAGCAGACTTGATCATGGTGGATGATTTTTCTGATGTGTTCTTGGATTTGATTTGCCAGTTTTTTATTGAGTATTTTTGCATCAATGTTCATGAGTGAGATTGGTATGTAATTCTCTTTCTTAATAATGTCTTTATGTGGTTAGTGTATCAGGGTAATTATAGCCTTATAAAAAGAGTTTAGCAATCAATGTTCCTTCTGTTTTTATTGTATGGAATAATTTGAGGAGTATTGGTATTAATTCTTCTTTGAAAATCTTGTACAATTCTGAGCTAAAACCATCTGGTCCTAGGCTTGTATTTGGGACATAGATGTTCAGTATTGAGATTTCCTCTTCATGGATTTTTTTCCTGTGACAAATAAGAAATGTCCTTCTTTGTCTCTTTTGATTGATTTTAGTTTAAAGTCTATTTTGTTAGATATTAGGATAGCTACACTAGCTTGTTTCTTAGGTCCATTTGACTGGAATTTTTTTCCCCAACCCTTTACTCTGAGGCAATGTCTGTCTTTGAGGTTGAGATGTGTTTCTTGTATGCAACAGAAAGATGGATTCTGCTTAGTATCAAACTGTTATTCTGTGTCTTTTTATAGGTGAGTTGAATTCATTTATATTAAGGGATATTAATGACCAGTGATTGCTATCTCCTGTTAATTTAGTTTTCATTGTTGGTGATGTTAATTTGTGTGTTTTTTCCCTTCTTTGAGATTTGCTGCTGTAAGATTGTCTGTGTTTTTGTTGATGTAGCCAACTTTCTTGGGTTGGAGTTTTCCTTCTAGAACTTTGTGTAGGAGGTTCGTGGCTAGATGTTGGTTAAATCTAGTTTTGTCATGGAATATCTTGTTTTGTCCTTCTATGGTGATTAAAAGTTTTGCTAGCTATAGTAGTCTGGGATGGCATCCTTAGTCTATTAATGTCTTCATAATGCTTGACCACGACCTTCTGGCTTTCATTGTCTCCACTGAGAAGTCAGGTGTAATTCTGATAGATCTGCCTTTATATGTTACTTGACCTTTTTCCTTTGCAGCTCTTAATATTCTTTCTTTATTCTGAATGTTTAGTGATTTAATTACTATGTGGTGAGGGGACTTTTTTATCTAGTCTATTTGGTGTTCTGTATGCTTCTTACATCTTCATCAGCATATCTTTCTTTAGTATGGAAAATTTTCTTCTAAGATTTTATTAAATATATTCTCTGTGCTTTTGAGTTGAACTTCTCCTTCTTCTATACCTGTTATTCTTAGGTTTGGTCTTTTCATGGTGTCCCATATTTCCTGGATATTTTGTGTTAAGCTTTTGTTAGATTTTCTTTGGCTGATGAGACTATTTCCTGTATTGTATCTTCAGCGTTTAAGATTCTCTCTTCTATCTCTTGTATTCTGCTGTTTATGTTTGCATTTGTGGTTCCTGATCATTTTCTCATGATTTTTGTTTCTGTAATTTCCCCTGCTTGTGTTTTGTTTATTGTCTCTATTTTAGTTTTCAAGTCTTGAATAGTTTATTTCATATGTTTGATTGCTTTTTCTCGGTTTTCTTTAAGGGATTTGCTGATGTCTTTCAATTTTTTGTTTGTCTTTTCCTCCATTTCTTTGAGGGAATTTCTCATTTCCTCTCTAAGAGTCTCAAACATTCTCCTAAAGTTATTTTTTAGGTCATTTTCTTCTGCTTCATCTGTATTTGGTTGTTCAAGTCTTGCTGTTGTAGAGTCTCTAGATTTTACTGGTGTCGTGTTACTCTTTGTGGTTTTGTGTGTGTTCTTACCTTGTCTACTCATCTTTTCCTCTAATTGATGTGGTTGGGGCTGTCTGTGACTCTGGTGATTAATCTTCTAGATGCCAGGGGATCCAAGGCTCAGATGGTTGTTTTTCATGGTACAGTCAGTGCCACAGTTCTAGTTATCCTGTTGGTTACTCCATGCTCCTGGAAATTGCTCAGCATTCTACTCCCCTCCACTCCTGTGGAGTTGGCTGTCTCAGGCCTGCTCTGGTGTAGGTTTCCAGCTCAGACCTGTTTCTGTAAATGTGCCTAGTCTGGATCTTCCCCTGTGGAGATCCCTGGTTTGGGGTAGGTCCTGTAAAGGTCTCTGGCTCTGATCTTCTCCCTTGAAGGTCCCAGACTCTGGTGTACCCAGACCCGCACAGGACCTGGCTCAGGCCTACTCCCTCTGAGGTCCCAGACTCATTCCCAGACCTGCAGAGGTTTCTGGTTTCTGCCTACTCCATTGGAGTCTCTTCACAGCAATAGAACAGTAACTAAGATACTGACTATAATCACACTTTCCCCATTATCTATTTGCTAAATAATATAGCATAGCAACTATTTATATAGTGGCTACATTAAAATAGCTATTATAACTAACTAGGTATGATTTAAAGGATACCAAAGGATGTCCACAGTTATAGGAAAGTATTATAACTGCTTGTTCTTCTGCTTTTGTGAGTGGTGTACTCTCTTTGCCAAGAGAGAAGTTTTGATGCTGAGACATTCCCCAAAAAACTGCTATGGCACTTATTAAATACGATTTGAACATAAATAAATTTTAGAGATGGATCTCGAAACAAAACCCCAGAAGATACCAAGTTTTTATACGCGTGTAGGAGAAGGCCACTTGTTGGTTCCCAGCTGCTCTCTGCTTGTTCATCCTGGCAGCCCAGAACTAAAATAATCACACAGGAACTGTATTAATTAAATCACTGCTTGGCCCATTAGCTCTAGCTTCTTATTGGCTAACTCTTATATCTTAATTTAGCCCATCTCCATTAATCTGTGTATGGCCACATGGCAGTGGCTTACTAGCTAAAGTTCCAGCATCCATCTCTGGTGGAGGTTCTGTGGCTTCCCTCTCTCTACCCTCCTTCTCCCAGCATTCAGTCTAGTTTTCCCTGCCCAACTAAGTTCTGCCCTATCAACAGGCCAAGGCAGTTTCTTTATTCACTAATGGTAATCTCAGCACACATAGGGGACTCCCACATCATACATGTACATAATTTTCATCCCATTAGGAAGCCATGACTATTATCTATTCTAACATATTTTTGTTCTCATACCTCTCCCCTTAAGGACTCCTCTATCTAGACATGGCCAGTGATTTATAGTTGTCTCACATATTACTAATGTTCTTTTCATTTTCTTTGAATGTTTCATTTTAGACAATTTCTAGTGATATGACTTGAAGTTCACAAATCTTTTGTGTTTAGCAATATTTAATTTTCCATTAGTCCAACTCAATTATTTTAAAGTAGGGTCTTACCATGTAGCTTAGACTGGCCTAGAGCTTACTAAGTAGCCTAAAATGGCCTTGAACTCACAGTAATTGTTCCACCTCTGCCTCCTGATTACTGGGATAGATAGCAGGGATGCGTCACCATGCCCAACTTTTTCTTTTTGTGACCTTTTGCTATGTAGCTCATCCTAGCCTAGAACTCACAATACTCCAGTTTCTATCTGGGAGGCAATTAAAATTACAGGTGTGCACTGGCACATCCGGTACTGAGTCAGCATATTTTTATCTAAAACATTATAGTCTTCATCTATAAAAGTACATTTTGGGTCTTTGTTATGTCTCCTTTGACTCCAATTTTTTGAACATTTTGAATATAAAGCAACTGATTTCATGCCTTTGTCTGCTAATTCTGATATCTATGACAGTTTTTATATGCTTTGATTTTCTCATTATAGATTATGTTTTCCTGTAACATCAAGCCTCTTTCTCTAGCAGTGCATGGAAAACAAAGGGGATAAAGGCATATGGTAAACATTCCAGTGATATTTTGTTTGTGTTTAAAAAAAAATAAAGCTTGCCTGAAAATCAGAGTACAGAGGCAAGCCACTACAGGCTAGAGAGTGGTAGGACGCATGTCTGATCTCAGCACTAGGGAGACAGAGGCAGAGGGATCTCTATTAGTTCAAAGCTATCCTGGGCTACAGGAAAGTGAATCTGTCTAAAACAGAAGCAGAACTCACACAAGGGTGATTCCAGCACTTGGGATCCTGCTCCTTTAATCCCAGCACTGGGGAGGTGGAGACAGGAGTGATATGGCTGGGCAGAGAGAGGAACATAAGGCAGGAGGAGAGAGGAGCTCAGGGCAGTCTGAGGTATGATGGCAACAGATACAGTCTGGAGATACAGTCAGAGGACAAGATCGCCCCTTTGGTCTGAGCATTGGTAGAGGTAAGAACTCTCCAGTGGCTGGCCACTTTGCTTCTCTGATCTTCAGCATTAACCCCTATATCTATCTGACTGTGGGTTTTTATTATTAAGACCAATTAGAAATTCATGTTACAAAACACCACATTACACAAATGTGGAACATGGAAAACTCCACAAAGTACCCATCTCCTTAACAGCATGTAAAGTGCAAAGAGAAGAGCTGGGGGGATGGCAAAAAGATTAAGAGTGGATACTGCTCTTGTAAAGAACCTGAGTTTGGTCCCTCAGGCCCTCATTGGATGCTCACAACTGCCTGGAACTCCTCTTTAGGGGAATTTGATTCCCTCTTCTGGACTCTTTGGGCTCTTGCATCCACATGCCCATTCTCACAACCAGACATATACATCTACACATACTTTTCAAATAATTAAAATAAATCGTAACATGCAAGGAATGAAAAAGATTTAAGAGATTAGCCAAACGCTGGGGCTGGGAATTTGGTCCCGTGCGAGAGTGCTTGCTCAGCAAGCACAAGGCCCTAGGTTCAATACCCAGCACTGATAAGTCAGCACATAACTAAAAATTTTTTAATGTAGAGAAAGAGATAGCAAAGCCAAATGCATTGTGAGGACTTTGCTTGGGTCCTTCATTTTAAAATAACTCATAAGACATTCATGGAAAATTCGAATGCTATGTCATATACCAGAATAACTTTATAATATTCCTTTAATATAGGTCTTATTACTTAATGATCATCATGAAATATTTACAGGTCAAATAATACTCTGATTATGATTTTCTTCCAAATAACCCAGGAAAACAAAGAGGAATGTAAAGATGGAAAAAATTAGCCGTGGAATAGTAATTGTTAATCTGAGTAGGAGGTGCACAATGTTTCTTGTTCTTTCTGCATCAGAATTTTTTATTTTATTTGCAAGAAAAATATTTGATATTTATCACTATTCCTCCTGGATATTTTTCATCATAAAATTGTTCAGATACCCTCTTGCATGAGAAAATATTTACTTCTCTCTCTCTCTCTCTCTCTCTCTCTCTCTCTCTCTCTCTACCCCAATGGAATTGTGTTCAAGACAATTCCTCTAATATCATAACAAATTACTCATTTGTTCTCAAATTTCTCCATTTCTTGACCATAAGCAAAACTGTATGTTCTTTCTTATCCAGACACCTTCCAAAGAGTCTGGGGCCCAGTAATTTGTGGGGAGTTGACAATACCCATGACAGAGGAACTGGTTCCATTGTATTGAACCAAATTTCCAGGCATGAGTTGGGTCCTTTTCTGGAATGGGAGTTTTATTTATCTACGTTCCTATTTATTGAGACAGATTCTCAGGTAGCCCAGGCTGGCCTCCAATGTGCTAGGAGCCATGGCCAGCCTTGAACTCCTTCCTGTTCCTATGCCTCTGACCCAGAATCGCAGGCCTGCGCCTCCAGGCCCAGGAGGAACTGTGTCCTTCACGTTCCACTGAGACCCTGTGGAAGCGAAAGGTGAATGCCCTGCTGGAGTCCTAAGGTAGAAGCTGGGAGGGAGGTGTTGAAGTCCTTTTGTGAGTCACGGTGTACTTTCTGTCCTTACTATCAGGAACTGTTCTGTGACCTTTGCCACCTCTGTGTCTTGCTCTGCCTTCCTCACAGGACTGCTCTGACTCAGAGGAGAGACATTCAGTGTGGAAGGCCTTTTCAAATGGGAAGGCATAAAGTTGGGTGTGTAATGAATGATTTGTATTCTTTTTCTTCCAAGGTACCATAGACCATATTTTAGCTACTGGAAAGACTAACCTGGTGAAATGGCTCAGGAAATAAAGCCTGTTTGGGGAAATTTTACATACATTTTTCTTTTAAAAATAAAAAATACTTCTTGTAATCAAGCTTACACATAGCTACAGAAGGTGAAACACTATACATGCTGGTGTAGATGCACCATCTATACATAAATGTATAATGGATGTATTCACATGTACACATAAGACACTTACTGGTGCCATGCTAAGAGCTGTCGACAGAAACAAAGGGACAAGCCATGTACCCAGAGCCTGTCCTCACAGCTGTCCTGTTCTTGGCTCTTCCTACATCTGATTCTTCATCTCTCCCTGCATGTCACTCACACTGCTCGTTCTCCTGACCGACCCACTTGTTTTTGTTATCTATATTCTTCTATGATGATTGACTTTCCAATTCAGAATTGAACGTCCATTATTTTTGTCATTGAGCTGCGATACTCATGTAGACCAAGTTGGCTTCAAACTAGCAATATAGCAAAGGATGACTTTGAACTTCTGGTTCTCTTGCCTCCTCTACCTCTGTAGAGCTGGAATTACAGGCTTGTGTCAACTCTCACAGTTTATGTGATTTTATGTGGTGGTAGGCACTACACAAACTGAGCTATGTCCCTAGTCCAGCCATGCATTTATTTCCCCGTTTTAGCAAAGGCGAACCTTGTTTGTTATTTTAGCTAGGGTCAAAGGTTCAGAAACCAAGATTGCAAATGTTTCGGAACAATCCCATTAAGTTGTGCATTTGTTTTATGTAGTTTTGTTTATTTTAGCAATTTTTAAATTCTATTTAACAATACGTTTTAAAAAAAAATAAATACAAACTCTTTTTTTCAAAACTCACACAGTTTGGGCTGAGCGAAAAAGGACGTGCAGGTGCGAGCCACCGCGAGGAGTGTAGACGGTAGTCTGGCTCACACAAACGCCCAGAAGGGTAGACAGTTAACGAAGAGGACAGTAAAAAGGGCAATAAAAACAATGATGGCCATCATAAAACGCATACTTTTAGCATGAAACTCCTTCGCCAAACAGGACGACTCGCCGTCTCCGTTATACAAAGCAGTGCACAGTGGTGGCTACCGCCGCCGCGGCTCTCCTGGCGCCCCTCAGGGTCCCCTTTCGCAGGGGGACCAGGCGCGGCCAGGTGGGCGGGCCCGCCGGGTGGGCGGGGCCGGTGGGCGGGGCCGAGGCGCTGGCGGGTGGCTGGGCGGCTGGGCGGGGCGCACTCAGGCCTGGGCTCCTCACGCGCGGCGAAAGCGGCCCAGACCCCGCGCTGCGGGAAGCCGGGGCGGTGTGTGGCGCGTCGCTTGAGAGGGGAGGCAGCCGCGGGAAGAGGAGCGGCGGGCACTGAGGTAGGTGCACGGACGCGGGGCGGTAGGCCAGCTCTCCGTCTGCGCCCCCGGCCCGCGGCGGGCTGGCGAGGCCGAGGGGCGGCGCGCGGAGGCCGGGGCGGGCGGGGCCGGGGGCGGGGACTGGCCTGGCCGCAGGGGCCGCGCGCGGTGCGGGGACTCCGGGTGGAGCGCAGGCTCGCCGGAGGACTCCCGGGGCCGGCGGCGGAGGAGAGCGCTGGCCCGAGTGTCCCGCCGAGCAGGCCGGGGGACAGGGTGACCGGCGCCTCCCACCTCGCGGGACGCCCGGCCCGGGAACTCGTTAACAGGAAAGCTTGGCAAGGCAGCAAATGCCAAGGTTCTGGAAGAACTGAGAGTCACGTCGTTCGGCGCGCAGGCTTTATTTTCCTTCCCCGCCCCCTGCCCGACCTCGGCCAGACTTGGCCAAAGAAGGATGTGTCACCTATTCGGGGCTGCGGGCGGGATCTCAGCCACTCGGGGAACAGGGGCACCTGAAACAAAGGTAGAGGGCGGCCGAGTGGCTGAGCTGCGAGGGCCTCGGCGGCTCCCACGGTCGCGCCGGCCCGGCCCACGCCTTGGAGGGGCGTTCTCCTTGGGGACCGCTCGATGGAAACCAGCTGGCCGGGCTTGGAGTTGATGTTGCCTCGGAACTGTTTAGTGCTCACATTATTTCCATTCCTCCCACTCTGATAAAGCCTAAAGAAATTTTATCCCTCTCGATGCTCTGCAAATGAGGAGGGGTGGTGGTGGGGGAGACAGATTACTGTTTGTAAATTATAAGACATTTTCTTTGTAGAAGATAGTTTGCAAACACAGAATAAATGCGTTGACACGCTAGCGAAGGGAATGCTTTGTAGTGCCTTTCAAAATCTAAGAAGAGTTCCTCCTCGGATCTTCATTTATGTACAAAACGTCCCCCGCCTCTTTGGTGCCAGGCATTTTTCTTTGTTCTTCTTTAGTGTCTGGCCTCAGTTTCTTGTAAACAGAGCATCAAGCCCAGGGACCCTAAAAATTGCCATACTAGGTCAGAGCATGGGCGTCCAGCTAAGCAGGCAGCAGACTCGTGTTGTAGTAAAACACAGGGCTTTTTCCTTGGCGCCGTTAAAAATTATCTCAATTTCCTTCACTGGTCTCCATTACTGAAAGCTTTTTTTTTTTAATTAAAAAAAATCTACAGATGGCTTCTGATTTGCACGCGATTTGTTTACGTTTATTGCATTCAAAAGGCTCTCTGGTCATTTCTGACAGACTTATGTCATGAAATACTGGGGGAGAGGGGACCTTGGATCTTTTATGCAATCTGGAAGCTCAGATCAGGAATACAAAGTTTTGGTGCGTTTTGTTTGTTTGTTTTAATAGAAAGCCTTTGGAGAAGTCTTTACCGGGACCAGTGTTGTTATTGGATTCAGTGATAGCTTTATACACTGACAGCCTGAAGAGTAAACAGTTACTGCTTTACTTCCATGCATAAGATTTGCACATTGTAACTGTCACTGTGCTTAGCATTCTACATAGCGAAGGGGCTGTCTGACTTTATCTTGGTCTGAATTCATCTGGCGGTGAGGTTCAGCGAAACCAAGTATCCTGAGAGAAAGGAAGTTTTGCCTGAGCAGGAAGAGAATAAAGGGGTTGGGCAATTATGGAGTACAGGATATTTGAAGGTGATAAACTCAGCGACTCAGTTCTGATCAGGATAGTTCAGAGTGATCTGGCCTTTGTCAGCTTTCAACAAGTAACTCAAGCTTTTCAACTCTGACACTCTTCTTGACAGTCCTTTCAGTCACCACCCCCACCCCCACACAACAAAAGTAACAACAAACACCACACACACAGATACACACCGCCAGAGCAAGAGTAGGATTGACTTTTAAGTATTGCCTATCAGGGTTTCTCATCCATGGTACTATTGACATTTTACATCAGATAATACTTTGTTATGGAGGGCTAGCCTGTGCAATAGAGGATGGTTAGCCACGTTCCTGACAGAATCCTAGCTAGTAGTATAGTACTACACATATACTTAATGACAATCAGAAGCGCTTCTAGACCAGTGGTTCTCAACCTTCCCAATGTTGCGTCAGTTTAATATGGTTCCTCATGCTGTGGTGACCCCATAAAATTATTTCTTTGCGGCTTCATAACTAATTTTGCAACTGTTGTGAATCGTAATATCTGTGTTTTCTGGTGTTCTTAGGTAACCCCTTTGAAAGGGTCATTCGGCCCCCAAGTTGAGAACCACTGCTCTAGACATTGCTAGGTATCCCCCCGGAAAGGGCCATGTTTTCCATAGTTGAAAACTACTATTGTAAACTGACTGTTTAATCGCAGTAAAATGACTGTCCTTAATCCCGGGACTGCATTGCCCTTGTTTGCTGACGTGTTGACTTTGTCTGCTTTCCTAACCTTAGGGCAAGAGAAGTCGCTCATTTTATATGTGGCAGCCTACTTTGCCAACTGGATGGCAGGTTAGGTCTAGGAAGACAAAGATAAAAGCAACTGGTATAATATCTGCATTTCTGGTCTGTGTAGTCTAAAGAGGTAACTGGTGTAAACGTGTAATTATACAGTTATCTCATTACAGCTGTGTTAAATTCTGAAAGACGAAGTACAGGTTTCCCTGAGTACCTAAAATGTTCATCTTGACCTAGTCTGGAAACTGAGGAATGTTTCTTTGGGGGAAGTAACATTTGCGATGGACTCAGAGGATAAGTATGGACTTGCTAAGTAAAGCTTGGGGGACAGTATTCTACACAGAAGGAAGAACTGTGAATCCTAAAAGAATAGTTCTTTCTTGGGGACCCAGAAGCTTCTAGTATGGCTGGAACTTGAAGAGTTAGGGGCAGAATGATATAAAACGAGTAGGGAAGTAGGTGGAAGCTCTCTGTTACTGATTGATTTCTCAGTCCAGCCGACCTCTAGACTCATGCAGGGACTTAAACCAACAGTGTTGGGCCCTTCTCCAGGTCCATTATATCACAGTATCTTCTGTTCAGCCACTATTTCCTCTATGCCTCTGAATAGATAGACAGTGGTAATAGTTTTGTTTACCATTCTGAACTGTTTTTTTTTTTTTTTTTTGGATAGGCATCCTGTTTACACAAATGGTAACCCACTGTGCTCTGTTATTTTAATAGTCCCTTGGGAATTTATCCATTTTGATGTATATGTTCTCCTATTGATGAGCATGTAAATGTTTTCAGTTTATTATAAAGAGCACTGTAAATATGCCAGTTCATATGTGTATGAGTATACTTGTGGGGTAAATTGATAGAAATAAGATTACTGGACCAAATATGTTTGTGAAAGATCATCATATGGAAAAAATGATTTGGACAAGGTAGCTAAGACATTAAAAGATGATAACTGGGACTGGGATGATAGCAATAGAGCTAGAAAGAAATACATGTATGTATGAAATGTATTTAAGAGTCATGGTTGATAGGATTTAGAACAACAGTTCTCAACCTGTAGGTCAAGACCCCCTGGGACTTCATATCAGATATCTTGCATAGCAGATATTTAGATTACTATTAATAATAGTAGCAAAATTACAGTATGAAATAGCAATGGAATAATTTTGTGATTGGGAGTCACCACAACACGAGGAACTGTATTTAAAGAGTCACAGCATTAGGACATTGAGAACCACTCATTTAGAAGATAATGGCACAGATGTTAAGGGTTAAAAAGGAACCATCCTAGGATGAATTCCAGAGCACTAGTTTGCCCAAAACTGTGAATAGTGGAGTTGTTACCTGAAATAGAGGTCATCAAAAGGATAGTTTTGAGGTGGACATAAGTCATCATTCTCATTGGGATGCTAAACTTTCATTTAAACATGTCATGTAAGCACTTGACAGTTCAGAACACATGGAGGGGAAAAGCATAGAACTGGAGACATACATTTTTAGGTTTAAGTTGAAGTGTATGGGTGAAATTAGTCATTGTAGAGGTTTCAAACCAACAGGCCAGCATCGAATCTTGCCCACAGATGTTTTACTTTGTACATGAGGTGGTTTCATCATTAATTTTGCTCTAGTTGCCAATATGTTTAAATCAAGATTTTTGAAGAGAGAGAAAATGAATGACACGGTAAGCTCTTTATTATAAAGCAACAGTGATCAGAGGTTAAGTCCCAACTGGCCCCAGCCAGCCACACCCTAAAACTTATGCCTGCCCTGCTTTGCCTCTGCTTCTGTATTTTGCAAGTGAGTGTGTGTGCACATGTGGAAGTCAACAGATAACTTTCAGGAGTTGGATATCCTTGTTGATGTGGGGTCTTTGTGGTTTTTCCTGTGCTGCCACCTCTAGGCTTGGTGGCCCATGAGCTTTCTGGTGGTTTTCTCTGTCTCCATCTCCCGTCTGACAGGAGGAGTGCTGGCACTGAAGAAGCCTGTAGATGTTCCACACGGTTCTGAGGATCAAACTCAGGCTTGAGTACAAGTGCTTTACCAGCTGAACCAACTTGCTGACCTAATGCTGTGTGATTTTGAATGTATGTATAATTTCTGGTCAAGGGAGAGTGTGATTTTCTTCTTGGATTTACATTGGAAACACTGAATAATTTAAAAAAAAATACTAATGCTGGGGTTGAGGAGATAACTGCACAAGTATGAGGACCTGAATTGGAATCACCAGTGTCCATGTCAAAATCTATGCATGGCAGTACAGTCATCACTAACTCCAGTGCTGTGACAGAGACAGGAGGGTCACTGGAGTTTGCTGGCCACTAGCATGGCTCCAGGTTTAGTGAGAGACCCTGTTGACCTTTTCTGGCTTCTCTGTATAAACATGGACACACACACCAGCATGCATATGTGCATATGTACCACATATACTCCCCTGAACACATTTTTACACACACACACACTTTCAAAAAAACTAATGCTGAGGTTCATCTGAGCAATTTGTATTTATTTGGTCTTAATTGCAGTGTTGGGTTTGTTTGTTTTGTGTGCTTGTGTTGTGTGGTGGTAGTGGTGGTATTTTGGTTTTGTAGTCGGTGTCTAGCCAGGTAGCTCTGGGTGGCCAGGTACTTGCTGTTGAAGTACTAGATGGCTTCTAAGTAGCAGTCTCTTTAGTGCTGGCAGCCTTGTCTAAATGCTCCTCAGATGATTCCACTACTAGTGGAAAGAGAGCCACTGACCCAAGATTAGCAACAGAAGAGGGCTCAGAATTTTGGTGTTTTGTTGCTGTTGTTGTTGTTGTTTTAGAATAAGATAATGAGAAGTAAATAGGAAGATACCATGAGGTGGCACCTTGCTTGATGTTAGGTATCTGACAACTGAATACATACTATGGAGTTTCTGATTCAATTAGGCAGAAAAAGTTGGTTTGCATGTAGGCAAGTGCACTGTACTTAAATGAGATTTTTAAAAGTAAACTGTACTTGCAGCTGGAGAGATGACTCAACACCCAGATGCCAGTTCACTATGACTCTAGTTCCAAGGGGTCCAATGCCCTCTTCTGGCCTCCACAGGCACCAGCACACACATGATTACATGTACATTCAGGCAAAATACCCATACACATATAACAATAAATGAATAAAATATTTTATAATAGTAACACATATTTGATCATTGTTTTATATGTTTTCTTTAAAAGTTTAATTGTAGAAGCCAAGCAGTGGTGGTACACATCTGTAATTCCAATACTTGGGAGGACTGCCTGGTCTATGAAACAAATCCAGGACAACCAGAGTTGTTACACAGAGTAACCTTGTCTCAAAAAAAAAAAATCTAATTGTAGTTTAGGGTATGCCATAAAGGCAAAAAAAGATAGTGCTTCCCCAAAGAAAAAGTAGTAAGTGCACTGAAAATAATCTGTTGAACTTTGGAAGATGGACATCTTTGTCCTCAGCAAGAGCCATTCTGGAATGGAAAAGGTAGAAACCAGATTGAAATAAGTACACCCTAAGAAAATAATGAATGTTCAAAATCATCTGTGTCTCCGTGCAGTGTGGATTGAACTCAGGGCTTTGCACATGCTCAGTGCTCTACCTCTGTGCTTTATTTCCAGCTTAGATCAACAAAGATTTCAAAAAGTTTATCTGAGAAGATGTGGTAAGGGAAGGGCTGGTATCTATGGCTATCTAGCAGATACTCGGTATGTTGAGTACCCAAACACTTCTGACTTCTCAGAGAAGTAGCTAGACAGTCCCTGATCACTTGTCTCCCTGTTGTAGAGGTTTTTTTTTTTTTTGTTTTTTTTTTTTGCATTTTGTTTTGAAGACTGCTTTTCACTGATGAGGTATTTTTCTAGGACCTGAAGACTCCTGAAGGACTTGTTTTAGATGTTAGTAATTTGGCTGTAAGTCTCTTGCTTATCTAGAAAGGCAAGAGTTTCTAAAGGCCAGTAGTGATCTGGGCTCCAGTAACCCTGACATCATCCTTCCATTCAAGTGATGAACAAAAACCAGATTGTTTGCATTTTAAAAATGGAGTATTTGGCTGTGCTAGGAAATGTGTGTTTGTCAGATTCCCAGGAGCAGTTTTGCAGTATTTTTTTTCCAGTTAACTTGATATTAGAACTTGATTTTTGCAGTTACATACATGTAAATATTTTCATTCTTTGAAATCATTATCATTGATGGGGTGGCTGTAAATTGGAGGTGTATGCCCTCGTTGAGATCAGAGAGAAAGAGAACTGAACACACTTTGGTATCAAAAAGTCTTGTGAAAACTGAGCATGATGGTGCAGGCTTTTGATCCCAGCACTTGGAAGAGGGAAGCAGGTAGATATTTGTGATTTCAAGGTCTGCCTTGGCCTACACCAGTTCCAAGCCAGACAGGTGGAAGAGTGAGACTTTGTCCAGAAAGAAAGAATGGAAGGTGGGAGAGAATGTATAAATGTTGTACTGTGAGTATTCAGAGTCACTGTTCAAGACCTAGTAATGCCACTTTTGGGTATATATCCAAAGGATGCTCAATCGTGCCATAAGGACATGTGCTCAACTATGCTCATAGCAGCATTGGTTGTCATAGCCAGAACCTGGAAATAACCTGAATGCCCCTCGACCAAAGAATGGATAAGGAAAATGTGGTACATTTACACAATGGAGTACTACACAGCAGAAAAAAATAACAACAGCTTGAATTTTGCTGGAAAATGGATGGAGCTAGAAAACTTCATTTATAGTAAGGTAACCCAGACACAGAAAGACAATTATCACATGTACTCATTCATAAGTTGTTTTTAAACATAAAGCAAAGAAAACTAGCCTACAAATTGCAATCCCAGCGAACTTAGACAATAATGAGGATACTAAGAGAGACTTACATAGATCTAATCTACATGGGAAGTAGAAAAAGACAAGATCTCCTGAGTAAATTGGGAGCATGGGGACCTTGGGGGAGGATTGAAGGGGAGGGGAGAGGCAGGGAGAGGAGCAGAGAAAAATGTAGAGCTCAATAAAAATCAGTAAGAAAAAAAGACTGGTTGTCATGCAAATGGATATACCCATTGTATTTCTTCTTCATTGGCAATCTTAGTCTGGCACAGGAGGTTTTAAAGGTCAGTTTTAATTCAGTGTGTCTAAGAGTTGCAGTCTTCACAAAAACATAACAAAATAAGCAAACAAAAGGCACAGAAAGCATAGAAAATGGGAAATGCCAAAGATTATTAGTGAAAAATGGTGTTTATTCATTGAAAGCATAAACTTTATTACTGTACTCTTTTGCACATAGAAATAGTATCTTGTAGGGATGAGACCCACAGCTATCACTGATATATCAGTTAGATGGATAGTATATATGTGAGGGGTTGTGTGTGTATACCATATAGTATATATAAATACTACACACACACACACACACACACACACATATAGGATGGCAACATATATATGAAGCAAACATAGCTTCAATATGATCTGTGCCAAGAATCTATTATTAGAAAATAATTTTATTTAGAAATTTGTATGTACTTTTGCAACAGTGAGAATTCTCACATAAAAACAGTGGTTAGGTACCATACCTGAAGGGTGAATAGCCATTGCTGATGCAGTTCTCCTGTGGTGTGTGAAGGAGCATGGGTGACTGGATGAGCTGAGTCCTTAGACTAAGTTCTCAGATACAAGGCCTGAGTTCGCAATTTTTTTTAAATTGAGGTGAAATTAATTATTTTAACTGGTGGTTTTCGATAAATTCACAGAATTTGCAAATACCACGTCTAATTCTCAGATATTTTCATCACCCACAAAAGAAACTCTGTATCCCACTAGGCAGTCATTCTCCATTCCTTTCTTTCCTGGCAACAACCATTTTTGCTTTCTATCCTAAACATTTCATAGAAACCTTGTGTGTGTGTGTGTGTGTGTGTGTGTGTGTGTGTGTGTGTGTGCATGTTCTTTCATTCAGTGTAATGTTTACAAGACTCATTGCATGTCATAGTGTGTGTCAATACTTCATTTCTTTCTCTGGTTGAATTATGAATTTGCCACACTTTGTTTTCATCAGTTGGTGGCATTTGGGTCATTTGTACTTTCTGGATCTTCTAAACTATGCTGTTAAGAGGATTTGTTTACAGGTTTTGTTTAATACCTGTTTTCAGTCCATTGGTATGTAAAGGTAGAATAGAATTGCTGGACTATATGGTAATTCTTTTGTTTAAGGTGTTTGATTTGTGGTATTAAGGATTATTTTGAGGAGCTGGTGCATGCTAGGTAATAACTCTGTTTGAGTTAAATTGTCAGCCTTTGAGTTTTTTTAAGGAACCACCAAACTGTTTTCCACCCCAGTATCTGAAAATTCCCTGAATTCTCTCTAACACTCGTTATTCTGTGTTAGTTTCTTTGTTGATGGCAGTGGTAGTCCTGTTGTCATTGTTGTAAGTTGTAGACATCTGCCCTACTGGATTCAAGTAATAGCTCAGTATGGCTTTGATTTGCAGTTACATAATGACTTGATGGTATAGAACAGCTTTCATATATTTCTTGGCTATTTGGTATTTTCTTTTTAAAAATTTCTATTGAAGAAAAATTTCTTTTGCTTATTTTTAAATTGTGTTGCCTTTTTGTTGTTGAATTATAAGAATTGATTATAGGGGCCTGGAGAGATAGCTCAGTGGTTAAAACACTTGGGGTGCAAGTACCCTAGTACTCATATAAGTTATCATTACAACCTTAGAGTGGAGACAAGATCCCTAGGACAAGCTGGTTATGAAGACTGACTACATTGATGAGCTCTGAGTTTGAGTAAGAGATCCTACCTAAAAACAATGAGGTGGGGAGCTGGAGAGATGGCTCAGTGGTTAAGAGTACTTACTGCTCTTGCAGAGGACCCAGGTTCAGTTCCCAGCATCTACATCATAGCCCACAATCAACTGTAATTCTAGCCCTCTTTGCGTGCATGCGCTGCATATAAACTCATTCAGACAAGCACACATATACATAAATAAATTTATTTATACATAAATGAATAATTTAAAGAGAATAAATGAAAGATAAATTAAGGAAGATTCCCAGAAATAGCTTGAGGCCTTTGTATGCACACAGACACCTGTGTAAATGTGCTCACACACACAAGTAAAATGAAGAAAAAGGACAAAAGAGTTGATTATACATTCTAGATATTAGACTTTATCACATATGTGATTTGAAAATCTCCAGTTTTGTGAGCTGCCCTTTCACTGTCTTGATAGCTGCCTTTGCGGAAAAGAACTTAGTTCTTTTCTGCTGTCATTGTCTTTATGCTCTTGTCACCATCGAGATCACATTAATTTACCCCTATAGTTTTTTCTACGAGTATGTAATTTTAGTCTTTACATTTCAGTCTAACCATTTTGGCTTACTTTTGTATAGGAAGTGAGGCCTCTCTTCATTCTTTTGCAAATGGATATCCTGGTGCCTGGTACTGTTTGTGGGAAGAGGCTGTGTGATGTTATGCACGTCTCATGCTGGCTTCATAGTCATTAAACAGGAGCCTCAGATATAGGAAGTCATTGGAGAGATGATATTATATATCCAGAACTGAACATATATACTTGAAAGGGATTTGTCAAATCCTGTCCTTGTTCTCAAATTATGGGATGTAGTTGGACTTTCCTTTGAATTGGCAGCTCACAAAAAATGACACTAAGACTTATTATTAATTATGGAAGCTCGGCCTATAGCTTAGGCTTGTCCCACTAGCTCATAACTTAAATAGGGTGTAGCCCATTTATGTTAGTCTACATTTTGCCTTGTGGCTTTTTAGCTCTCTTTCATCTTTCACCTCCTGTTTCCTCTCCATGTCCTCTGGGGTCTCTCTCACACCAAGATTCATCACCTCCCTCTCTCTCTTCCCAGAAGTCCCATCTAACCTCTTCCTGCCTAGCTATTGATCATTCAACTCTTTATTAAACCAATCAGAAGGCACCTTGGCAAAGACACATCTTCACAGTACAAAAAGATTGTTCCACAACATTGGGACATCTATTTTAGGTGTAAGGGTCTAAGAAGTTTTCAGTCATAGCAGTAAAGTAAAAGGCCAGATTTCCATATTGAACCAAGAACCCTAATGTTTTACTGTATTTTCTAGAAGCTGCTTCTTGTTAAAATATCTGATGACTTCAGTCAATCAACAAATATTCACTTAGTAACTTGTATATGCCAGGTACTGTGTTTTTTTGTTTTGTTTTTTGGAATTGGAAGTGCAGTACCTTGTGATACAAGGTGCTGTATTCGCCAGAGTCTCTTGACTCTATCGAAATCTTTCTAACTCTTATCCCTTCCACAGTTATCCAATCAGTGACTCATTTTTTTTCTTTTCTTACTAATTAGGCCTTGAATCTATACTAATTAGGACTCTTCTCCACTGATATCCCCTTGCCAAACTAGTTCAACGCTAGCGTTCACATTGCTAACCAGTGAATGAATCAGTTCTGTCTTCCTTCAACAGCATCTTACACTGTTAGTTTTTTTGTTAATGCTTTCTTCACTAAACGTATAACACACTTCATCTTTACTTCCTCTTACCTTACTAAGGCTTTTTTCCACGTCAGCTTTCCGCCATAGTTTCTCATTATCTTTCTAACCTCTGAAAAGTTGAAGGCTACAGAGCTTTATTTCAAAACTACATTTCCAATAACCTATCCCATCTCAGTAAAAAGTAGCTTCATTATTCTAGAAGCCCAGGGCAAGAACCCTAAGTCACCTTTGATTCTCTTACGTTTTATGTTCAATCTGTCATCTGTCTTGTTGAGTCTACCTTCAAAGTGTTGAGTCATTAGATTAAGTCACTTTCTACTATCTTCATTGTTTCTGCCTTGCTCAGACCAGTGATACTCAACCTGTGGGGTAAGACCATTAGAAAACATAGATATTTGTATTATTGGTGCAAGGAGCGGGCCCTCTTGTTCTTCCTGGCCGCACGGCTAACTTAGCCCCAAAATAACCACACAGAAATTGTATTAATTAAATCACTGCTTGACCTTTTAGTTCTAGCCTCTCATTGGCTAACTCTCACATCTTGATTTAACCCATTTCTATTAATCTTTATATCGCCACATAGCAGTAGCTTACGGGGAAAGATTTGGCATGTCAGATTCTGGTGGCTCCAAGGTGTCTCTCCTACTCCGCCTTTCTTCCTCCCAGCATTCAGTTCTGTCTCCCCCACCTGCCTAAATTCTGCCCTATCAATTAGGCCAAGGCAGTTTCTTTATTAACCAATAAAAGCAACACAAAGACAGAAGGACCTCCTACACCATATTATGATTCATGACAGTAGCAAAATTACAGTTATGAAGTAGCAATGAAAATAATTTTATGGTTGGGGATCACCACATGATGAAGTGTTTTTATTAAAGAGTGGTAGCATCAAGAAGGCTGAGAACATTGCTCTGCACTATTCCAATACTCTCTTTTTCTTGATGTGTCCCTTCTCTTCTACAAACTGCTACTAACACAGGAACAAGAATTTTCATTGCTCTGTGGAAAGTTAAATCCTCTCCTCCTGGGCTTTAGGCTAACCTTTAAGGACCACTAAGCCCCATCCCCTCCACCCCGATCACACATGCCTGTATTATTCTGACTTCATCTTCTATTCTCCTTTGTGGTTGTTTTTGACTGAGTCACAAATAACACCCTTTTCCCAACATGCCTACCTCAGACCTTTGCATTCTCCCTAATAGAGCTCTCTCTCATTTCCCTGGGATCTTTGTCCAAGTCCTCTTCTCCTAGAAGTTCCTCTCTTCTTCTTCAGATTGCCTCTCAGCACTCTAAGGACTCTGATGGTTATTCTCTCTGCCCCACATCTGAGATGAGTGCCTAAGGTTATCCCTCTTCTTGTTGTTTGTTTATTCTATTTTGGTTTGGGGTTTTGTTTTTCCTCCAATGACAGGGTCTCACTATGTAGCCCAGACTGGCCTGAAACTCAGCCACCTAAGTGCTAGGATTATAGGCGTGTGAATTCTCCTTATTTATTTACCTATCTTTAACTGTCATTTAACTGGATTTAAAAAATTAAAAACTTCCTATCTATGAGATCAAAACCTAAAAACCAAGATTAGTGGCTATGAGTGGAATATGCCATTAAAACTGTAGATAGCATAGCAGGGCACAGTTCTTTTTATTTGTAGTTCACAGGTGTATTCCCTATTTTACAGTTGTGAGGACTGAGGCCCTGAATGCCACTGAGAGTAGTACTGATGTATTATTGCCATACTATGTCCTCCTATAAGCTCTATGGCTCGGGGGTTAGCATTTTGTCTCCTCTGAACTTGGTGCATCTTAACAACCTTAGTGCTTTTCTGGCGTATCGGGTTGGAACCCGGTGGTGAGTACTCCTAAAGTAAATAGAGGCCCACACCACCTGGATGTGAGTATTAAAGGCAGAAGAGGGTCCGACGTAATAGGAAAATAATGTGTTGAGCAAGTTCAGAAACATCATCTGAGCCAGCATTAGATGTGCCTTCTGGTGTGTTATAAGAGGTTGCAGTATTTTCTCTTGATTTATTATATTTAAAAATAATTCATTATTTATTTAATTTTTCAATTTTTAATACATTTCCTTTTTGTGTGTGAGAGTGGGTAGGTAGATTTGACTGTGTGCCTGTTAGGGGTGGTGATATGTGCACATACAGCCTCCAGTATATTATTGTTAATTCTGTAGTTACCCTCCCATGTGATAAAACGTTGGTTGGATATGCTTTCAAAACATCCTATTTATGTGCAGCATAAAAATATTTATTTATTTGTATTTTATATACTCATTCTTTATTATAAAAATGGCAAACATTTTTTTCTATTCTGTTGGACTTCTACCCCTTTGTGGTATTTTTAAGTTGTTAGTTTTGATACTAGATTTGCTTGTAGCACAAATTCTAATTGGTCATAGTAATAAAAACCTGGAAGCAGATATTAGGGGGTGAAAACTGAAGGATCAGAAAAACAGAGCAATCAGCCACTAGTTCTTACCTCTAACAATGCTCAGACCAAAGGGACAATCCTGTCTCTATGAATCCTCAGACTGCTTCTGAGCTCACTTCTGTCTCCACCTCCCTAGAGCTGGGATTAAAGGAGTGGGATCCCAAGTGTTGGGATCATCTTTGTGTGAGCTGTTTCTCTTTTAGACAGATTCAATCTCGTGTAGCCCAGGTGGTCTTGAACTCACAGAGATTTGTCTACCTCTGTCTCCTGAGTGCTGGGATTAAAGGCAAGTGCCACCACTGCCTATCCTCTATGTCTAATAGTGAGTGGCTTAGCTCTGCACGCTGATCTTCAGGCAAGCTTTATTTGTTAGACTACAAACAGAACATCACTACATTTGCTTATTTTGCTTTTATGAAACATTTTTATTGATCATATAATTCTTTTTCATTAATTTATTAATTATACATGATAATGGTTTGGGGTTTTTATTTTTTGAGTTTTGGGTTTTATTTTGCTTTTTCAAGACAGGGTTTCTCTCTGTAACAGCCCTCGCTGTCCTGAAACTAGCTCTTTAGACCAGGGTGGCCTTGAACTCACAGAGATTCGCCTGTCTCTGCTTCCTGAGTGCTGGGATTAAAGATGTGTGCCACCACCACCTGGCTTGGATTTTTTTATATTTATGTCTATACATATAAACTATATTTCCATATTCATCCTCCCATTACCTTCACATTATCCTCCCACACTCCCTGGTCCCCTTCCTCTCCCCAATTTACAATGTGTCACCTACTTTTATGTCTTTATTTGTGTGTGTCCTAATTAGTTAATGAGGGTTACATACATGAATATAAGACCATCTTAGCTGTGTCTACAACACTGAAGAAAATGTATCCTCTTACCCTAGCAGACAGTAATTGCCAGTAACTCATTAGGGAGGCTTGGGAACCTTGTGATTCCCCTCCCCCTTTCTTCCTCTTGATGGGCCCCATCTTGTACTGGTCTCTTGCAGGAAATTGCAGTTGTTGTGAGTTCATGTCATGCCAAAAAATAATATTCTACAATACTCTACTCCTTACTCCAGGTCTTACATTCTTTTTCCTCACTCTTATAGTGTTCCTTGCGCCTTGGAAGGACTGATACAGAGATTTCTCATTCAGCAATCACTAATGTTCAACACATTGACTAGTTAATCAATCCATATAATAACTGCCACCCATTGCAAAAAAAAAAGGCTTTTCTGACCAAAATTGAAAACAGCATTAATCATTAGGCATAAACCTGTTTAAAAACCAGGTAGTTTGATAAATGCATGCCCATTTAGTAAAGTAGCAATAGTATCTTCCCACTGGGTTCTGTGACATCCCTGACCAAGAGTTTTTGACCAGGTTTATTGTACCAGCTATTGTTGATTCCTTCCAATAGAGCAGGCCTCTAATCTAACCAGAAAGTGATTAGTGATCCCAATAACAGCCATGCCACTAGTACACTAATGGATTTATCTTGTCAGCTAGATTGATAATGCAGCACAAAGGGTTTATTTAGTAAGACAGTTGATGACTTTCCTCCCATAACAATCTGCATGACACTTTCTATCACTGTAAAAGCTAGCCAGGAGAGAAGAAGTTTCTAGCTCAGTTTCAGCTTCACTTTTCTATGTTCTGTGACCAACGTGCAGTCTTACCATACTAGTAGTGGAATCTTTCCATCTTGCTCCAGTAGCAATGAAAACTAGTAGCAATAGCCTGTTTTGTTTTAGGTGCAAAACTTTTTAAAGTGACTTTTTAATTAGTTAGTTTTATGCTATTAGCATTAAAAAATACTATTAAATTTCATTTTCATGCTGTGTATTGGCTGCATGTTGGGGATAAACTAGAATCTTTTTTATATACTTTTATATATTTTCCAGACTGAAGTCTTTAACTCATTTGGAATTTATTTTTATGGATAGTGTGAATCTTGTGAATTCCCCAAATATTTATTTGGCTGTGTATTTTGAATAACTTCATAGTAGATAGTGTATCAATTACCAGTTATTAATTCCTCAAATATATGCATTGACTCTGATAATAATGGACTCTGATTAGTCCCATTTATTATTGTTTCTTTGCCATTGATATTTACTTGGTTTTAATTCCATGCTAGCTTATATGCACATATATTATATAATTAATAGTTTAAATTATTGTGCATGCTTGCTTATATATATAATACAACTCTTGTTTATTCTCAACTTTCTTGCTCTCTAATTATTGACTATATTCTCTGTCTTCATGCCTCTTCCAGCATTTTGGGATGGGCTACATCATTGTCTCCTCTTTGACTTTTCCTGAAGTTGAACTTTGTTCTTCTTTCTCCTTCCAATATGATCTTACTTACTATCATGTTTTCTCCAAATTGGATTCCATTGAATTCCAAAGTAAATTAAATATTTCTTGTTGGAATTACTGCTAGAGATGGTAATTCAAATGTTTTCTTTGAATGGTTTTGTTTAATTTGGTGCTAACTACTCATTTGTCATTATACTTTATTTTATTAGAGACAGAGCCTCATGTAGTCTAGACTAGCCTTTAACTTGTATAGTGGAAGATGACCTTGAACTTCTGGTCCTCCTGCCTCCAACCTCCTAACTTCTGGTATTACAGATGTGTGCCACCACACCAGGTTTTCAACTCTTTCATTGGACCACAGGGGCCTCATGCATGCTACGTAGTGGTTTCTTGCTTTATCTGCTTCTGCTTCCCTGACCCATCACATTGCCTCCTGAATCCCATCACCCCCTCACAGAGACTACAGTAGTGCTGCAAATACTTAATAAATACTTTATGAATAAATGGAAAATATTTCTAAGTTTTTTTCCTGTTCAGTAACTTTTGACACTGAATCTTCATCCTTAAATTTGTTTTCTCCAAATTGAATTTCATATTTTACTCTTCCATTATGTTTCTTTAAATTGTATTTTCTTACCCTGACATTTGCATTTTTTCACATTTAAAGCATTGTGCCTTTTCCATTTCCCTCCTGTCGACTTAATCTCACAGGTCACTTGTTTTTATTTTTTTAAATTAAGCTTTATGCTTGGCCTTATGGCATGTTTTACATGGTGTTCTATTTCTGGATATGATTCTGCTTTTTCATGTGCCTTTAATTATGTCCTAGTCAGTTTTATTGTTGTACAAGCTCTTTGTTTTAATTATAATTACAAAGTTTGATAATATAGTGTGACATTCAAAGAGCATTTAACATTATTCATCCTCTTAAAAGTCATAAGTTTTACCCCATTGATTTGTTATGATTTTATTTTATATAGCTGTTTTGTGTCATAACTTTACTTCTTAAAGACTTCATTTCAGACATTGTGAAAAATTAGAGTTTAAAAAGTTTGATCTAAGTTCTGTCCATTGAAGTGCTCCATTCCTGTGCATGTCTCTCCTCCTTCCTTCTTCCTATTAGGAGACATCAAGAAACCTGGAACTATAGCAGAAACTGATTCTCCATATTCATTTAGACTTAACACAGTGGTGGTGAAGGAGGAAAGGGTTGTAGACATTAGAAAGCTTTAGGTTCAAGTCATAATTCTTAAATTTTCTCGATAATATAACCAAGTATTGTATTTGAGGTTTTGGTTGTTTTGTTATTTTTATCTTGGCCTCAGTATCCTTGTCTATTAGGTAACACTGGCTTTATTTTTGGCATAAGAATTTAATTAGATGTTACATTTCGATTCTCAACCTAGTCCTAATATATTTGAGAACATTCGTGTACCACATAATGATATTTTGGCCAACAGTAGACCACCACATATCCAATGTTGTCCTAAAAGATTGTACTGGAGCTAAAAAAAAAATCCTATTGCCTCATACACCATAGCTTTGGAAGAAAAAGAAGGAAAGGAAACTATATGTGAAAAAAAAAGAACTGCTAAGGAAATTCACAGTGAGGGGTTTATTTAGACCTCAACATAATCCTTAAAAAGTTTGAAAATGGAACTGGAGAAATGAGTTGCAGCAAAAAACCCAAGTTTAGTTCCCAGAACCCACATTAGGTGGCTCATAACCCCAGCTCCAGGGCATTTGACACATCTGCCTTCTGTGGACACACAATCTACCAGAAAACACATGGACACACATTTTAAAATAAAAATAGAATCTCTCTTTTTTTTTTTGAGTTTGAAAACAGCCAGACATTAGTGGCAAACACCTTTAATCCAAACACTAGGGAGGCAGAGGCAGGCAGATCTCTGTGAGTTCAAGGCCAGCTTGGTCTACAGAGCAAGTTCCAGGACAGCCAGAGACATACAGAGAAGCCATGTCTCAAAAAAACCAAAATAATAATAAATAAAATAAGATAAAGTTTGAAAACATGGACGCCCCCCCCTCCCAACACTGATAGATTTTTATTACTAGAATTCCTGAAGCACAGTCTACTTGCAAGCAAATCTGCTGTGGAAGGGGAAACTGCCACTCATGTTTGAATGCTTAGTCCCCATTGGTGGAACTATTTGGGAAGGATTAGAAGGTATGGCCTTGTTGGAGCAAGTGTGGCACTTTGGTTTGGACTGGCTTTAATATTGCAGAAGACTCATACCATTTTCAGTGTGCTTTCTACCTCCTGCTTCTGGATAGAGATGTGATCTCCTCCATATTTTCTCTCCCTCATTTTTTCTCTCTTGTTTTGTAATAGTTCTCTTTTACTTTCATACTATCTTTGTTTTTGTCTAGATTCCCTTTATAATAGACAGGAAGAACTTACTTTTCCAAGTCTAGCTTATTTTATTTGCCATTTCATTTCCATTAATTTTCCTTAAAAAGATATGATTTTGCTCATCTTTCTAGCTGTATAAATGAATGCCTCGTTGTGTCAATTGAGATGGCCATGTGCTTTTATATATTATTCTCTTTATGTGGTATTATATTCATTAATCTGTATATGTTGAACCTCTTTTTGCCTCTGGAATAAAACCAGTTTGATCATGATGAATGATCTTTTTAATGAGTTGTTGAATTTGATTTTTGAATATTGTGTCTATGTTCATCAAGGAAAATTAACTAAAGCTTCCCTTTTAGGATTCATAGGATGAGTTTTGGATGGTCACCCTGTGTTTTATGGAACAATTTGAAGCTCATTAGTGGTCTTTGAAGATCTGGTAAAACTAAACAGTGAATCTGTCTAGACTTAAGCTAAGAAAATATTTTTATACAACTGTGCAGTGTGTCTATAAGTTGAGTCTCATTATGAAAATCAAAAGTTCAAAAGGTAAATATGCTATAGAAGCTAAGGATAATTTTTTAATCATTTTTTAAATATAACTTTACTGTAGTCTAAGTATAGTCCTTATAAAGCCTGCAGTCATGCCCTGAGGCTTCACATTCACTGACAGTTCTCTCACGACCACTGAGAGAAACTCTAGTCCTGTAAATTCCATGTGTGATAAGTGCCTCAGAGAATATATCTTTTTTGTTTGGATGTACATGTACTCACCATTATGTTATATGTTACTTTTCTTACTGCTGTGACCAAATACTTGACAAGAAGCAACTTAAAAGAAGAATTTATTTGGGCTTACAGTTTGTGATGATGTAGTCCATCATAGCAGGATGGATTACTATGAAAGGAAGGCATGATGGAAGTTTTTACCATCGGGAAGCAGGGAGACATGAATGCTAGTACTCAGCTGGTTTTCTCCTCTTTATTTAGTTCGTAACCCCAGCCTATGGAATAGTGCCACCTACATTCAGGGTGAGTCTTAACCTTTCTGGAAACACCCTGATAGGCATCCCTAGAGGTATGTGTATCAGGAGGAGCAGGCTGCTTGTTGTCCTGGTCACCCGGCTATCTTAAACCCGAAATAATCACACAGAAACTGTATTCATTTAAACACTGCCTGGCCCATTAGCTCTAACTTCTTATTGGCTAATTCTCACATTTTAATTTAACCCATTTCTATTAATCTGTCTATCACCACATGACGGTGGCTTACTGGCAAGATTCTAACCAGCATCCATCTCTGGCAGGAGATTCATGGCGTCTGCCACTCTGCCCTTCTTCCCAGAATTCAGTTCTGTCTACTCCGCCTACCTAAGTTCTGTCCTGTCAACTAGGCCAAGGCAGTTTCTTTATTCATTAGCCAATGAAAGCAACACACAAACAGAAGGAACTCCTACACCAGATATGTTTCCATGTGATTCTAAGTTCCATCAAGTTGACAGCAAAGATTAGCTATCATATATTCTAACTCCCAGCAATATTCAATACAGAAACAAAGTCTATAGGCTTATAGCCTTGGAGCCAGACTATATCATATAACCTGAATATGTAGGTAAATCTACCATATAAATTTATACTAAGACATCTTTCTAGCCTCACTGGAAAGTTAAAAAAAAAAGCCAGGTATGGTGGTGCATATCTTTAATCCCAGTACGCAGAAGGCAGAGACAGGCAGACTGAGCTGGCCTGTACGTTTGAGGCCAGCCAGTCTATGTAGTGCGATCCTGTCTTAAAAACCAAAGCATCAGGCTGGAGAGATAACTCAGATTAAGAGAACTGGCTGCTCTTTCAGAAGTCCTGGGTTCAATTCCCAGCAATGACATGGTGGCTCACAGCCATCTGTAATGAGATCTGGTGCCATCTTCTGACATGCAGGCTTGCATGCAGGCAGAACTGTATATATAATAAATACATAAATCTTATTTAAAAAATAAATAAAGTCAAAACAACAAGAACAATAAAGATGTGACTTCAGATGTAAATATTAAATTTTACTCTTAGATGGCTGATTAGGGTGTGACCATGAGGAAAGGAGGCTCAGATAGGAAAGAGAGCAGGATCAGTGTTACTATGTAGAAATAGTCAAGAAATGAAGAGGCCAGGATATCGGGTGACTTTTCTTTTTGGATGTTGAAATCAATAAGAATTATGACAGAAATAGTATTGGAGTGACAGTGAGCCAGAAGCTAAAATTACCAAGGAATTAAAAGAGTGACCTTGTAGAGCCATAAATGGCTACGGTAGGAAAGGTAGTAGGGTAATGGAGCCTGATGATATGTGACTCAGAGCAGGGGATTTTTGTACAGGACAAGGGGAGAGTATCCTGTAATTAGCAGTATGGAATAAGAATGGCACTTGCCAGTCCTCCCTTACATTTGAGGAGTGTGGAAAGAAAAGAGTCCTCCTCTAAAAGGGCTAAAAAGCTGCATCCTTATGGGGGTGTCCAGGAAGGTGGAGGGCATTGAAAGTTTCTGAGATGTGGTCAAGGATATGAAGATTTTGGTGCTAGCTGCCTATGAGTTCCATAGGCTCAGAAGAAGGATTAGAGTTTCAGGAGATATGAAAAGTACGTTTAGAATCCATGTTCACTCATTACCACCTCTCCTTTGTATGGAATGCATTCTCATTTGTATTCTGTACTTTCTCATTTTAGGTATCTTTGAGTTCAGCTGCCCTGCGTGGCTTAAATCATAGGGCCAATTAAATCCAGTTCTTTGCCTGGTCCATGCCTATAAAACCGTGTGTGTGTGTGTGTGTGTGGTGTGTGTGTGTGCCTGTACCATATATATATCATACTTTAAATCTATATTATGACCTTAAGTTGACCTTTAATGTTGCCTGGCAATCATTTCCTTCATCACTTGCTGTTGGTTTCACTTCCTCCAGGGTGACTGTTTATATCTTCACTCACTTATGGTCACTGTCTCCTTCCCACTTTTTACTTTGAATAGAAGTCTTTGTTTTTATTCCACTGAGTCAGAAAAGGCCTTTTCAGATCATAGCTACCATTACCCACTTGTAGTTCCATCCATGTACTCTGCCTTTTCTCCTGTTACCGTGAAAGAACTAGTAGTTGGTCAGCAGCTTCCTCTTCTTCTGAGTCTTTCCCTTCTGCATGAAAATACCCATTTTTCTCTCCCAGCTTAAAAATCAATACTTCTTACATTCACTTTCCCTTCTAAGTTTTGCTTTATTTTATATAAATGTCACAGAAAACATTTGAAGCAATTTTCTATATTTTAATGGTAATTTTTTCTTTTTTTCTCTCTCTTTTTTTTAAACTTATACCACCATATTTCTGTCCCCATAATTCCATAATTACCACTTAACAGCACTGATGTCTATCTACCTCTGCCATTTCTCAGAACTTATCTAATGTTCACACGAGTTCACTGGTTTCTCTTTAAAAGACCGTCTTCGTTTGCCTTTTAGGATACTCATCAGTAATTTAGAAGGATGTAAGAGTTTGCCTGATTTGTGTGTGGGTGCTTTCATTCTTGCTAAACATTTAAGTTAACCTACCATGGATTCATGAATATTAGAAGATATGAGATGTCTGAATCAGATAGGAACTAGGTTTATTACAATTTCTCTCTGCCTAGCCACTGCTCAGTCTCTTCTGCTGATTCTTCTTTCCCAAATTTTGTGGTTTTTTTTTTTAAAGAGACAGGGTCTCACTGTATAGTGCTGGTTGGTCTGGAATTCACTATACGTAGATCAAATTGGCCTTGAGCTCACAGAGATCCACCTGCCAGATCTCCAGCCCATAGTCCTCCCTTAATCTACAGTCTCAGTTCTGTTTGGAGTTGGACACCCTTACTTAATATCTAATAGGCATCCTAAAACGGACATCCAGCATGAAACCCTTACCTTATATGTCACCACCATACCTCCTCCCACCAACAAATCTGTCCTTTCTGATGTTTTCCTAGCTTAATTAACATCTGTTCACATCTTCTAGTTGTTCAAGCAAAACAAAACATAGCATTTGAATTTTTTATTTTATCTGTATTAATATTTTTCCTGCATGTATATCTGTGTACCACATGCATACCTGATATACAGAGGTCATAGAATGTTGGATCCTCTAGAACTGGAATTATAAACAATTATAAGCTTCCTTGTGGGTGCTGGAAATTTGAACACAGGTCCTCAGAAAAATCAGCCAGTGTGCTCTTAACTGCTGAGTCGCCTCTCCAGCCCTCAAAGCACATTTAAAAAAAGAAAGAAAGAAAAAAAAACCTAAAGATTTATTCTTGACCTCCTTTCCCACAAAACCTGCACATCTGTCTCATTGCCTCAACTATCAAAATACATCTAGAGTCTTGGTCTTCCTTTCACCCTTTGTCTTCTGCTACCTGGTCCAGACCAACATCATTCTTGCCTAGATTGTTCAAGAAACCCCTTTCTGGTCTCCTTTTTTTTCTTTTACTGTTGTTCTTTGTCATTTGTTGTCATCATGATACCCAGATTGTCTTATTTAAAAAGTGAGTGAAATCGTGTTCTTTCCCAGCACAGAGCTCTTCAGAAGCTTCCATCTCAGGGAGGAGTCATTCTCTGAATACACTGCTCTATTACTCTTGTTAAAATAGTCACAACATGCACTTGGCTTATAAATCCTTTTCATCTGATGTTCTTTCTGCTTCCTACCTCTTTAGCCTGCCCCTGACACACACACAACAGTTTTGTGATTCTGGGCTCACTGAAGAGAACTAGGCTGTGTTTTGTTCAGTCTTTATTGTATCTGTGTCCTTATAGTACTAGTTTCTTTCCTTAGGTTCTGTATTTACCATCACTGGACGTTAGATCTAAAAGACAAAGTATTTTTATAAGAAAATTCCATAGAAGATACTATAATCAACGTATTACACTGTATGGGCCAGTACTTGTTGCCTGATTATCATTCTGTTAGTAAATGCCAAAATTAATTATGTTAAGTGGTAACTTTCAGATCTCTCTGTTATGAATACGTTTTCCAATTTTGATTAACAAATGAACCAAAGGGTAAATGTGTTAGCACTTTAACACATTTTTCAAGTGAAACATTTTTCTGAAGCTCTCCTGTTTACAAAGGTCAAAGCAGGAACTCTGATGAACACAGTTCATAACCACAGAGCCCCCCAAATTCTCGAGGAAGCAGAGCCCCCAAGAAGGACACATATGGTTTTTAGTTACCTAGTCACTTAAGAAGGACTCATTGAACTTGTGTTACGTGAGTCTGTCCAGTACTTCCTTGGTAAGTAGTGACTGTGAGTGATCATTGAAACTTGTTTTTCCTGAAAGTCTATCCCTGATTTTTGTTGTCTAAGTTCTTTCTCTGACATTCTGTATATTCTGTCGATGAAAGTATTTTTTATTGTTTCTTTTTGTAAGTTCTTCCTCATCTATAATACAAGATTTGGACATTATTGTGTATATCTAAAAGATTAAGATCTCCTGAGCTTCCATATTTTAATTCTTTTCTCCTTCAGAATATTTTGAAAGCCACCACAGCAGAAGTTAGTTTGATTGTTTCCTGCTGCTTTCTTCCTTTATTAAAATTATCTTTCTATCTACCTATTTATTTATTGTGTGTACGAACACGCATATGGGTGGGTACAATCAGGCATGTGTGATCAGGACAACTCCCTGAAGAGTTCTTCTGTCATCTTGTGTGACCTAGAGCTCAAACTCAAGATGTCAGGTCTACATGCAAGCACCTTTACTGCCAGGCTTCTGCCAGTTCTTCATCTTATCCTACAGCCTATAGCATCCCTTAGCAGAGAATTTAATAAATTTAGCATGGCATATCCATATAATGTGTATTAACTATATGTGTAATATACTGGAGTTTCTATTGTGATAAAACTCCATAAACAAAAGCAACTTGGAAGGAAAGGGTTTATTTCAGCTTATAACTCTCAAGTTGCTTTACATCTCTAAGAGAGGGAGGAGCTCGAGGCAGGAGCTGGAGCAGAGGCCCATAGAGGAGTATTACTTTACTTACTGGCTTGCTCCCATGACTTGCTAAGCCTCCTTTCTTACACAACTCAGAACCACCTGTCTAGAGTAGGTCTGCCCACAGTGAGCTGGGCCCTACCACATGAGTCACCCAGACAGTACCCCTCAGACTTGTCTGCAGGCCAATTTTATGAATTTTCTCAGTTAAAGTCCCTCCTCCCAGATAAGTCTAGGTTTGTGTCAAACCAACAAACAAAAAAACACATACGACCTTTGATCTAGTCTGCTCCAGGAATAGGCATGGCAGTCCCCATTTGGGGATGGCTTCCTTGAACTACAGGTTAGGCATTCTTTTCTTCCAGATCCCACTGTGATAGGTGTGAGACAGTTCCATGGAGTCTGTAGTTGTGCATCTTGATAAGTATTTGATCTGTAGCTTGTCACTTTAGAGCATAGTCATTCCTCTGAACTATTCAAATACCGTCAATTCTTGTATAATGTCCAAGGCAACTGCTTTTACTATTTTACAATGTGGAATAATGATTTTTTAAAATAATAGTGATTCTCTGTGGTGTGATTGGAGTTCAATCCAGGGTCTCACACATGCCAAGCAAATACTCTACCACTGAGTTAGCTGTATCCCTAACTTTAATGTTTCTGTGTTTAAAATTGTAACAGTTTAACTCCAATTTTTCTTTAAAAATATGTGTATGGATATGCACTAGACATACACACAAACTACATACATATATATTAAAATTAAAATACAATTACATTATTTTCCCTCCTACTCCTTCAGATAGATAGATAGATAGATAGATAGATAGATAGATAGATAGATAGATAGATAGATAGTCTGTGTGCATGCCTCTATATTACCCACAAGGACCAGAAGAGGGCATCAGATCACCTGGAATTGCAGTTAAAGATAACAATTGTGAGCCACTATATAGATGCTGGAAATTGAACCCAGGTCCACTGGAAGAGCAACCAGTGCTCTTAACCACAGAGTTATATCTTTCTAACCCCTCAAATTTTCTTTTTGGAACAATTAGCTTTACAAATGGCATGCAATAAAAATGAATCACCAGTTCATTATGATTCCACATCAAAAAATATCTGATAAACAGTTTTTCCTAATTCAAACTGAAAAAATAAAATTCTGCTTTTCTCTTATTCTCTGGACCCCAGAGCCATCTTATACATTGTTTTCCCGAAAGAGGTGAAATCTCGATGAAGGAAATGGCTTGACCAGGTTGTCAGCTTGAGTTGGTATAGAAGCAGAAACTGGGCAAGGAGCCCTAGTACTACTCACTTGGTGATTTTTATTCAGCCACACTCCTTTTCCAGTTTAATGCAGATAAGAGGGGTTATTTGCAATTTTTAAAATTAAAATCTAATTATGTTATTTCCCCTCCTTCTATTCTATCAAGTACTCCCATATCCTGTCCTTACTTCCTCTCAAGTTCATGGCCTCTTTCTCTTGAGAGAGGAAAGGAAAAAGGGAGGGAGGAAGAGAGAGAGAAAGGGAGGGAGGGAAGGAGAGAGAGAGAAAATGCATAACAGCCTTCTAAGTTGGTTTAGTGTTTCTTATATGTATACATATATGTTTTCAGGACTGACCACTTGGTATTGGATAACCAATTCAAGGTTCATCCTTGGGGCAGACTAATTCTTCTCTCAGCAATCATCAATTGCCTGTGGTTCTTTGTCTAGAGGTGTGGCCCTGCAAGAACTCCTCCTTCCAGGTTAGCATGCCTACTGGTGATAAGTGTAAGTTTTTGGTGGCATATACCTTTAATCCCAGCACCAGGGAGTTTGAGGCCAGCCTGGTCTACAAAACATGTTCCAGGACAGCCAGGGCTACATGAAAAGACCCTGTCTCAAAACAACAACAAAAAGATAATAAATAGAACAGGAGAAAGTTTTTAAGTACTTCCTACCTCATGTATGCTCAAGTTAGGTCATCTGTTAAAATATTCTTATAATATTCTTTATATTTCTTTCATTGAAACATTATTTCTAAAGTCAAAATATTCTTTTATACTTCCATATACATTTCCTTAGAACATAAGAAAATCTCATGCAAATATTTTTCTTTTTCTATTTATTTTCTCAACTATTTAGAACTGAGTACAATGAATACCAGGTTCCTATTCCTGTTTCACCAAGTAGGTCTATGGTACCTATTTTGTATTCTTCCAAACTGTCCTCTTGGAAGCAGTTTCCATACTGAGTCATCAACCAAAATTCCCTTTATTTTCCAGGCAAAGCAATGGTTTTATTATTTTGAAATGACTCATTACTTCTGAGTCATCATACCTTCTGGATTTTAAAGGGTTTTAAAGGAAACTTTCTACAGTTCTCTTCAGATCCTTCAGATGACCTCTTTGAGTGACTTGTAAATTCAACCAATTCCAATGTTAACAATTATGTTGCTCATTTTTTTCTTGAACCCTTTCACTGACCGAGATAAACAATGGAATTTCTTTACCTCATATTCCAGATGTTTCCTGAAGTGGAACAATATGTGTAATGCCTTTCTCTATTTTTCCATCATAATGTTTATGGCTCTTAAGGTTTTATTAACATCCCGTCTTTCTCTATGAAATAAAGCAGAAACATCCATAAAAGTTAAGTTTAGCTCTGTGTTCATTGGCACACACAATCTTTGTGATTAAACATATTGCAAGAATAAATAGTCTCTATTCTTTAATTTTGTAACATAGTTGGCTAGTTCTTTACCTTTCCTTTGATAATTCATTCTTTCATCCATCTTGTTTTTTGTTTCATCTTTAATGACAAAATTTCTCCGTGGAAACAGCCCTGGCTGTCCTGGAACTCACTCCATCGACTGTAGGCCACAAACTCAGAGATCCGCATGCCTCTGCCTCCTGAGTGCTATAGGATTAAGGCGTGAACAACCACTGCTAGCTCTTTCTCCTTTCTTTAGTCCCTCTCCCTGCATTCAGTGTCCCAGCATTCGTTAGAGTTTTTCTCGTCCTGTGTATACGCAATTTCATCTACTTTTGAGGCTTTAAAACTTTTATCCAGTAATTTCTCCAAAATCTTTATTTTCAACTCCTATCTTTTTGTTGCATCATGAATATCTCCTGAATATATTATCGAAACAACCCACACCTGAAGCTGAATCCATTCTCCCTGCATCATTGACCTCAACTAGCCATAACACATAAGCAGGCCCGATCTCATCTTCATACTATTCTAAAATCCCATTTTAGTTGCTAGAATTTGTTACAAATGCTATTTGGATATTTCTTATTTAAAGTAACAATTCTAAATTTTTTTGTGACAATTTTTCTGTCTGTGCCTACTCTTTAGAGTCAATCACTATTAACTTTTTCTTTATTATTGTAATTTATCTTCATGTTTCTAAGTACATCCCTTCTTCTAATTCACTTAAGTATTTAGTCTGAACCTTGGCTCTCACCATTTTGCCACATTAACAAAATAAGAATAAGGCTATATGTTCACAATGAATACAAAAAATATATTTGACAAGTTTAGTTATACATAAGAAATTTTAAGCAATATACATGGTTACTTGTTTTTATTTTCATCAAAGGTACCAACATAACTCAATGAGGACAAAATACTCTTTTCTTTTTATGGTACTGGAATATGACTTGCTAGACTTGTGTACTCACCAGGCATTGTATGCAGCTACACACCTAGACCCAGGGGTCAGTCTTTTGAACAAATGATATTTGCTGATTTTTAAACTCAACCTTATTAAAAATTAATTATATAAAAGTTCATTCAAAATGTGTCACTTATCTGAACACAAAAGCTAAAACTATAAAACTACAACAAAAAGCTCAAAGAAGGGGCTACAGAAATGGTTCAGCAGTTAGAGCACTTGCTTCTCTTGCAGAAAACCTGGGTTCAGTTCCCAACACCCACATGGCAGCTCATAACCAGCTGTAATTCCAGATCTAGAGGATCTTATGCCCTTTTCTAGCCACTGCTAGTACTGCATACATATACCTGCAAGCAAACTACTTGCACACATAGAATAAAATAGTTTTTTTAAAGCTACAAGAAAGACTTTTATGAACATAGGAGTAGTAAATAACCTTAAGATACAGAGCGATAAACTGTTAAAGAAAAATAGAATAATTGGATTGATAAAAATTAGTGATATACCATATTCTCACCTGTAGGATCACTGCTAAACTTCTCAGTGTAGTCTAAGAATCCCTACCAGTAATTAATATGATCCTAACAACAAAATCTTTCTCATCACTACTTTATTAAAATATATTTATATTCAAGCCTCACTGTTGCAGATTACAATGAAATAGTCCCACACTATTTTATTGTTCCAACAGCACCTTACTTTTTAAACCTTATCTTTTTTGTGAAAATGTATACAATCTTCTTCTTTCTGCTTTGAGGTTTTCTTATCTTTGCTTATTTGCTTAAAGTTGGGAAGCAGTTTTATTTTTGTTGGATTTTAAAAGAAATCTGTGAGATTCAGCAAGATAGCTCAGTGGCTAAGGTTACATACGCCATAAACCTGACAATCTGAGTTCACTCTCCAGAACTTCTGTAAAGACGAAAGGAGAGAATCGACTCTGTAAATTGATCTGACTGCCCAGACAGCACACCCACACATCACATACACAGAGGACAACTTGTAGGAGTTAGTTGTCTGTCTTTCCACCGTATAAGTCCCAAGGATTGAATTCAGGCCCTTGGATTTAGTGGCAAACACCTTTACCTGATAAGCCACCTTGCAAGCCTTAGGTTTGTTTTTAGAGCAGTGTCATGTAATCCAGGCTAGTCTCAACTTTACTGTGTAGTAAAGGCTAGTCTTGAACTCCTGAACTCCTGCTTCTACTTCCCAAGTATTAAAATTGCAGACATGAACCACTATGCCCAACTTCTCCTTGTTCCATTACTTTTCTGTCTTTTTCTTTCTGACCTCAAAACTCTGGGTTCCTCTGTTTAACCCAAAATTGTGAATGGTCCCTGTGTCCTCAGACCAGAGCTGTCCTCAGTTACATACTTACCCCCAGTAACTTCTCAGAGCTGTATCTCCACCCACAATCTTTCTGTTGACTGTGTTCACATTTTATTCAGTCATCACCTTTAGGTGTTCAGTAGGTACCTCCCCATATACCACAGTGACAGTGAAACCAATTTTTATCTTTTCTACTCCCGCCCTGTGTTAGAGCTCATGTTCTTCCTGTTATCTGCTGTGCTTCTCTCCCCTTGCCTCTTTCACAGTGAATTCCTAAGAGTCATTATCATGACTTATTCAGCACCATTCAGCACCGTTCTCCTAATGCCTGGTATCAAAAAGAAAGTGTTTTATGAATAAATTAGAGCAATAACATTTATTAAGCATTTCCTTTGTCCTAGGTGTTATAGCCTAACATATGTAAGATACCCTAATTATAATCCCTAGCACTGAAAAGATGGGAAATCACATGAATTTGTTATAATAAATGAATAGGTAAACAAAAAGTAGTATGATACTAACTCAGCAGTAATAAGGGATATCTGTCATATATGGTAATATGAGATATTGAGAGAAATTGATCTACATAGTTGTCCAGTTGTTTCTTACACTATGATCCAAATAGTAAATTGCTGAGTTAAAATATGTATGTGTGTACACATGTACTTTTTTTTAAGGTTTTAAGATTAATAGGGCCAAGATCTTTTTCAGAAAAATGACCAAATTATACTTCTGCTATTAGAGTAAGATAGATACCTTGCTTTCCTGGAAAGATACATTCCGTATGTTGATTTGATAGATAAAAATATAGACATGTTAACCTGCACTTCCTTGATGACTGGTGAGCCTCAACATCCCTTCATTTACTTCTGAGAAATTCTGTTATTGTTCATTAGTAAAGAATCATGTTTTTCCTAGAAATAGTTGAATAATAGTTTAGGAAAGTATTCCAATAACACAGCATCGCACATGTTTTTAACAGTGAAGAATGGTACCTGTGCATGTCAGAATCTAATACCAATTGAATAATGGTAGTTTTATCAGTAAACAAGAAGGTGATCTTCTGTGACTAGGAAAGTAAAAAATTTTTTAAAATTACAAAATTGTAGCTTTGGAAAACAGATCTTCATTTGTTAAGGATTTCTGGTTGAGGTGTGTGGCTTTAGAAAGTAGTATGAGATGCTTCTGGGCAGGTGGGATAGCACAATTATGTATCTTGAATGTATTGGTAGATACACAAGAAACTCCAAAAGGAGTGGCTGTATAGAAAACTGATAAAATCTAAATAGAGTTTCATAGTTCATAGTACTAGTATCACTTTCCTGGTTTTGACCATTGAACTGTAGTGATATAGTGAAGTGCAGTTAATTGTAGTTAAACATTTCTCTCCCACCTGCCTGTTCCCAAGTAACTCATTCAGAGGCCTACTAGTATAAATGCTGGGCCAATAGCTCAGGCTTGTTACTAGCTAACTCTTAAATTAACCCATATTTCTTATCTATGTTTTACCACATGGCTCATGGTTTATTACCTCCTTTTTCCTATGCCCTGCTTCCTCGGCAGCTGGCTAGTCTCTCCTCTAGACTCTGCCCTTCTCTAAGTTTAGCTTTAAGTTTAGCTTTCCTGCTTGACCTAATTCTGCCTTGCCAAAGCAGCTTCTTGATTAACCAATGAGGGGCATATATATTCATAGTATACAGAAGGGTTATCCTACAGCATTTTTCTCTTTCTATCTAATCAAAAAGGAAGTTTTCAACTTTAATATAGTAAAATTACACATAGTAAAACATTTATCAAGTAAGAATTACAGTTACAATATCTACTCTATTTGTATTTAACAAAATTAAAGAAAATATTTAATTATCTAGCCTATCTTGGTAAGTTTAAAGTTTTATATCTAATTTACCTTTTTATCATAACTAAAAAAACTATAATTTTAACTAGTCTTCAACTCCATCAAAGAACCAAGAAGGAAATAATATTACCTGAATAAGCAGGAAGTGAAAGCAAGTGCCTTCCCAAGATGCAAGAAATGACAGAAACAGCTGGCTGCCTGGACAGTCACCCAAGGTTCCTCTATAACATTGGGACATCCATCTTTGGCCTACAGGCCTAGTATATCTGACAGACTTTCCTGTGAAGCAGGGAATTTTGAAGAACTGTCCTACCTTGTCTTGGCAAAGCTCTGTTGTAGCATGAATTCTAATTGGTCTATTTAATAAAAACTTGAAGCCAGATAGGAGGGTAGAAACTTAAAGATCAGAGAGACAAGGTGCAAGCCACAGCCAGCTCTTACCTTGCTAACTCCTCAGCTGAAAACAGCACTCGTGTCTCTTCCTGCCTTATATTCCTTTCTCCACCCAGCCATATCACTTCCTGTCTGTCTGAACAGATATTCAGACTACTTTGGTAACTAGTGCTAGCTCTGCCCTCTGATCTTCAGGCAAGTTTTATTTGTTAGAACAGAAACAAATTATCACCACACTGGGCAATCGCCTTTCTTATGTCCTGCTGGTCCTGTTTGGACAGTTAACTGCCAGCAATTGAGGCAAGGACAGTTTCTTTGCCCACATAGCTAGCTTTTGCTATAAAGAGAACAAACTCCATATGGAGTTTCTTTGATGCTCTTCATCTTCTCCAGAGTATATTGTCACTGCCAGGAGCAGACATGTCTCATTGTCATGAAAAATATAAGTTATGGGAACATATTAAATGGCATATTCTGTAGGTCTTTGAAGTGTTTGAAGAATATCTATCTATTCGAAATATATCTCTGTATCTAGAAAATCTAAGTAACATGACTGTAAGTTTGACTATTACAGATGACTAACTATATTTTTGTAAATTTGTATTTTTAATTATACCTTATATTTTTAATTGGGCTATATAAGCCCAGTACCTTAAGAAAGAGTGTATACACACACACACACACACACACACACACACATACACACAATATTGTTGGAGGAAGGGTCACTTGTTCTTCCCAACCAGCCAGCTGCTTAGCCCTGAAATAATCACACAGAAACTGTATTAATTAAAACACTGCTTGGCCCATTAGCTCTAGCTTCTTATTGGATAACTCTTACATCTTAATTTAACCCATTTCTAATAATCTGTATATCACCATGAGGTCATGGCCTACCAGCAAAGATTCACCATGTCTATCTCTAGCTGCTCTATGGCGTCTCTCTCACTCCACTCTTCTTTCTCCCAGCATTCAGTCCAGTCCTCCTTGCCTATCTAAGCTCTGCCCTATCAGCAGGCCAAGGTAGTTTCTTTATTCATTAATGGTAATCATTGCACACAGAGGGGAATCCCACATCACCTCCCCTTTTCTGTTGAAATAATAAAAGAAGGTTTTAACTTTAACAGAGTAAAATTACATATAACAAACAGGTATCAAGCAAGAATTATAGTTACAATATTTATATCTACTTTATCTTTTATCATAACTAAGAAAAACCATAACTATAAATCCTTCAACTCTATGGAGTCTTATATTATGATATAAGACTCCAGAAAAATATATTACTTAAGTTAACAGGAAATGCATTGTAAGCAACTTCCAAAATTCTAGAATTGGCAGAGACATCTCACTGCCTGGACAGTCACCCAGAGTTCTTCTGTACCATTGGAGCATCCATCTTCAGCCTACAGGCCCATAGTATCCAGCCGACTTTTCCATGAAGCAGGAAATTTCAAAGATAGTTTCACCTGTGCTGGCAGTTTGACTGTCACATTTTTCTGTGTTCTGCAGAATGTGTGCCAGACTCTTTCATGTAGCAGGAACCCTGAAGGACTATCTCACCTTTAAGCAAGTTCAGCAGTCATTTCTCTGTGGGTCCTACATATCCAGTTAAGCAGTCCAGGCAATAGCAGTTTCTTGCCCAAATGGCTAATCAACTTCATTAGGAGCCTCTTCGATGCCCATCTTCCTTTTGAAGTTATTGGTGCTGACAGGAGCAGATGTGTCTCATTGTCATGAAAAGTCCTAACTTCTTAAAACATTTAAATGCCATATTCTCAAGGTCTCTGAAAGATTTGAAGAATACTTAACTGAAATATGTCTCTATATATCTAGAAAACATAACTAACATGACTACAAGCTTGGCTATTATAGATGACTCTCTATTTACCTATATTTTTAAATTATACATTACATTTTAAAATGAGTTACACAATCACAATACCTTAATCAAGATCAGAAATACATACATATAACAAAATTCACCTTAAATTTGTATCAATAAACCAAGATCCATACCAATGCAAATTTATACATATCTATATCATATCCCCCTTCAAATGTAAACAAATATTTATAGACAATATTTGGGAATATGGGCATAGTTCTTTCCTCCCAACTGCTTCCTGCTATATTGGGCGAAGTAATTTTTTGAGGGCATTTTGCGGGTGTTTATGGCGACCTTTCAGTAGCTCTTGTTCCATGAAACCACACCAGCATGGAAACAGTCCACAGGTTCTCATCCTCTGTGGAAACAAAAGAAGAACCTCTTAGACCCAAATTTGAAAGTCATGATACCTTTATATTATACATACTGGTTTAGCTTAGCAGCCCATACAATGAAATGTCTCACTGTACTTAGCTCAGTCACAGTCAAAAATTCAAAGATAACAGAATAATATACATAATTCAGACTCTTTGTGAATTTTCCATTTCTACATGGCTCATTTTTCTTTACTCTTTTTAATCTATGACTGTCTGTACTCTGTCTCTTTAAAGCTTTTTTTAAAAATGATTTACTTCTTTTGCAACCCTCTATACTCTTTTTCTTCTCTCTCTCAAGCCTACATACATTTATCCAACACTGTGATCCATTTAGAGTTCTTTTATGTCTGAATATGTCATTATTGTGTTATCTGTAATTCTTTACTGTCCTGAAGACCTTTTAAAATGATAAGCATCTTGGTTGCAGCTGCTCTGGATGCTGGCTCCACCTCCCTCCACTTTTGAAATGGTGGAAGTACCATTACAGCCAGCTCTGGTAGGAGCCACACTCAGCACTTTAACTCTGAGAGTGAGCGTGTAGCACATAAACCCTTTTTATCTGAATAATAGCTAAATCTACCCTGCAGTACACTGTGCAGCCTGGAAATATCTCTGTGTATGGTGGCGGGAATCCGCTATGCTCCACTACCTGTGCAAACCTAGTAGATCTGATTCTACTGCCTGCCCAGACAGGGAGCACCAAGCCACAGGCATGGTCTCAGCTACTTTCCTCCCAACCCCAAGTGGGCACACAAACACTCGGGCCCACAAGTGCCATTCATATGCTCCCTAGCCAGAGTTCGTGCTGGCAGCATGGCCCAGGAAGCTGCATGGCTTTTTTCCTGCTGCAGCTGAATCAGGAAAGGAGCAATGCCTCTGCCTGCTTCTAGCAAACAGAGCCCAGCCAAGAAAATGCTGCTACCAAACCATGCTTACCTCTGTTCTTTTGTGTCCAGGATTCCCCTTCAAGCCCTCCTAGGTTCTATGTGGATTTTAGCTAGCCACGTTGGCACAAATCTGTTGACAAAGTTAACCTTAAATTTATGTCAGTAAACTAAAATCCATACCAATGTAAAAGATTTTGAGATTAACAGTTGTTGGGTTTTTTTTTTTTTGGATTAAAGTAGATTCAATAACCCTTTTTCCATTGTAATAATCTACCTTTTTATCATTTCTATATGATATCGCCATTTCTTCTTTAGAAAGAGACTGACTATGACCGATAACAATTTATAAGTAAAACCCCCTTAAGTGAAAATAAACATTTATAAACAGTATTTTGGGAATTTGGGCATAATTCTCTAGACTACTTCCTGTTGGTTAGGGCTGCTAGTAATCTTATGGGACTCTGAGAAAATTTAGAATTATGGTCAAGTCCTAACTGGGGTATTTTGTAAATTTAGAATTATGGTCAAGTCCTAACTGGGGTATTTTGTGTGTGCTGGCCCATCTCTACCAGCAGCTTCGAAGCTATTGTGAATGTCTATTGTAAGGAGAGAGGGCCTACTTGTTTGTCCCAGTCGCCCAGCTAGCTTACACCCAAAATAATCACCTAGAAACTGTATTAATTAAAACACTGGTTGGCCCATTAGCTCTCACTTCTTATTGGCTCTTACATCTCAGTTTAACCCATTTCTATTAATCTGTGTATCGCCACATGGCAGTAGCTTACCAGGTAAAATTCACAACATCTGTCTCCAGCAGATCCATGGCATCTCTCTCCTACTCCGCCTTTCTTCCTCCCAGCATTCAGTTCTTTATTCTCTGCCTACCTAAATTCTGCCCTATCAACTCGGCCAAGACAGTTTCTTTATTCATTAACCAATGAAAGCAACATACAAACAAAAGGAACTCCTACAGCAGATGTCAGAACACCTGGGCCATCATTCCCTTGAATGAATCCACAGCCTTTTATTTTCTAAGAAAATAAAAGCACAACCTCTTTTCCAAAGTAACATATCTTTTGACTTCCACTTTGAAGTCAAGACATTTTCAAAATATACAGATTGCTTTAATTCAGCAGCATCTATAACCAAATGTTTCCTAGCAGTTATTGTTCCTTTCTCAACAGTCAAAAAACTTTAAAGACAACACAATACCTTACAGTCTCCAGACTCTCTGTGTATTTTCTATCCTTACATGGCTTCTTTCTTTTATATTACTTTACTCCCCTTTTAAGGACTTTTTTTATTATTTTAAAACTGTATTTTTAAATCTAAGACTGTATATACTTTTTCTCTTCTGTCTCAAGCCTATGCATCTTTTCAAATACATTATGCCCCTTTAGAGGCTCTTTTTGTCTGAATCTATCCTTATTGTGTACCAGTAGCCTTTTCTGTCTGCATTAGCAAAAAAATACTACTGTGTAACTTTAATCATGATGTGTTGGTGGCTGGATCCTCCCCCTTGGTTCCCTAAGAAGCTAATCTCATGTTAGAGGTACATGTACTGCCAGCTTTGGAAGCCATGTTTACTGCCCCAACTCTGGGAAGTTTCTGGGTCAATCTGCCACTAAGTAGCATGTCACCTGCTGCTCATAAACACCATATAAGTGTTTGATAGTAAGGCCTCTCAAAAGAACTGCCTGTTTTTGCTTTTAGCACTGAGAAAGGATGCAACTCTTAAAGGAGCTGCACCTTTGCTCACTACCAGCAAATAGAGCCCACCTGAGAAAATTTAGCTACCAAGAAGCCATGCTTGACTCTATTCTTGTGTGTCTAGAATCTCATTTTAAGTTTTTGTCAGGTTTTACATGGAAATTCTGGCCCCACATTGGAACACCATATGTAGTTGGACATTTTTCTCCCTCCTACCTGTTCCCAAATAACGACATAGAGGCTTAATATTACTTATAAACTCTTGGACTATAGCTCAGGCTTATTACTAGCTGACTCTTACACTTATATTAACCCATATTTCTTATCTATGCTTCACCGCGTGGCTCATGGCTTATTACCTCATTTTTTTTATACATTCTGCTTCCTCAGCAGCTGGCTGACTTCTCCTCTAGACTCTGTCCTTTTCCTCTCTGTTTGGCTTTCCTGACTGGCTTTATTCTGCCTTGCTATAGGCCAAGGCAGCTTCTTTATTAGCCAAAAAGAAGAATACATATTCACAGTGTGCAGAACGTTATCACACAGCAATTATTACTGGAGAGCCCTGGGCAGAGGAATTCACAGGCACTCCATGTACTATTTTTTTCAACTCCTATATGTCCAAAATATTTCACAATTAAAAAAAATAATTTAAATACAATTCAGTTCTTTTGTTACCTTTAGGGGACGAGTCTCAACAAAAATACCTCTTGCCAGGGTAGAGGCATGGGGATTTAGGAAATATTAGTAAAGAATATGAAGACACGAATGAAAATAATAAAACAGAGAAACATATAGAATAATATTGGGACGGAGTTTCAGTGAGGAATTCAGCCATGTTTAATTTCCAATTTTTTTAAAATATCCCTGGCCTCAAAAGGTAGGAGTAAGACCAAAAAAAACTGCATTAACATGATACAAGGAAATGAACAGACCTGTTGAAGGTCACTGGCTACATCCATAGTTAAACATTGTATTGCTTAGAACAAAACAAGTTAGGCTCTCACCCTAGGCCAAAACATTCTATAAGCAAACCACTCCCTGAGTGGAATCCAGTGTTATCTCCTTAAGAGAACTGGAACTTAGATGGATCTGTAGACTTTTGTTTGAGGTAGAAACGTATCTACTTCTCTATTCCTGAAATACAAGGTCTGGCTATTAGCCACACCTGTTGACAATAACCTTGAGAGAGCAGAACTCTCTGTTCTAAATCTAGGTGGGAACTTTGTTTGAGGTAGAAATAATCTTGAAGGACTAGAGGTAAGTTCCAACTCTCTGACCTTTGGTCATATGGAAATAGGCTCACATTTTTGAGCCTCTACAGTTTACCCTAACCACATTTGAAGTATCTCCATGTGGCAAACTATAGGCATATCAGATAGTGTTAACTATTTCTATCAACTTGTTAAGTTTTATTGAATAGCATATATTTTTTTATTTATTTCAAATTCTAGTATAACAAATTCCTCCAAGCTGCTTTATTAACCAGTTGTTTGGTTACAATTCAGGCCTAAGGAAAATATTTTGTCTATTTCCTGAAATTTCTCAAAAAAAATACTTGGGTGTTTTTGTTGTTGTTATTGTTAGTTTAAGAACTAATCTGACATGTGTTTTAATAAATATTAGGCATTTAAACTTTCTAGTACTCATTTTTATTAATACAGGTTCATTAATTTTATTAGAAAATAGTCCTGATATATCCCATATAGTTATATTATGGCTTCTCAGCATTATTAATTTACTTCCCCTTGTATCCTTATTCAACATTTTTTAAAAGTCATAGATTTATAGCTGGGTTATTTACTTTGAGTAGGACAACTGTATAAGTTTGAGGCTAACTTGGGCTACATAGTACCAGGCCAGTCAGGGCTATATAGAAAGACCTTGTCTCAGTGCCCTTCAAAACAATTTTAGGTTTCTACAAAGGTATATCCATTCTTAATGCTTGACATTATTTATTTTTTAATTTTGTTTTTATTTATGTGCATTGTGTGTCTGTGTAAGTATATGCCATGTGTCTACAAGTGCCCTCAAAGGTCAATAGATGGCATCATATTCCCTGGAACTGGAGACAGCTCACAGCTGTCTGATATGGTTGCAGGGAACTGAACTCAGGTTTTCTGGAAGGACAGCAAGTGCTCTTAACAATTGAGTCATCTATCTTGGCCCAACTTGATGCTATTTCTATGCTCTGTGTTTGGGTTGTTTGAGTTGTATGTCTTTTGAAAACGTTATCCCTTCCATTGCTGTGTTTAACTTTTGTTCCATGATAATTTTATGGTTGGGCTACTTTGTAGTTTTCCTTAGTTACGGGACACCTGTTACCTCTGTTAGTGTGAAGCTTCTTTCTATACCAGCTCCACCCCATCTGAATACATCTAGTTTTATATACGCCACTGGGAATGGTGAAGACAAACAAGCATGAGGCAATGGTTGTTCAAACTCCATTCACGTAGCAACTAAATTAAAACACAGGGGCAGGGTATGATGGCAAACTCCTATAATCCCAGCACTTGAGAACTGAGGTCAGAGAACTGTTGCAAGTTGGAAAGTAGCCAAGGCTACGTAGTGAGACTCATTCAGATCCATCGGAAGAAAACCTTGAAGAGAAAGGTGATAGACTTTTAAAATTAACATCTTCCAGGTGGAAATCCAAAAGTTATGATGAAAGCAGTGTTTCTTCCAAATCATAAATTTGCTATATTTGTATTCAAATCATAGGAAAATTTATCTTGAAGTTGACAGTTCAGCAGTTTATCTAGAATAAAATTAAAGAATATTTAGAAGATAAAGAATAAGAAATTAGGGATGTGAGTTGTATCTCCACTTTAATATTAATTATAATGTTATAGTACTGGTACAAAAACAGTGATCTTATATCCAAAGAACCAGTAGTTAATAATGTAACCACTATGAAATTTCAAAGCAGGAAAAATTTCTTTGAGGACATGGTAATAAATGTCTGTAATCCCAGCACCCAGGAGGCAAAGACTTGGGAGTTTGAGGCCAGCATATACTACATAGTAAGACCCTGTCTCGGAACAATTATTCTTTTACATCATTTCTGTAGTCACTAAGTTTCTAATATCTAAGTAAGTAAAGGGTAATAATAGCTTGCCCAAAATAAATGAATAAGTACAATAATTGTATAGGATTAAAGAAATAAAATATGAGCACATTTTTGTTTTTAAATGGGTAAAGATTTTTATTATTGAAATTCTGATAGTACCGGACATAATGGAACATGCCTTTAATGTCAACACTAAGAAGGCAGAGCAGGTATATTTCTGGGAGTTCAGTACCAGCCTGGTCTACACATCATGTTCCATGTTAACCATGGCTACATAGTGACACCCTGTCTTAAAACAAACAATCACCAATGATCCAGTGAAATTTATATTCTCCTTCACTGCTATATTTATCTTTCCTATCATTGCCTTAATGCACTGTTCTTGATTCATCCATATTACACATTCTGTGGTTCAGCAAATCGTGTTGGCTATACCTTTGAAATAGATACATCTAAACATCTGTTGCACTGTTACTATCTTGGTCCTAGATTCCCAGCATTCCTGCCTGGCCACTTGTGATCCTGTTTATTTTCGTTTCTTTCCTTGTCTTCTATGTGCCTGAAAACAACATCTAAAATCATCAGTTTAAAATGTAACTCTAATTGCGTCATTTCTCCATTCACTATTTATCAGTTGTGCCCTGTGCTCTCAGAGTTAAACAATTCCATTAGAGAGAGCTATAGGTCATGCATGATTAGGCTCCACCTGTCCTTTCAGACCTTACCTCATACTAGTCCTACTTTCTCTTCTTCGGCCACATTAATCTCCGTATTCTTGTAGTAAACCAAATATGATACCACCTCAGGACCTTTGCACTTAAGATTTAACTGCCATATGATTTACCTGGTAATACCTTTTTGGCCTGCTTCCTCTCCTTTTATAGGTCTTTGTTCAGATGTCAATAAGGTTGCCTCTGGTTTCTTTTTTTAAACACCTTTATATTTCTTCTGAATCCTTATCCTGCTTGATTTTCCCCATAATGCATGTCTAATGAATTATATGTTTATTTACATGTTACTCTTTTTCCAACTAGATTTTTCACCTCAGTAAGGGCAAGGCCATTATATCATTCACTACTGTAACCCCCAGCACTTAGATTAGAAACAGCCAAGGACATAATAGGCGTTTTATATTTTGTGATTAAATGGCATTGGCAGAACATTTTTGGAAAGCTACTTCTATAGATTTTTCCAAGCTGTTTTTTAAGTAAGAATAATTAAGGAGATCTTATGCACATGGTAAAAAGAGAAAAGGAAATGCACATGAAGCAGGGTCTGAGAATACCGAACCAAGAGAATGATAAAGATTGCTTTTCTGTATGTTAGAACAGAGAAGATTATGGGAGAATAATTACCAACTGTAGAGGAACTTATAAAATTAGGAGTAGGTCCCAAGTGTTGACAGTCTTTGAAAAGAAACTCGGTTGATACAAGCAGAGAGTTGGTGCAGGAGAGCAGTAGAAAATCTGGGGATAGGCCGGGCAGTGGTGGTGCACGCCTTTAATCCCAGCACTCGGGAGGCAGAGGCAGGCGGATCTCTGTGAGTTCGAGACCAGCCTGGTCTACAAGAGCTAGTTCCAGGACAGGCTCCAAAACCACAGAGAAACCCTGTCTCGAAAAACCAAAAAAAAAAAAATCTGGTGATAGGTGGCTTAGAAACATGTCAAAGGGCTTGAAAGTGGATCAAAAGACGAGTCTTGATCCATGAGGAGAACAATAGTGTTCATTCTTGAGCCATGAGGTTAAGACAACTGTCTATATATGAGCTTGTTACTGCCATATAAAAAAGCAAGAAGGGTAATATAGGAATTATCAGCTAGGCATATGCAAGAAGGCAGACTTGAGGTACTACTTCTAGTACTGAGTATGGAATGTGAGAAAGCAAAGTCCTATATTAATATCAGTAGCAAGTTCTGTGATGGAGTGTAGAGATCATTGATTTATTGCATGTGTTTAATTATTTTCTCCTTTTATTCTAGGTTTCTCTGTCATTCACAGAAAAATGGATCACTTAAGACTTTGGGATACTCAGTTATCACAATACTCCTGTACCACCAACTAAGATTTATATGACAGTTTATGGCAATAAATTTTCATAATATAGAACCACTGAAGAATTAAAAGAAGATATTCCTTCATAAAATAATACCATAGTATCAAGTTACTAAATAAAACTAAAATGTATAATATTTAAATTATTAGACTTGCTAATATAAGCATACATGTGCAGCAGCTACTGTATACTGATAGTTACCAAACCTCAAATTTAAAGATTTCCCTTCATGGAAAAGTAGGTATATTTTGCAAGACGCCACTGAACATTATCATTAAATTTTTTCAGCAAAGTACTATTTTAAGAATAATTTCTTAAAACAGAGTATATAAAGTTCCACATCCTACCACTAAGTGAATTTGATATTATGGCAGCAACTTACAGACTTGTAGTTAGCACCGTGAACCATTACAGCAGTGTGCTGATAGACCGGCGTTTTGAGCAAGCCATACATTATTGCACTGGAACCTGCCACACCTTCACACATGGCGTAGACTGCATTGTGGTGCATCATAGTGTTTGTGCCGACCTCTTGCATATCCCTGTGTCTCAGTTCAAAGATGTGGATCTGAACTCTGTGTTTTTGCCCCATGACAGTGGGCTTTCGTCAGCTGAAGACTATCACCATCAGGCCCTCACAGGCATACCCAGGGCCAAGAGAGCATCTGCGTTTCAGAATACCTGTAACTTAAAGGACATTGCTGGAGAAGCAATCAGCTTTGCCAGTGGGAAAATAAAAGAATTTTCCCTTGAAAGACTCAGAAACTCAAACCATGCAGCTTATAAAAAAGGAAGGAAAGTTAAATCTGACTCATTTAATAGGAGGTCAGTTGATTTTGATTTACTCTATGGCCATTATAATAATGATGGTACCACTCCATCCTTTGGCTTACTCCGGAGTTCCTCAGTTGAGGAAAAATCTTTATCTCAAAGAAATTCGTTTGATACAAACCTGACTTCCATGCTTCTTCAGAACTTTTCTGAAGAAGACCTAGTTACTCAGATTTTGGAAAAACATAAAATAGATCATTTTTCTTCTGGAACAGACATAAAAATGTGCTTGGACATCTTACTGAAATGCTCTGAAGATTTGAAAAAATGTACAGACATCATAAAACAATGTATAAAGAAAAAGTCGGGAAACAGTATCAATGAAGGAAGTAGCAATGATGCAATTTCTAACTCTGAAACCGTCTATATGAATGTAATGACAAGGCTAGCATGCTACCTAAGAAAGTTACCATTCGAATTTATGCAGTCTGGGAATAATGAAGCTGTAGATTTAACAGAACTTGTCAGCAGTATACCTAACTTACAATTGACTCCATTCTCCCCAATATATGGGACTGAACAGCCCCCTAAATATGAGGATGTTGTCCACCTCTCAGCCCTTGACTCCAGACATTTTCATACTGTTGAATTGCAAGATAACAAGAATAATTTTAAACAAACAGACATTGAAAAAGCCACTCCAAACAATACAAATTCCTTGTGTAGCTTGGAGGTAAACACTTCTGGAACTCTAAAACCCGTGCAAGTTCAATCACCATCATTAACCATGAATCCTTTAGAGAATGTCTCTTCTAGTAATTTAATGGAAACTCTTTATATTGAAGAAGAATCAGATGGAAAGAAGTCATTATTAGAAAAAGAACAGAAAACAGAGAATGGACAAGGTCAGAGTCTGCTAAAGGTAAATGAACATAAAGAATTTTCAGACCATGATACTCATCTTAAGAAACGTCCTACTTCAGTGCAAAATGAAATTGGTAAGGTATTTGAAAAGCCAGCGATGGTTCATCCACCTAAGGAAGAATCTAAATTAGAAGTTCCTACCATAGAACTAAAAGACCAGAGACACTTTATGAACCATAATAGTCAAGAAGAGATAGACAAACTGTTAATGGATTTGGAATCATTTTCACAGAAGATGGAAACCTCTCTTGGAGAACCACTTGCCAAGGGTGAGAGCGTCAGTTCATTAAATAGTCATAGTCGTTTGACAGGTCAGATCCATGAAGATCTTGAGTCCAAACCTATAGACTCTTCACCTGCAGAAAAGGTCTCACCTTCCTGTCTAACAAGGATTATTGAAAACAATGGACACAAAATTGAGGAAGAAGACCGAGCCCTCTTACTTCGAATTCTGGAAAGCATTGAAGACTTTGCTCAAGAACTAGTTGATTGCAAGTCAGGCAGAGGGAGCCTATCACAAGAAAAGGAAATGATGCAGATTCTACAGGAAACTTTGACAACTTCCTCCCAGGCCAGTCAATCAGTCTGTAGGAGCTCTGTTGGTGAGAAAACCAAAGATAATGCTTCGGTTGTTCTGATTCAGCAGACACCAGAGGTGATCAAGGTAAGATCCAAAAGTCATGAGTCCTTAGAATTCTCCAAATGCATGTTTTGTTTGTAAAATGTATAAACAGAAACTAATTTTGTTAGCCATTTCAAGTTCTATGCTAGGGTGATCTCAGTTCAGTCAAAAAGAAGCAAAGGATTTGAATTAAGCAGATTGTTTTCATCTGTCCTGTCCCTGCACTTCACCTTCCTTCTAGGTTCTGTGACTAAAAGAAAGTCACTTAGCCTTAGTATCTATCCATATATATAAAGAATTAATACGCTCATGTAAAACATGAGCAGTGAAATATGACACTTATACAGAGTAGATAATTTAATATTAATCCTCATCTTTCCCAGGTAAGCAAGAAACCAATTCTTCACATATGTGCATTTTTCTGTAAGGAGCAAAATAGGGTACAAAAGGCAAGAGAGCATGATTTTGTTTTTCTTTGGTTTGGTTTGGTTTGGTTTTCTAGACAGGGTTTCTCTCTGTAGCTCTGGCTGTCCTGGAACTCTCTCTAAACCAGGCTGACCTCAAACTTACAGAGATTCGCCTGCCTCTGCCTCCCAAGTGCTAGGATAAAGATGTGTACCTTCACTGCCCAGCTAGAGTCTGATTCTTAAAGAGCTGAATATCTAGCTGATGAGACAAAACTAATGTTTCTGAACAGTATTTAAGCATGCAAACAAAATACTGTCCATGCAGCAGGCCTTTGAAGGAAGCATGTGTGTGTGAGACTTGTTTTGCTGTGCAAGTAAGAAAAATTAAGAATCTCGAATCAAAGAGGTGTTGTCCAAAGGTTTTTTCACTTTTCCCCTACTTACTATACTGATTGTGAATATTAGGAGGAAGACAGTAACCCTAACCTAACCACTTAAGTAGATGCATATGTCAGTGAAGCAGGATTGCTCTTTCTCAGAATGTCCAGGGGTTAGTAAGGGACACTTTGTCACCCATTTAAGGATTCTGTTTGATGAAGCCTCCATGTTCTTGATGTCCTGTCCTATTGCACAACCTAGAATATGCAGAATATGTAGCCTCTGAGTTCATTAAGGAGAAAAAAGAATGGTGCTCTTATCTGTCTGTCCCAAATATGACAGACTTCAATTTGACTCATAAACGACTGCTACTGACCAAAAGGTCATGACAGTAAAAAAGCACATCAGTTGTTTGCTAAACTGATACCTACCATTCAGTTTATAACTATCAGCGTGTATTCGTTCACAGATATAAAGCTAAATCAATAAAAATAAGTTATAAAATGCATGAGTTATTTTGAAATGCACAGAATCATACTAAAAATAGGAAGTGCAGGGATACAACAAATACAATGTTTAGAAAAATAGCTTTGGAGAAGGGGGAAATGTCCAGCCAGGGAAAATGGGCAGAAGGCCTCAGTAGTTTCCATAATGTCATCTTTCTGCTCTGGGTGATAAACATCTAGTAAGTAGTTTCTCAAGTTATTTATGCCATTTGTATATTCCTAAACATTGGGCAATTTTTAAAAGTTGAATTTTAGAGGTAGCACTTATATGGCTAAATCAAAAAATAAAGGCATAGTGGCCCATCCCTTTAATCCCAGCACTTGGGAGGCAGAGTCTGGTGAAGTCTGTGAGTTCAAGACCAGCCTGATCTACATAATGAGTTCCAGAGATACATAGTGAGACCCTGTCCTGAAATGAATAAATAAGTAAATAAATAAATAGTTTAAGATTAGCCTCGTTAAAATTTTTATTTGAGGGCAAGATGGGTCAGAGAGTCAAGGTACTTTCCATGCAAGGCTTAGTTCAATCCCTGGGACCCAAGGGAAGAAGAGAACTAACTCCACAAGTTGTCCTCTGACACCTGCACACATGTGCGCACACGGACACATCATGCACACACATACACAATAATAATATATATTTTTAAAGTATTAATTTTTCTTTTGTTTCTGAGACAAGGTCTCATTATTTAGCCTTGGCTGACGTGGAACTCACTAGGTAAACCGAACTGGCCTTGAACTCATAGATTCTACAAGCCTAAGACTCCTGAGTGCTGGGATTACAGACCACACCCAGCAAGATTTTAATTTTAAATGTAAATGTATGTACACGTGAGTACAGTGCCTGCAGAAGCCAGAAGAGACTGTTGGCTCCCTTGGAGTTAAAGTTACAGTCAGTTGTAAGCTGCCCAGTGTCAATGCTGGGCACCAAACGAGTCCTTCGGGACAGTGTGTGCATTCTTAATTACTGAGCCATCTATCCATCCCAGTATATAATTTTTAAAACTACATTTGTTCTGGGCATTGTAGTTCAATTCCATAGTCTCAGAACTAAGAAGGTAGAAGCAGGAGAACCTTGAGTTCAAGGCCAATGTGAAACATAGTAAGTTGAAGACTAACCTGAACTACCTAAAAGACCCTGTCTCAAGAAGGCAAGGGTTCCGGATACAGCTCACTAATAGAGAACACTTGCCTATCATGGAATTCCCAACAGCAGTGGGGCATGGGGGAGATTATTTGACAGAACAAAAACGGTGAATTGTGATCAGGTGAATAATTTCTACCTGGTACACATTTATGGTCATTATTCTGTGCACATTTTTAGTTGCCAGAACCATTAAATTTTAAAGTTTAATAGTACATACTCAGTTATTAGATGATGGTTTTTCTCAGGTATTCACTGAGTATGGAAACTCTGGATCTCATTTATTGATTCACAAATGTTGATAATGTTAATTTTAGAGAAAAAGTCCAACTCAAAGTCCCAAGGGACCTGGTCTGTCTACTGTTTGCAGAATACAGTCCAAGAGATAACAATGGTGAAGGTAGACAAGAAGTTTTATAAAAGTCCTGTGGCCATACCAGGAAAAAGAGGGCAGTGACCTAAGACCTGTCTTCAGCGAGTTGACAGAGCTTTTACATTTCTAGAAAAGGGAACAGAGGCAAAGGTTAAAGGCTTTGTATAGCTGAGCAAATAAAGCAGTCTTGGGAAATCCCTGGTCAGATTGATCATTATCTCTAGGTGGTAACCTTTGCTTCTTAGTCCAGAGAAAGTTGCTGCTGTTTGTGGGAGTAATTCCAGTTCTTCTCATAGGCTATTTATCTATCAGATCATTTCCTCCTGGCAAACAAGGGGACTGCAGGGAAGAAAAGCAAGGTAGAATTAGTTCTTTTGTACTTAGAGCAAAGACTGGCGATGTCTAGATACTACATCCAGTCTTAGTTACTCTTATTGGGTGTATTCGGGGTAGGAGAGGATTAGCAGATTCAGACAGACATTCTTTAAATGGCTTACACATCTGTGTGCAGAGATGAGCAAGAATTTGACCCAACGGACTGGGAAGGAACAGTCGTAGGACCAGACTAGTTCCTCTGAATGTGGTTGACAGTTGCATGGCTGGGGCAGACTGAGGGGCCACTGGCAGTGGCACCAGGATTTTTCCCTACTGCATGTACTGGCTTTTTGGGATCCTATTCTCTTTATACCTTACTTGGGAGGGCCTTGGACCTTCCACAAGGCAATGTGCCTTACCCTCTCTGAGGATTGGATGGGGGTGGGGTGGGAGGGTGTGTGGAGGGGATAGGAGGAGGGGAGGGGGTAGAAACTTGGATTGGTATTTTTTTTAAATATAATAAATTTTAAAAATTGACCCAAATTTTAGGGTACAAAAGAAATAGGTGCAAAATAACACCAAGTGTTTTTTTTTTTTTAATCTTTGTGCCATTCACTCCTAAATGAAGAGTCATTGACTTTAGCAAGCACAGCCTCTAAGCCCCTATTATAATCTCTTTAGTTAAATTCGGTCATCACTGGGAGAGAAACTGAATAAATTATAAAAATTAAAAAATACGTCTTCATATTCAAGACAGTACTGATATGCTTAACATGTTATAAAGGATAAAATATATCTATGTAGTAACCTCAGAATGCTAATGATGTAGCTAAGAGCTACAGTTATTGTAAGCTAAGCCTGCTAAGACATTTGGATATATTTTCTCAATAATCTACCTACTGAGTGGAAAATGCCCACCTTTTCTGATGACCTATTATAATTTCTCACAATCATTATAACCAGAAACACTTACTGTGTTACCACATTTTGAATGTTTATTAAGCTCTCATCCTATATTATCTCCTATGGAAAAAAAGCAGACAGTTAGGGAATGGATCCCTGATAATACTCTCAATCTTGTCAGTAGCTCCCTGGTGACACTCTCAATCCCACTCAGCAGCTAACAATTCCACACCAGGCACTGAATGAGTTTCCTAGGGTTTTGTTTACAAATGTGAACTGAAATCAGAACGTGATTTAAAATATAATCTCCCAACATTCTTTTAAATAAGTTTCTATATCAAAAATAGAATAAAATTTGATAATATTTCTACTTGTTAAAAGTTGAAAAATATTAATGAAAGTTAATTTAAAGAGACAAATAATATGAGATGTTTTATATAGGAAGATTGCTCTGTGCAAGAGGCCATATCCCCTTGCTTTAGTGATTTGTCCTTTCTTATTTAATCTTTTCTTCCTATGAATTGTTTTAAGACAAGAATTGACTTCCTTTTTCTATTAAAAATGTCAGAGAGTAAATGATATAGGCTTTGTATGTCATAGAATTAGTGTTATCTTTTTCTTTGTGTGTGTGTGTGTGTTTAAACCTTTAAAAATGTTAAACTAGGGTCTAGGGAGATGGTTCAGATGGTAAGAGTGTTTTCTGTGCAAGCATGAGGACCTCAATTCAAATCTCTAGCAGCTGCCTAAAAAGTCTGGCATGACAGTATATGTCTATAATCACAGTGTTGTGGAGCAGAGACAAGCACTAACCTGTCAGCCTCGTCAAAATGGTAGACTTAAAGTGTCTGTGAGGCACCCTGTCTCACGAGAATAAAGAGGGAGAGTAATAGAGTAAGACACTTGTCATCCTCCTGTGGCCTCTACATATACTCACATGGAAACATGCCCCTGCATCCATGTGTACACCCAAGCAAACAGCATATNNATCACATAGAAAATGTTAGACAAGTCTTAGACGCTTAAAAAAAGCAGGCATTAAGCCAGATTAGCCCATGGACCACATTTGCCAGCTCTTGTTTTCAGCAAATAGAAAAGTGACAGGTTTGTCCATTATCAGTTTTTACAGTATGTGTTTCAGATTTTTACATTAGTGGTTTTGGTTTGTAATAGGTTTTTCTGCCCACTTTTCCCCAAGAATAAGTTTCTCAACCACCACAGTAAGCCAGGTCAAGCCAAAATGGAAAAATATAACAAAAGGTTTCTTTGAGCAAAGCAACTTCCAGGCAAGTTCTCCAATCCCAGAGCTCAAGGCTGGAGAAGCTGTGCCCACAAATGAAAGCAAGGAAACTTTATAGGTTATAGGCGAGGGATGATGATTGCCACAAGCTGGGTTTGTGTCCAAGTATGGTCAAAAACTGAGTGCTTTAGGCAGGGACTTAGGCATAGACAACTTCAGGAGAGGAAGTCATAGTAGGCACCAAGAATGGCTTTTTTGGCACCTTTTCTTTGGAGACTCTGCATGAGCAGTGTTTGGAGAGAGACAGGAATGGGGCAGTCTGGAGGTTCCAACTGACAGTTTGGTTTGCTTTGGCTATTCATTTTTGTTATTGTTTGTTCACTTTAAGACATGATCTATCTTAAATGCCTTCTGTTGCCCACACAGGCCTTGAACTTGCAGTCCCCTTTCACTGCTTCCCAGATAGTGGCAGCTATAGATCTGTTGTGAGGCTTGGCTGCTTTAGTGCTTTCATTAGCATCTTGATCTTTCAGAAATTATCTTAGAGACAGTGAAACCTGGTGTGGGAGGTCCTGATGTCTATGTGTTGCTTTTATTGGTTAATGAATAAAGAACTGGCTTGCCCTATAGCATGGGAGGAGGAAGGTGGAGTTAGAGGGACGTCATGGATCCATGGCCAGAGATAAACGTGCTGAAACTTTGCTGGCAAGCCACAACCTTGTGGTGACATACAGATTACTAGAAATGGGATAAACTAAGATGTAAGAGGTAGCCAATAAGAATTTAGAGCTAATGGGCCAAGCAGTGATTTAATTAATACAGTTTCTGTGTGATTATTTCAGGGCTAAGTGGCCAGGAACTAACTGGTGGCCCCTCCTGCAACAGAAACCCATAGGATACCCCTCCTGACTATTTTCTCCTTTTTCCAGAAGTTTCTACTATTCTGAGATTGCTTATCTACTGTGTAAGCTTTTTTCTGTGTTGTTTTGTTTTGTTGGTCTGTTTGTTTATTTTCTTGCACAAGCTAGGCAGACTCTACTGATAAGCTATGTTCTGAGCCCTTGTTTTGATTCAAGACAGTCTTGCTTTGTATCTCAGTCTGGTTTGGAACTTGCCATGCTCATGGCTTAGTCTTGTAAGTATTAAGATTATAGATATGTGCTGCCACAGGTGGCCTTTGATTTCTTTTAAGAACTATTTTTAAATTATGTTCTTTTTGTTGTTCTTTTTGTTGTTTTAGACAGCTGAAAAACTACCAGTTACTGGAAACATTTTAATTAATGGGCATGTAGGCAGTATTTTTAAATGACACTAATGATGATACATGAAAAGAGACTTGACAGTATTGCATATCATTAATATTTTAATATGGATTCAAAATACTTTCCCAAGAGTGTGTGTTGACTAAATAAAAATAAAATCCAAGCTGCTGTGGTGAGAGGAAGCCAAAAAGAAAATACTAAGAGGATATTCAGAAACTGGATATTGACCTAGACCAAGGTCAACAATCTAAAGCCCTTGGGCCAAATCTACCCTGCTGCTGCCAGGGCCATACCCACACCTGCTCATTAAATGATCTACAGCTGCTTTTGTATTCTACCTGCTAATTTGAGTAGTTGTGATAGAGATCCTAAAGCCTAAAGTATTTTTTTTTTTTTACTACATGGGCATTTGTAGAAATAGTTTTCTGACTCCTATCTAGGTAAAATTTCATGCTAACTCAACAAAGCAGAGTTTGATAAGGTTCAGTGTCCTGTTTTGTTGAATGCACTGGAAGTCCTGGAAACATTATTTAAAATCAATAACAAAAACTACCTATGGATTATGATATCCAGCCAGCATAGCATTGGACAGTTGCAAAGCGAGTAGCACTGGTGTGGTGATGTTCTACCGCATCCCAGCAACCTTAGAGGCTGAGACAGGAGAACCACTTTTTTTTTTTTTTTTTTTTTTTTTTTTNTTTTGGTTTTTCGAGACAGGGTTTCTCTGTGGCTTTGGAGCCTGTCCTGGAACTAGCACTTGTAGACCAGGCTGGTCTCGAACTCACAGAGATCCGCCTGCCTCTGCCTCCCAGCGTGCGCCACCACCGCCCGGCTGAGAACCACTTTTAAAAAGGAAGTTTTGACCAGAATAATAACAGATAGCTGTTTTCCCTGATCATCTTTATCATGACTCATCTCTGAAAACTAGCTTTTTTTTCTTTGTTTTGTTGTTGTTGTTCCATCCATCAACTTTACCTTTTCTTGTTTTTTAGGGAAACTTTCTCACGTAGTCATTGACTAACACATGACACTTGAGGATATGCTTTTCTATAAAGCCAGTATATGACAGGAAGTAACTGTAAGATCAAGAATAACTGATACATGCAGATTCAAATAAGTCAAAAACAACTAAGAACAGCCTGTAGAGTAGGGAAAGAGTGATCCAGCTAAGGTCCCCCAAAATTCCATAATTATGAATGAATGAATTACTGTGCTGAGGCCATATTTTAATATGGGGAATATTGGAATACTTTTATAAAAATAAACACTAGAAAACTATATCACTTAGGTAATCTATGTGTGTGGGGCGGGGTAGGAGTGTACATGTGCGTGTGGAGGTCAGAGGCCAGCATCTGGTATTTTCTTTTTAATCTCTTTCCTCCTTATTTTTGAGATGAGATTTCACTGAACCAGAAGCTCACTGATTAACTAGACTAGCTAGCTAATGAGTTTTAGGATCCACCTGTTTCCGTCCCTACCTCTTCCCGCACCTAGCGCTAGTATAGCAGACACACCACCTTGTCCAATGTCCAGCTTTTGTGTGAGTGCCGGAGATCTGAGCTCAGGTCCTCATGCTTTCACTAAGGTACTTCACTGGTAGAACTATCTTCCCAATGTCAGTAAATCATATTTTAATACTATCTGATTCCTACCAGCACATGACATTATAGTCATTTTGGGCCCCTCTAGTTTAAATGGGGTAATATCATATTAATCATAACCCAAAAGTTAAGAAATAAAGCCTACCCTCTTTTTTTTAAAATATTTATTTATTTACTATGTATACAATATTCTGTCTGTGTGCATGTCTGCAGGCCAGAAGAGGGCACCAGATCTCTTTACAGATGGTTGTGAGCCACCATGTGGTTGCTGGGAATTGAACTCAGGACCTTTGGAAGAGCAGACAATGCTCCTAACCACTGAGCCATCTCTCCAGCCCCAGCCTACCCTCTTTTTATAAACATTTAATTTAAATTTAGTAAAAGTGTCAAAACTGTAAGTCTGACAACTTAACATGCCTAGATTAGAAAAGTAAATTGGGCTAGGGAGGTTTCTCAGTGGTTGTCTAGTGTGCCCATTCCTAGCACCAAAAGGAAAAATGGAGAGGGAAAGTACAAGCTAAAATCTTAACATTTTTTAATAATGAGTTTTAAAATTTGAAACTATTGTCAACATGTTGCCCAGCACAGATTTCAGAAATGTGGTAAAGATGATTTCTAGCTAGCACATTAGTGTTGTTCCGTCACCCACTGTATGCCCACACCTAGATCAGTAGCAGACTCTTAGGGGACACTCGTGTGCTTGTTTGGTTTCTGCTGCGGTAAACTCGTGAGTGAAACCAACCGGGAAGGAAAGGTATTTTTACATCTCGCATGTTAGAATACATCATCCGGGGAATCCAGGGAAGGAGCTCAAGCAGGAACCTGGAGCGGGAACTGAAGCAGAGGCCACAGGGGAATGCTGCCTACTGACATACTTTCCAGGGCTTGCTCAACCCACTTTCAGTATACAACCCAGGAACACTGTCCAAGGATGGCACTACCCACAGAGGGCCGTTAATCAAGAAAATTCCCTACAAGCTTGATGAAAGCAGTTCTCAGCTGAGGGTCCCTCATACCAAGTGACTCTAGTTTGTGTGAAGTTGGCAAAATCTAACCTGCACAGCTCAATAGATATTTGAGGTATTTATTGACAGTGTTCAACTTTTTTTAGAGACTTTCTCTAAAAAAGTATATATATACTATATTCTTGTAGTATTTTAATTTTTTTCTTAGAATCCTTTTAGAAAGGATTATCCCAAATGGCCTTCCTGACTAGAAGTCCTTGGCTGGTATTATCTTGGTCTCCATAACCACAGTCAGCTGTGGCTAGTGAGTGATTGTAATTACATGTGAACAGAACAAGGACTTGACGTAGTTTGGTATAACACATTGTTGATAAGCAACAAACACCATTTTGGTGGGGGAGGGGGTTCTTTTGTTGTGTGTATGTGTGTGTTTTCTTTTTCCAGTCCCGGGCCTTGTGCCTTCTAAGTAAATATTCTACCGCTAAACCACAACTGCAGCTCCTAGCATAGCACATTGTATATACAATACTGCTTGTCATTATTACATAAATCAAAATAAGTGATTTAGTTTTTCAGTCAATCTTCAAATTTTTTTAAGCAACCCATTCTTAAAACATTGCCCAGCGCTGACTCGTTCCAGAGATAATTAAGGTTATATATCACTGTCTTCTTTTTCAAAGGGAGAAGGTCAGAGAATTCTAAGATTTAGAAATTGTTTTTAAAACAATTCCGAGTTTCAGACTAAGCCTTACAGAAAGAATTCTGTAAGAGGGAATGTGCTGGGCTTCACATCCAATTTTATTCTATTTTACCTTACAAGTCACACCTTCCTTTGATGCACATCTCCTTCCTCCAAACTTAGAACTGCTCTCCTAGGTTCCATAGATCCTTTGCTGACATAGGAAGGGAGCGTTTTTTCTTAGTTTAGATAGTGGAAGCTATTTCAGAAGAAATGCTATATTTTAGGGTCTTGGCAATAAAGCCATCCTCTCTCTTATATGCCTCTGCCAGGGAACCCACAAAGTTCCCACTCCGGAGCTTGTCCTTCCGTGTATTTTCCTCTAGTGGTTCTCAGCCTTCCTAATGCCACAACCCTTTAATATAGTTGCTCATGTTGTGGTGGCCCCAACCATAAAGTTATTTTCATTGATACTTCATAACTGTAACTTTACCACTATTATGGATTGTAATGTAAATATCTGTGTTTTCTGATGGTCTTAGATGACCCTTGTGAAAGGGTCATACAATCCCCAAAGGTGCCGTGACCCACAGTTTGAGAACCACTGCATCTAGAACAAGCATTTTGGGACCAGAGAAATAATCTTTCTGAACTTGAGATCATCTGTCTTGCTACATGAATGTTCACTACCACATTATTTATAGTAGCCCAAAAGTAGAAATGACCAAAATGTCTAAACAATTGGCTGTTGTTTAACCATAAAAAGCAACAAAGTTCTGATACATGCTACTACCTGGAAGGCAGTGAAAGAAACCGGCACAGAATTATCTCCCTTACCCAAGAATGCTTATTCGGGGGGGAATGGTTCACAGGAAAGGAACTCCAGCCTTGGCAGCCAGATCTCAAAATAACAGCTGAAAAATCCCAGTCATGCTCACAACAGCAGCACTAGTCTCTTGTATCCTGTAGTCAAGATCACTTAGGATTGTTGTCCTGGAGACTCACAGTAAGCACACAGGACAGCTAGGACTGCCTGCATCTTCAGACAGGATCCTCATGATGAGAAAAGATCTGGAGTGAAGACTGCTTATACTTGATCGTTCCCAGTAAAGAAGAGGCTCTCTAACAACAGTGTTCTTAGGTGCTGTCCATGTGCACTCCTTGTAAGACAGATTCTCAAATCCTTACTAAGACCAAGCAGCCAAATTACATGCAAACACAAATAAGTAAAAAGCAAATAACTTCATGCTAGTCTGTCTCTGTCAATAACATATTGACCAGGTTTTTTCTGTGCTCTTAAGGGACTGTGACCTGTGCTCTCTGATTTTTTTGTTATAAAACAGTTTTATAAATGAAAACTTGGAGCTTACTTCATCATCAGAGAACATACAGAAATGTTTCCTTAAGAACAAAGAGTAACTTTTCCTTGGGAGCTTTAAGCAGCATTTGCCTTCATTTTCAGTGGGGGTATTAGATAGGGCCTCATCATGTAGCCCTGGCTAACCCAGAACTCACAGAAGCATGCATATGCCTCACCAAGTGCTGAGTTTAAAGGCACTTGGCACCACACTCCACCAGCAATTGGACTTTAAACATTGCTCTAACCTTCAGAAACATACAAGAAGTAAATGAAATATGTAAATATTTCTTGTCATTTATACCAATTCACCATTGTCCTAGGAAATAAAGTAAGAGGCCTAAGAAGTGCCTTCACATTATCTCTGTATTATGTCCAAGTCAGCATCTGGTACATATGTCATAAAAATATTTGAATGAATGAAAAACTTAAAATTGAACTTGCCCTGGAGAATTACACACCACTGGATTATTATTAGTTCATAAAATTTTACAAATATTAACTCTTTCACCTGAATGTGATTAAGTATGATAATCAGTAGAGAAGCATAAACTACCTTTGCATATATAAATATATACCTTAAATATTTTAATTTTTATATTTATTTATCATATATATGCACTCACATTTTTAGTTTTGTTCTTTATAGTGTTTTATATTTTCTGAAAGTAAAAAACTGATGGTGAGATTAATTAAAAATAAATAGTGAAATATAAACGAGCAAAATAAAATGTTTTAATAATTATAAATACTAAAATGAGGATAATAGTTAATATATAATGAAATGCTGAGGTGTTTCTATTTCTTTAAAGCTACTCTGAGGAAAAAGTCTCCTAACCTAAGGGTGTACTGTTACTGCTCTCTGATCATCTTCTATGGCCCGTTTGGTTAAATTTCATTCATTCATATGTATCTGGTATTTCTTTGTTAGGATGTTAAGTTGTTCCACTTTCTTAAAAACACTTTTGATGATAAATGTTCAAACTATATCCATAATCACTTCAAAAATTATGTTTAATAGCTAAAATAGTCTGCTTTTAAAAATGAACAAATATTTCTGTAATTTATCATTTGAGAATGACCATTTCTGTCATATTTTGCTTGGAAAGATTTAGGGGTATGAAATATTTGCTTCCTCTTTAGATAATAAATAAAAAACTATTCTTGAAATAATACTTTTAAATTTGAAGTTCAATTTGTTTTGTTTTTTAAAACAATATCAAGCATCAAAAGACAAAAATGCTCCACATAATCTTTTTCACCCTGGTTTGAGGGTAAAGTTTGTATATCAGCGCCCCTGTGCTGAGTTTCAGAAGTTGGCATTATCTGAGAAGTTGCTATTTTTATGTCCAGTTGTAATGTTTCTAATTGTGGTGCTGGGAGGGGTGGGCACTTTCTCTCCCAGAAGGCTCTGCATTCTAAACATGTTCAGGTCAGTTTCACATAACGCTACCAACAAGAAGCAGTAGGCCCTTTGCAGGCTGTGTTTCTAACCGGAATATTATGAGAAGGCACTGGGAGTCACAGGCTGTATTTGGGAACCAGCTGCATGTCAGGACAAGCATGGATTGTGGTCCCAGGAGGCTGAGAGAACACAATGATTAAATTTAATTTATTTGGAAGATAAGAAGAAAAAGTATCTACTGACAAGATTGACATTGTCTTCGGAAGTGAGCTGACTGCTTGGAAAGTAAACATTCACTTTTCAAAGATGATGATCAAGGAAACATCTTTGCGAAGGGACCCGGATTTAAGGGGAGAATTAGCTTTCCTAGCAAGGGGCTGTGACTTTGTTCTCCCATCACGGTTTAAGAAGCGACTGAAGTCATTTCAGCAGTCACAGGTTTGAAATTTGGGTGTTTCTTTTAAATATTTTAATTACTAATAAAATCACCCAGTAAACTAACACACAAATAATTTTATTACTCACTTGTAGTTGGTATTAGGTCAAGGAATTAATCTGTGTTCTCTGTTCAGCTATTTGCAGAAAGCTATTTGTAGAGGATTCCAGCAGGTTTAAAAATAGAGCTTCTGGGGCTGGAGTACAGTAGTCACATTTTTACCCGGTAGGGAGGGAAACCTGTTTTGCAGACAATAAATACAACTTAACAATTATTTACGAAGCATACTAGAAAATTGTAATTCCTGTAGAAACACAATTTGTAAGTTTAAGTAAGTAGATTGTATTACAATATAGTTATAATGAATGTTTATCTAAAAGAATATGGATCCTGATAATATTTTTAAAAGCAGAGTATCTTTAACTTTATTTATTAGTGTGTATGAATGATGTATGTAAACACACAGACCACAGCACATATGTAGAGATCAGAGAACAACTTTTTAAAGTCAGTTCTTGCTCCCACCTTTATGTAGGCCCTGGAGATTCAACTCTGGTTACCAGGCTTGTGAGGCAAGTGCCTTTATCCACTGAACCATCTTGCCAGCTCCCAGAGGTATTTTTAGATAAAGACAACAGTATATGTCTACAGTAACTGTGGACATGTAGATAATGAAGCATAACAATTTCTTCTAAATTTTAAACAAATGCCTTCCCCTAGCAAGCTGAGACTGATTGTTGGCTGAACGACTACAGAGTCTGTGCTTCATTGCTTATAATCTTAGGGCCAGTGTCTGTGTCATCACACAAGTTGCCTAAAATGGAATACAATACAAGTCAAGGACTGTACAAGTGCTAACAATCCAAATTCCAGCAAGGAACCATAATTTCGTAGTGATTCTGACCCAGAAAAACTTCAGATTTAGGGGTGAGGCTTGTGATTTTTCATGTGTCAAAATGTCAAATGTGTCAAATATTGGAACAATTATAGTGACAATATCAGCGACTGTTCAGAATCACTAAGTAATGTAATGGTGCTGAAAACCTGAATAGAGAATTGAGACACTTCTCCAATGTACTCTTTTTTTATTACCAGTCCTATATTGGATCAAAACAGCTTTATTTAAAGTGAGGCTATATCAAACTTGCCAGCAAGTCAGGAAACAATTGCAAGTTTTTTATGTATGTTTGTAAAGTCAGTTTTTATTATATTACTTTAAGGTTTAAAGTATGTGTCTCCCAATTATGCAATTGCAGGTAAATTGATAGAGCTGAAAGTTCAGAATAAATGCCTATTTTATATTATTTTTCTTTATTAATCAATTAATTAATAAATACTTATTTATTAGTAATTTGCTTTGTATTAAGAAGCACACACACACACACACAAAAGATAATAGTAGGCCATCAAATGTTTTCCCATTCAGTTAATTTTAGCAGTCAGTGTTTGTTCGGAATGTTGTACTCATCTGTCGGTACAAATGCACAGTTAACACTGAAGGTCGTGCTCTAGACCTCAGCATCTGTCCACACTTACTGACAACAGTGGTCTTAATTCTAATGCCATAACTGCCCTGAAATTAAACCTCATGTCACTGGATATCATACTGTTAAAAACACTTTCAAGAAACAGAATTTTGATGATTGAATTTTCTGCACAAAATAACAGAATAGATGTGGCACTGATACACCGATCTAGGTAGAGCCTCTGAAGATCTGCCCTATTTCAGAATTTCAAGAAAACTTTCTAGTGCTGCTGACTCATATCTGCAGATTTAGCATTAAAAGCAAAGAAATGTTTGTTCAGACTAGATTGTCACTGCCAAATCAAGAGAAGTTTATAAACTTTGGATTGCTTTACAAGTGGACATGACTGTTTATTATTAAATCTAAAGGACTGTGCCAAATTCTGCTTCATTTATAATCTTTTGAGAGCCCCACTGTTTAGCTTTGTCACTCATTGCCTTTCATGAGGACAAATATGTGCTCAGCACTGTTTGGAACCATTTATATATGTTGCATTCTGTTATTTCTTTAAGTCCCCACAATCTTGCAAAAAAATGGGAAATGTGATTTCTGTTTATTACTATAATTCTAAAAGATTAGGTAACACTCCTGAGATCACAGACTTTTAAGCCATCACTGTTTACTGTTGTGTTTTTTATGTTCATTGGCCTCATTTCTTTCTGTGCTGCTCCTTCTTTGACTGTGAGTTATATGGGATCACTGTCCAAACATTAGGAATAGCAAGGTCATTGAATACTACCTTGTGTTCACAGTAAATTAAAAATAAAAAAACTTAATTAGGTCTGGGGAGGTAACTCAGTGGCAGAGAACCTGCCTACCAGTACTACCAATACTACCTCAAAACCTAGCTACTCAATAACTATGTCTATCTTTCATACTTTATGTAGCATCTACTACATTGCCATGCTCGGACTTTTGTTAATTTAGAACCCTATAAGCCTTCACGAAATCATTTATTTTGGTTTTTTGAGACAGGCTTTCTCAGTGTAGCCCGGCTGTCCTGGAACTTTATCTGTAGACCAGGTTGGCCTAGAACTCAGATATCTGCCTACCTCTGCCTCTTGAGTGCTAGAATTAAAGGCACGCGCAAATATGCCAGGCACCTTTTTTATTTTTTTCTGCTAGGAATCTTAGAGTTGAATTTAGTCTTCATTGCTAAAAATAAACTCCTAAAAAGCGGTACATGTGGGTTTGGCGAGATGGCTCAGCAGTAGGAACACTTGCTGCTCTTACAGAGGACATGGGTTAGATTCCTAATATCCACATGGAAGCTCACAACCATCTATAACTCCAGTCCCTGTGGATCTGAAGCCCTCTTCCAACCTCCACAGCACCAAGCATGTACATGGTGCATAGAAGTACATTCAGGCAAACACTCGAACACATTAAAAATAAACCTTTAAAAAAAACTGCACATGATAGCATACTGCTGTAATCCCAACACTTGAGTGATGAGGGCAGGAGAATACCGAGAACAAGGTCAACCTTGACTTTGAAGTTTATATAGTTAAGAGTTCAAGCCCAGCTTAGTCTACATTGAAACCCTATCTCAAAAAAAAAAAAAAAACTAAAAGAAGGAAAAAACAAAAAACCCAAAAACCAAAAAAAAAAAAAAAAAAAAAACCTCCTATCTGAATGATGGTACACCTCTCTTGACCTTTTCCTCCATCCTGAGTACCAAGTTCTCTGATGCCTTACCACGCCTCTTTTCCCTTTCCCTTCTAATGTCCCATGGAGCACACTACAACAGGCACTTTTTAGGAAAAGGAAAGATATAAACTATAAATTAACATTTAATTAACTATAAAGACTGGTAATGATGAAACTATCAACCATGGTTCTTGCCTATTAGAGGATACCAAATGAGTTAAATTTTTATCTTAGGGAAAATAGCCCCTTATATCAGGATCAGTGGCAAACAAATCAGCCAGAAGTTTTCTGAAGTGCTTGTCAAATACTGTCAGTAATTCTACTTTGGTAAAGTCAAACTAGAAAAGACATTTAAAATATCCCATATCCCAGATACATTTCAATATGTATATCTTCTTTTTTAAGAAAGAGTCTCTTGAAGCCCAGGCTGGCCTCCACGTTGCTCTAGAGCAGACGATGGCCTTTAGCTGCTTCTAAGTGCTGGAATAACAAGCTTGTACCACCACACCTGGTTTTATTAAGTACTGGGTATTGAATCCAGTGCCTCGTGTATGGGAGATAGTCAAGAACTCTACATACCCAGCCCCAATTCTATACATTTTAGAAGGCAGTATGGTCACCACTATACCACCAATGCAGATATTAGATGTATATTTTTAAAGAAATTATCATTTCTTCCATTTGGTGGAAGGCTGGAAATTCACACAAAGACCAAGAACAGCTTTTTTTTCTCTGTAGCTTTGGAGCCTCTCCTAAAACTAGCTCTTGTAGACTAGGCTGGCCTTGAACTCACAGAGATCTGCCTGCCTCTGCCTCCTGAGTGCTAGGATTAAAAGCCACCACCAGCTAGCCCAAGAACAGTTTTCTAAAAGAGCCTAACTAGTAAAGTTCCAGCAGATTAAGAATACACCTTAACCGCACTGACTGTTCCAAAGAGCCATCTTTGCACTGTCCCTGGGTCTGCTCTGTGCTCACTGAAGTCACCTTCTCTGCCTGCTGGACTTAGCTGGCCGCTGCCACAGCTTCCCACCAAAGCCTCACCCACTATGTTGTATCACCGCTGTGCCCCACCATGTCATATGTGTCCATAGACACCAGCTCTGAGTCCACAGACAAAGACTTGAAGGAAATGAAGTTGTGGAGGAAGCAGTGAATGGAAGAGGTGCACCTGCCAATGGGAATGCTAGTGAGGAAAGTATAGATGAAGAAGAGGAAGAAGGTGATGGCAAGGCAGAGGATGGAAATAAAGATGAGGAAACTGAGGCTCCTATGAGCAAGCAGGTAGCTGAAGATAAAGGGGATAATGATGTTGACACCAAGAAGCAGAAGGTCATTGAGGATGACTAGACAGCAGAAAGGGAAAGCTAAGCTTAAGGCTGCCTGTCAGAGTTAAAATGTGGTCACCGTTGAGTAGAACAGGCTCTCCTGCCTATTGGGCAGTGCCACCTACAGATGACATGTACTTTTTACCTTCCCACCAAAACCACAGCATGAATTTACAACGGAGGAGGAACAAAAAAGAGCCAAAACTTCCAAGGCCTTGTTTTTTTTTTCTTAAAGATATTTCAAAGGGAAAATTTATATTTTTGACATATGCTCTCTATTTTTGTACATATTGTTAGGGGTCAGCTACTTTTAATGATAATGGGTGGTCAAACCAGCCTTCAGAGTGTTCTCTGTCCTCTTATGACTTTATTTGTGCTGTGACAATATTCACTATATATTTTTTTTGAAAGGAAAAAAGTTTCCTTTAATCTCAGCACTTGAGAGGCAGAGAGGCAGGTAGATCTCTGAGCTCCAGGACAGCCTGGTCTACAGAATATGTTCCAGGACAGTAAGGGCTACACAGTAAAACCTTGTCTCAAAAAACAAAAGCAAAATCTTTTTCCAAGCATTCCAGTAACTTTTTTGTGTGTATTTACTTAGCTGTACTACAAGTAGTTGGTTTTTATGAAATGGTTTTAAAAGCCCAAAAGGGTTTATTTTACTTAGTTGTTCTAACAACAACAACAAGAATACACTTAAAGATCTTGATCAGCTAATACTGTTCTAGTTGATATTGCTCTTTGATTATCTTGAAATACTTGGTAACTGATAGATGGAAAAATTTACTGTAGGATTTTTAAACCATAAATCTAGAATAACAAGTATTGACAAACAATATGTTAATTTTTAATATGTAAAACATTCCCTAGAAGCATGCTTACTGTCCTCTAGAATACTCTAAAGCATGTCTATTTGCACATTCTTGTATTTATATACAACTTTTTATTGCTAATGAGGACTCTTGAAAAATATATACTGCTTAGAATTTTGTATCTTATAATCACATTTTTCTTCCAGATTCAAAATAAACCAGAAAAGAAGCCTGCATCACCACTTCCATCTGCAGCTGCCCTTCCAAGTAGTCCCCAGCCTGCCTCCCCTACTCCTCGTGTGAATGATGCTGTGACTGCACCGTTGTCCATAAACATTCCACAGTTCTACTTCCCTGAAGGACTCCCAGACACCTGCAGTAACTATGAACAGATCCTAAGCAGAGTTGAAACTGCTTTCATGGATATTGAAGATCAGAAAGCAGATATTTATGAAATGGGAAAAATTGCAAAGGTAATATTATTTGTTGAGTGAATGATTCCCTTTTGCTAGCAGCACCAACAGTGTCCCTCTTCCCTGCCTCTTTGCTCTGACTTTAAAGACAGGTTTTGGTTTTGGTCTTCTTATGGGAAAAATTATTTAATCCTAGAATTTTTTTAACCTTGACTGACCTTGAACCCATTTGTAGACTAGACTAACCTGAGAATTTAATTTAGCACTTTTACCAGGCTGTACTTTAAGAGGCTAAAGGTTATAGTGGCCTGAGAGGCACATGGAAGCAAGAAGGAGATCAAGGAATGCCTGAAAATCCATTTATACTTTCATGTAGAAGGAATAATTTTTTTAAATTTGTAAACTTTTATTCTTTGAGATAAAGCCCTGCCTTCTCCTCTTTGCAGAGTCAGATACCAGGGATACTTTCTAAAATTGTCTAATGCCTGTTTGGTGCATGAGCCAGGCTCTCTTGGCTGCTCAGGAGTGTAGGTAGATTATACTGTCCTCTCTCTCCTTCATAATGGATTTCTTCTCCTACCAGTTTATCCAGCATCTACTTTAAAGACCTTCTTCTCATCCTGTTTGCAAAAGTGTACGTTCTAATCATATTCCACCCACTTCCCTAACTGACCTTATTGAGCTGTGTTGCTGTTAAATGGATCACAACTAGAGAAATTTTAAAAAAACTGAAAAATAATTTTTCTTATTTCTTCACCCTCTCCCCATGTCAGAAATTACTTGATGAGATGTTTCTAATAAAAATTTCTATTGCAGAAATAAGAACTTACCTATTTACACTGTTTTATCAATGAGGAAAGTAGTCCAACAAGAACTTAGCAGGAGTCATAGAACAAGTTCATGTGAGGAAACAGTTCCTCTCATTTCTAGCATGGTGCTGTTTCTATTTACATTATCTAGATGAGCATGCACCAAATAAGGCAACATCAGATAAATGGCCATCCAAATCAGAAGTTCTCTTTCTAGGGCATAGGGTTTCCTTCTTTCCTGAGAGATAGCTGTTGTGTTAGATGATAGACTGAAGATGCTAAATTCCCTGAATAGGCTAAAGCTACAGATCTAAATATGAAACATAAAATTTAGAAAGAATGAGTGAAATATTCATTTGGAAGCAATTTGTTAAACCAAAACTCTAGAGACCAGGGTATCTGTAAAGAAAGTGTTTTGAAGCATTACAGATGCTAACCAGAAAAATAAAAAAAATATGACCCGGTCCTGAGACAAGGTTCAGCAACTACCATAAGACAGGTTAGAAGCCGTTAGAAAGTGTCTACCAGATTAAAACTAAAAGCATTTTTATAGACATTCCGGAAAATGATGTACACTTGTTGGCAGAGGCCACTTGTTCGTTTCCTGACCACCCAGACCCAAAATAATCACACTGAAACTAAATTAACTATAACACTGCTTGGCCTATTAGCTTATGCATATTTCTAGCTAACTCTTACATTGTAAATTTACCCATTTCTATTAATCTGTGTATCACCATGTGGCTATGGCTTCCCGGGTAAAGTTCCAGCATCTGTCTCCTCTGGCAGCTACATGGCATCTCACTGACTCTGCCTACTCTCTATATATATCTTTTCCAACCTGGCTATATTCTGTTAAGCCATTGACCAAAAGCAGCTTCTTTATTAACCAATGGTATTCACAGCATACAGAAAGGAATCTCACATCACCTCCCCTTTTCTGTCTAAATAAAAAGGAAGGTTTTAACTTTAACAGTAAAATTACATATAACAAAACAGTTATCAAGCAAGAATTACAGTTACAATATTTATATCTACTTTATCTTATATCATAACTAAGGAAAACTATAACTATAGCTGTCTATTCTTCAACTCCATCAAAGACTCCAGAAGGATATAATATTACCTAAGTAAACAGGAAGTGCATTGTAAGCAACTTCCAAAACTCTTAGAGTTGACAGAGACATCTTGCTACCTGGACAGTCACCCAAAGTTCTTCTGTAATGTGGCATCCAGTCCTCAGCAACACAGGCCCATAGTATCTGGCAGGCTTTTCCATGAAGCAGGAAATTTCAAAGACAGTTCTACCTATATTAGAAGTTTGTCAGTGACTTTCTTCTGTGTCCTGCAGAATGTCTGGCAGACTCTTTCATGAAGTAGGAACCCAGAAGGACCATATCACCTTTAGGCAAGTTCATCAGTCACTTTTCTGTGGGTCCATCATGTCCAGTTTCATGCAGCATAACAGCTAGCAGTCCAGGCAAGAGCAGTTTCTTGCCCAGATGGCTAGCAAACTCCATAAGGATCCTCTTTGATGCCCATCATCCTCTTGAAGTAGATTGGTGCTAGTAGGAGCAGATGTATCTCATTGTCATGAAAAGTCCTAAGTTCTTAAAACATTTTAAGTGTCATATTCTGAAGGTCTCTGAAAGATCTGAAGAATATCTATCTGAAATACATCCCTGTACATCTAGAAAACCTAACATAACTACAAGCTTGACTATTATAGATGACTAAGCTTGACTATTATAGATGACTCTCTATTAACCTATATTTCTTAATTATACATTATATTTTAAATGAGTTTCACCAATACAGTATGTTAATCAAGAGCAGAAGTATATAACATAATTGATCTTAAATTTATATCAATAAACCAAGATTCATGCCAATGCAAAGTATCCATCTCTATAGCATACCCTTTAAATGTAAATAAACATTTATAAACAATATTTGGGAATCTGGGCATAGTTCTCTCCAAACTACTTCACATTAGCCTGGAAGGAATTCACAGGTTTCCATCTTCTGTGGAAAAAAAAGCAGAACCTCTTTTCCAAAACAACATATCCTTAGACCAAATTTTGAAGTCAAGAGATCTTTAAAATATATACATTGGTTTAGCTTAGCAGCCTGTACAATGAAATGTCTCTCTGTACTTCGTTCATTCACTGTCAGAAAATTCAAAGAAAACATAATATATATAATCCAGATTCTCTGTGTATTTTTCATCTTGATGTGGCTTATTATTATTATCTCCTTTAATCTATTACTATCTGTACTGTCTCTCTAAAAACTTTGTTTTATTTTTTTTCTATACTCTTTCCCTCTCTCTCATAAGCCTATGTACATATTTTAAACACAATGTGACCCATTCAGAGGTTTGTTTCTGTCTGAATCTGTCTTTATTGTATATCTGTAATTATTTCTGACCAGGAGTGCTTTAAAATGGTAAGCAGTGTGGTTGCGGCAGCCCTGGGTGCTGGCTCCACCTCTTTCTGTCTTTCAGTATGGCACAGGTACAATTACTGCCAACTCTCAGACCGCCAGGTAGGAACCACACTCACCACTTTAACTCTGAGAATTGTGCAACACATAAGCCCTTTTTATCTGAGTAAATGCTAAATTTGCTATGCAGCGCACTGCGTGGCCTGGAAGTATATCTGTGTATGGCCATGGGAATCCGCCATGCTTTCCTGCCTGTGCACTCCTAGCAGACCTGATTCTGCTGCCTGCCCAGGCGGGGAGCAGTGAGCTGCGGGCATGGTCTCAGCTATTTACCTCCCAACTCTGAGTAGGCACAAAAGCATCCAGACCCAAAGTAGGTGGCAGGCATCAGCCCCAAACATTTCAAACCATGTTGGCATGCCATTCTGTTTATAGAGGCTGCTTGTTTGTTTCCTGGCTGCCCAGACCCAAACTAAGCACACAGAAACTGTATTAATTAAAACATTGCTTGGCCTATTAGCTTATTCATATTTCTAGCTAGCCCTTATATCTTAAATTATCCCATTTCTATTAATCTGTGTGTCGCCATGTGGCTGTGGCTTACCCAGCAAAGTTCTGGTGTCTGTCTCCTTTAGTGGCTACATGGTGTCTCACTGACTCCACCTATTCTCTCTATATATCTTTTCCAGCCTGGCTGTATTTTGTTAAGCTATTGGCCAAAAGCCGCTTCTTTATTCACAGCATACAGAGGTGAATCCCACATCATACACTGGCTATAGATAAGAAGGACAGGAGAATGCAAAGCAGGGATAGGTTTGGGGTAGGAGGGTCATTTGGATTAGCTCAGTTAACAGTCAAAAAGTTTTTAAATAAACAGAGCTTAGGGCTGGAGAGATGGCTCAGAGGTTAAGAGCATTGCCTGCTCTTCCAGAGGTCCTGAGTTCAATTCCAAGCAACCACACGGTGGCTCACAACCATCTGCAATGAGGTCTGGTGCCCTCTTCTGGCCTTCAGGCATACACAGAGACAGAATATTGTATACATAATAAATGAATAAATATTAAAAAAAATAAACAGAGCTTCTTTGTAAAACATAAACACATACTGGTCTTCATAATTAAATTTATTAGAATCTCTCAGAATTTTTTATCAGATGTTCACTGCATAAGTGCCAAATGGTTGTTTCTTAAGTAGGAACAATTTATAAGAGAGTTAATTTTCCTGGAATGCGTCAAATGGGCACATAAGGAGAAACTATCTCTTATGGGGCTAGGGGACCCATGTCTAGAGAACTATGATGGTTTGAATAAGATGTCCCCCATAGTCTTGGGCATTTGAATATACTTAGTCTCCAATTGATGAAGCTGTTTAGAAGGTTTAGAGATGTGATCTTGTTGGAGGAAGTATGTCATTGGAGGTGAGCCTCAAGAGTATAAACCCTTGCATCATTCCTAGTTCACTCTCTCTACTTCTTGCTTGAGGTTCAAGATATATATTCTCCACTTCCTACTCTAGCCACCATGCATCCACTCTACCATCATGGACTCTTATTCCTCTGGAACCATAAGCCTAAATAAATTTTTCCTGTGAGTTTTCATGCCCATGGTGTTTTATATCACAGCAATAAAAAAGTAACTAATACAAAAACCTATCCTAGCCGGGCGATGGTGGCGCACTCCTTTAATCCCAGCACTCGGGAGGCAGAGGCAGGCGGATCTCTGTGAGTTCGAGACCAGCCTGGTCTACAGAGCTAGTTCCAGGACAGGCTCCAAAGCCACAGAGAAACCCTGTCTCGAAAAGAAAAAAAAAAAAAAAAAAAAAACCTATCCTAGAGATGAGTACCTCACAGCCACAGGCCTGTAGCTTATCCTGTTCTAAACAAAGATTCCTGGGATTTCCCTGTTCTTCTAAATATTCCCAACCCCTTAAGCCTGTTACCCTGTTCCTCACAGCCTACTGATCTGGCCCTCGCACCCTGGTACTTCAGTACTACTGTCCTGCTCCATAACTAACTGCCCTGCTATCCCTCCACAGATGCAATGAGAGGAAAGTAGAATGCCTATTGAGCCCATATTAGTCAAAGGACATGAAGACAGATTATAGTGAAGGCAGGGAAGGATCCTTTGGTGGTAGGAACCTAAGGAAGGACTTTACCAGCTATACAAAGTGAAGATCAATCCATACATGGTATCATGGAGAGTTGCCTGTGTTGAAGCCAACACTGGAGGAATTATAAAGACAAGACTATTCTTTTCCTAAGCATTTAGTGAACTATTTACTGTTTATATGGCATAGTAGCCATTTTACATATGTGTGTGTATAGAGAGAGATTAATTTGATGATAACCCAAAATTTTGTTCTTAGAAGCCAAATCTTTGTGTTAATTGTTCCTAGAAATTAACTCTCAGCTTGGATAGCAAGAGATCCTGTCCATTCTGTTAGAGTTAAAACTACAATTGCATATAAAATGAGGGTATATGTATATTTTTACTTCAGAAAATTATTTTGAGCAAGACATGATAGCACATGCTTGTGATCCCACCATTCAGGAAGTTTGAGTGAGACAATCTTGACTTCAAATCCAATGTGAGCTTCAAAGCAAAATCTTGTCTCAAAAATGAAGGTTATGATTATTTTCATTTGTTTTGCTTATATATTTTTTGTTCATTGAGATAGCTATAGGCCAAGCTGGATTTGAACTTGTTTTATTTTTTATGCTTTATCAGCTAATTTTATTTGATTTTGCCTCTTCATTCTTTAGTATATATTTTATTTATTTGTTTGGTGTGTGTGTGTATGTGTGTGCACACATGCACGTGCACCCTCAAAAACTGGAAGAAGCGGGGCAGCAGTCTACCAGAGCTGGAGTTACAGGGGGTTTTAAGCAGCTGATGTGGGCACTGGGAACCAAACAGGTCCTCTGAAAGAGCAGTGTGTTTGCTTAGCCACAGAGCCAGCTCTCCAGCCCTGCCTCTTTATTCTCAAACCACTCATTTTAAAAAATTTGTTTGTATCTTCCAGCTACCTAATTTTACTTAACTTAGCTTTTACTTGGCTCTAATTTCTTAGTATTTAACTAAATTATCTTTATTTCAACATTCTTTACTAAGTGTCGTCTTTTGCCATGAGGCAGTCAACTCTGTCTCTAGCACTTACTGCCCATTGTCTTGCAGCAGGGTAATGTAGAAAAGGGAGGAGAGAGGCTGCCACTAAGGAACAGGGAGGGAGAAGAGTGTTGAGCAGTAAACGAATGTTTATGAATTCTTGAAGTTTATAAAAAAACATTTGGAAGACCAGCTTGTGCTTATAAGCCCCTCTTGGTGCGTTTAAGTGTAGCTATAAAGACAGGAGTCAGTTTTTTAAGTGCATAAAAAAATATTTTTATAAAATCAGCATCTGTTGGTATAGTTTAGCCCGCTCATCTTAGACCTCACACAGCCACAGAGAAGTTAATGTCCACTAATGTCTGGTTAAATTTTTAGTATGTACTTTATAATTTTTTCACATACCTTCAATTGACGATGGGGAAAAAGTGAATAGAAAATAAAGCTAACAAAGTAGTGCCGGCATGGAAACTGAGCAACGGGAAGAAGTGTTTGTCAGAGACAAGACACCATAACATTGAAGAAAAGAATAAAACTCTCATCTGAATCATGCAGAGCCCTCCAGCTTCTCTCTTCTGGAGAGTATAGCACCATCTGGACTAATTATGTCTGTGACTTATAGGTGAGCACCTTTGTACTTACATCTCTCTTCTACAAAGTAGCATAAAAATAAAGACACCTACTCTCTTATGCATGGGAAATCATGTGAATACCCAATGAAATAATAGCCTTGAAACCACTTTAAAATACTGAAAGAACATGAAAAATATCAACTAACCCCTGTGTATATCAGAACCACCTTGCTTTTTGTTTTGGGACCATTCTTAGATTGAACTATAGGTGTTAGTCGAGTTTTCTTTCCTCAGATGACTTTAATTACCACATTATTACTCTTGTTTCTTCTAAAGATGTTTCCCAAATATATTTTCTATATTACTTGTCACCCATTTTCTTCCTTTAAAAAATGAGTTTTCATACTGGTTAATTCTCTTCTGTGTTACTAAAAACCCCACTAGGTGCTCTCTGATTTATGTCACTTACTTTCCAGGTTCTTACTGATCGACTGGCTCCCTTTATCCTAATTCATTTACTTTCAACAAATGCAGCCAACCATGTGTTTCCTTAAAATAACATAGCATAGGTCCAGAGCCTGGCCATCATTACATTATCCATTTTTTCCCTTTGACAGTTGTCTGCTAGGACCGGATACCTTCCTGGTATACCGGATACCTTGGGTACTCAGGTACTATGAGAAAAGGATGACCTTTTCTAATCTATTTCAAAGCATTTTCATTGTTAAATTTTATCTTTGGGGTTTTGCCTTTGAATCATACTGAGTTCATGTCTTAATGTCTTGGTAACTTATACTATTCCTTATGAACTGACACATCTGCACTTTAACCGCAGTTATAGGGAGGAAAACTCTTTCCTTTCCCTCCTCAATTTGCAGACCTGTGCTTTAACAGCAGTCATCTGGAGAAGATATTTTTCTTTCTCCCATTATTCACAGACAGGACTGTTTGATGTCTTTCTGTCTCATTATTTTCAGCTAGTAAATTGGAGTTTTTTTTCTACTCTGTATTTTTTACTTAAAATTATTTTTCATGCAATATATTTTAATAATGTTTTCCCTCCTCCAACTCCTCCCAAATACCACCCCCAACATTATATGTATGGACTCTCTCTCTTTGAAATAAATACATGTATATACACATACACAACAAAAACAAAAACAAACAACCAAAAGACCGATAAGACAAAAAAATGATAAAAAGAAACAAAAATCCCACCACAAAAACAATGGCGTTCATTTTGTGTTGATCAACTACTCCTGAGTATAGGGCTTGCCGTGAAGTGTGGTTGATATACCCAGTGACATTGGAGAAAACTGGTTTTCCATTGCCAGCAGGTATCAGTTGCAAATAGCTTCTTAGTTAGGGGTGGGATCCTGTGTCTACTTCCCCTCATTGCTGGGACCCCATCTGGCTTGATCGTGTACAGGTCTTGTGTGTGCTGACACAGTTTCTGTGAGTTCAGATGTGCATCAGTTCTGTTGTGTCTAGAGACCCTGTTCCCTTGAAGTCATCCATCACCTCTATCTCTTAAAATCTTTTTGTTCTCTCCCCTACATAGATCCCTCAGCCTTGAGAAGTGCTTTGATGAAGACATCCCCTTTATAACTGAATGCTCCAAAGTCTCTCACTCTCTGCACATTGTCTGCTAATATTAATTCCCATCTACTGCAAGAAACTTCCTTGATGAGGGTTGAGTGATACACTGATCTGTGGGTATAGCAATATGTCATTAGGAATCATTTTATTGATATGTTCCTTTAGCAGAATAACAGTAGTTGGTTTGGGAGAAAAGATCTTAACCCAAGGGAATGAAAATTGTTTAGTAATAGAAGTCGCCCTACAATACTGTTGATTACACAACTATGTAGTATCTATAACTGTATTAGTTCTTCCAAGGCTCAAGGAACATTAAGGAGAAAGGGCAGAAAGAATGTAAGAGTCAGGTGATGGGGGAGGACAATAAACACTATCTTCTAGGCATGACATGGCCCTTGCACTGGAGATGGGAAGGGTTCATGGTGCCTGTGTAACCCTAGAGAACTCTATCTAGGCTTTTGACAGATGCTAGAGGCAGGGGACGCATTTCTTTTATATGCTGCATGGGATATACCTTTCATCTAAAAGTGTTTAATTTTAGTTTTATGTCTTACATATATGTCAAATAATTCACTAATATTATGCCAAGACTTATGTGACATTTTATATCCATTAATATTTGCTTACAAAATGGTGAGCACCAACCTTTGGTGCATATATATTTAAAACTGTTGTATCTTACTATTTTTTTCTTTTTAGTAATATGTACTGGACATCTTTATCTCTTCTAACTTGGTTTGAAGTTGATGGTGCACCAAATAACTGCATGTTATATACACACACTTATATATGTGTACAATATATAAATCTTTAAAAAACAATATATAAATCTTTATTGTATATATATGAGACCAAATGCACACTGTTCACGTAAGGAAAAAAAAGTTGCCCTAGAAAAAGTGATAAGCATGTATCTCCTGGGAGGGCTTCAGCTGAAGTTGGCGACTCTCCTGATTCTTGAGCTCTTCTAATTCTGAAAAATTCATGATTGATTCCCATGGTTAGAGTTTCAAACTCTTTGGCAAGCCCCTTGTGTTTGACTTTTCTTTATATCCTGTTGCTGTAACAAAATGCTCTGACCAGAAACAACTTGGTTAAGGAAGGGTTTATTTGGCTTAAACTTCCAAGTCACAGTTCATCATTGAACTATTCAGGGTAGGAATAAGCAAGCACTTAGAGGCAAGAACCATGAAGAATACTACTTGCTGTCTCCTTCTGTGGTCAGTGTTCATCTAGCTTCCTTAAACTATCCAAGATCACTTGCCTAAGGATAGTGCCACCCTCAGTAGGCTGGACCCTCCTTCATCAATTAATAGTCAAGATAATCTCCCACAGACATGCCCACTGATCAATATGATTTAAGCAATTCTTTAATCAAGGCTTATTTCTCACATGACTCCAGACTGTGTCAGGTTAACAATTAAACCTAACTTTGTATCTGTGGCTCCCCCACAGCCAATAACCTGTCACTAAGGCTACCTAGGAGCATGTCCTTAGAACCCATTGTACATGAAGAGGGACTTGGACTGGGTGAGGTGGATTTGTCAGTTTGCCTACCCGAAGTGTCTTAATTTTTAAGCTATGTACCATAATAATCATAATTTCTGTAATAGATAAGAATCTCGTGGCTGCTAAGCTTTACTATTTTTCATTCTTGACCTCTGTAGAAGCTTTCATCCTCTGGACTTAAGCAATCTTAAATTCTGGTTGTAAGACGCTCTAGCCTGCAACATATCACTGAATTTCTTGGCAGGCTTGATTCTGTTGATCAGGCTGGCTAGTTATGTATCACTGCCCTTACTCGCTCTTCAGTGTTTGTCTCTCCTGGTTTCATTCTCAGTCAAAGGGGATGACCTTCCCAATATAGAAGGACTATTCAAGTAGCCATTGCTTTATTAGAACCACCACACTAGTTCTCAAGAAACCCTAAGTTCTATTCGCTTGTAGAATAAACTTCATTGTTTCTACAGGCAACAGTCTCTTGTTTCTGCCTGTTCTGTTTTTACCACCCTTGGCTTGAACCCTGCTTTCCACATCTTCATCTCTAACATGAACTAGCAGCAGTCTTGGGATCTCCCAGGACAGACAGTGTCCTGCTAGGTATTCTTAAGGCTCCTGTGTAGAATTTCATACCAGAAACACTTCCCCTAAGCCCAAGGTAGATAGACATCTAGTCAACCTTCAAAGGAAAATCTTCCTTTTGCAGAACAATGCTGTGCAGTGAAAGTATCTTTATCTTTTAACAAGGTGTGACACCTCCCCCCCATCCTTCACAAAAGCCTAGACTGGAAACAAGCTTTCTCTGTGTGTACAAAAATAGGAAGATTTGAAGTTTTTCTCTACTAATATTTATGTGTTCTTGATTATTGGAAATAAATTTTCCCTCTAAGAAAAAATTGGCAATTTAGTAAGAACTCTTTCTTAAAAGAGTAAATGGATAGTATTGAAGGATACTTTTTAATTAAAAAGCAAAACATTTTATTAGGAGAAATAAGCTGGTGCTTTTTAGGGTCTTGAAGTTTTATTCTAAGTTCTTACAAAGATTTTTATAGTGCATAGTTACTTGCATTATAGTTACCTTCGAACATAAATGAATGATAGCATTCTGTTTCTTACCTATCATCTTTTACTTGAATTATAATCACTTAAATAGATTTGATAGCTGTTTCTTGCACAGCCTAGAATTTTCAGAAGAGGAAACTATCAAATCGTGTGTGTGACACATGCATTTAGGTACAAGTGCCCTCAGAAGTCAGAGGTATTAGATAACCTTAGAGCTTGAGTTATAGACAGTTGTGAGCCACCTTTAAAGGTGCTGGGAGTTGCTCTCTAGCCCCAATGCTAGAGCATTGTACTTCCTTAGCCAGTTAGCCATCTCTACAGTTCCTTTTCTAGTTTAGTTTTTTGTTTGTTGTTTTGTAAACCTGGCGTTTCATAACAATATGCGAGGAGAAATAAGGAAGTTGGTACTAGAGTGTTTTAATAGCAAATGACCTGGTAATAAAAGTGACTACATTTTCTGTTCAAGAAATGAAGGGCAGCTGGGCAGTGGTGGCGCACGCCTTTAATCCCAGCACTCGGGAGGCAGAGGCAGGCGGATCTCTGTGAGTTTGAGGCCAGCCTGGTCTACAAAGGGAGTTCCAGGACAGGCTCCAAAGCTACAGAGAAACCCTGTCTTGAAAAAACCAAAAAAAAAAAAAAAAGAAGGGCATATATAGCCAGAAGTTTAGTCATTTCTTTCTAAAAGGTAGAAAAATATGTAAAAGTGGCAGGGAGAGATGCTGGTTTTCTTCAGCTACTGTTGGGAGGGGTTATTGATTGGGAAGAAGATAAACAGTTTTCCACTTTCTTCACTGAACATGCAACCCGCTATTGTTCTTCTGCTCTCCCTCCCTCCCTTCCCTCTCTCTCATTGACCCCAATAGCCCTTCTGTCCATGACAGGTAAAAGTCCATGTCTCTTCTCTTGGCATGTCATCCCTTCTCTTAGCTTCCTCTGTGTGTTTCTGTCTGCAGGTCTGTGGCTGTCCACTCTACTGGAAAGCCCCCATGTTCAGGGCTGCAGGAGGAGAGAAGACTGGATTCGTGACAGCACATTCATTCATTGCCATGTGGAAAAAGTAAGTATGTGAGCAGTCACTCTGAGACTAGCAAAGAATTGTGTGGTCCTTATAAAAGGTATTTATCTTAATAGCTTATTCATTTTCCTTGTGTCTTATAGTTCAAAAAGGAAAATTCTATGATTCATTACTAATTATACCCACAAACCTTTGACTTTTTTGCCTTTAAATAATGACATGTGTGGTGACAAATTCCTTTAATATCAGCATTGTGGAGGCAGAGGCAAACAGATCTGTGAGTTTGAAGTCAGCCTAGTCTGCATAGCTAGTTCTAAGCTAGCCAGGGCTACCTAGTAAGACCCTATCTCAAGGGTAGGGGGGTAAGAGGGCTAGCAAGACGACTCAGCAATGACTGCTTCTTTAGATGACCTTGGTTTGATTTCCAGCACTTGGTGACTCACAGTCACAGCAGTCTGTGTTCTAGTTCCTGGGTATCCAGAGCCCTTTTATGGCCTCCTCAGGTACCAGGCATGTATGTGGTACATACAGACAAAAACCCCATACACATAATTTAAAAAAAAATGTATCTTTAAACAGTAAATCAAATCTGCAGAGATACTTTTTAAGTAGCTACTAATTTGACAGTTTCTTTCTTGGTTTTACCTATAAAAGTAGAGACTTGGGATTTAAATCCAATAGCAATAAATAAATAAAGACTCTCCTTTATGGGCAGAACTATGTGTGTCACAAGAAAAGTACATCTGCAGGCTGGAGAGGTGGTTCTGTGGATAAGAGTGCAAATAGAAGGACTTGAGTTCAAATCCTAGGACCCACACAAAAGGACAGGCATGGCTGTGTGAACCTGTAACCCAAACATTATGAGATACAGAAACAGGAATATCCGAGGACTCATTGGCCATCCAGCCTTGCAGAAACTTAAAGCTTGAGGTTCAATGACAGGCCCTATTGTAAAAAAAAAAAAAAAAAGTGAAGAGGTAAAGAGGTAGAAAATGAATGCCCTTTAGACACCACAGCACATATACACGTATACCTGCACATCCCTGTGAATGCACCATTCACACGCATACACACACACCAGAATAAAGGTAAAAAAGAAAAATATAGGTACAGTCTTAAATAATCCAGTGGAAAATTATATCTGGTTGATTTATAAAAATCACTAAATTCTTACAAATATTAATCATCACTTTTTTTGAGAACTGCAGTCAAAGAACAAAAGACTAAATTACTTATAAAATATTCTTGACTTTTAATATTCTGATAAATAATCTCAAATTCAAACCCAACTTTTTCTTTAAATCCCCTCCTTGGATGCTATTTGTAGATGGAAGCTTCTATCTTGTCAGGTTTTATAGCCATTCAGTCCCAAGGACACACACAGAGGCTTATATTAATTATAAACAACTTGGCCTCTTATCTCAGGCTTATTATTAACTAGCTCTTACAACTTAAATTAACCCATAATTCTTATCTATGTTTAGCCACATGGCTTGGTACCTTTTCTCAGTGAAGCATCTGAAATCTCATCTTTCTTCCTCTGCATCTGACTAGAGACTAACTCTCTGCATTTCTTCTTCCCAGAATTCTCTTAATCTGATCACCCCACCTATACTTTCTGCCTAGCTACTGGCCAATCAGCATTTTATTAATTGATACAAGTGACAAATCTTTAAAATGTACAAGAGCATTATCCCACATCATTTCCCCTTTTTTCTTTTCAAAACAAGAACTCTGAATTTAATCTCCTTTCTTAAGCTTTTTTCTGACTGTTATCTACAAAAACTTGTAACCAACACTCTACACAAAGAAAATATCCATAATCTACTTTTGGGAAGTGTGGGCATAGTTTGCTAAGCTACTTCCTACTGGTTGGGGCACTGATAATCTTATGGGGACTAAAAGAAAATTTAGGATTATGATGAAGTCCTGACTGGAGTATTCTGTGGGCTGGATCATCTCAGTCAGCAGTCTTGAGGCTGTTCTGGATGTAGAACTCAGAGGAAACTACAACAGAGGTGCTCTGAAACGTTGGATCATCTGGGCCATCCATTCCCATTGAAGACTTTTCAGGGGGTTTCCTTGATCAAACCTTATTTTTCTTGATCCAGAATAAATCACAGCCTCTCACTTCCTATGGAAACAAAAGCAAAACCTCTTCTCCAAAGTAACATATCTTTTGACATAAATTTTGAAGTCAAGGCATTTTCAAAATATATAACTTGGAATAATCCAGCAACTTTTATAATTAAATAAACTTTTGATTTGATTATAATAGCTTTTAGTAGCTGTTGCTCCATCCTCAGTAGTCAAACAATTCAAAGACAATACAGTAACATACAGTATCCAGATTCTCTGTGTATTTTCCATCTTTATGTGGCTTTTTTTTTTTACTCTGTTTCTTTTATTTTTAGTTTTTGGTTCTTTGAGACAGGATTTCTCTGTGTATCTTTGACTGCCCTGGATCTCACTCTGCAGACCAGGCTGGCCTCAAACTCACAGAGATTCACCTGCTTCTGCCTCCCAAGTGCTGGGATTAAAGGCATGCGCCTCTATCCCCAGATACTCTATTTCTTTTTTTAAGGACTTTCTCTATCATTTTTCTTTCTCTCCCAAGCCTACATATATTTTTAAAGACATCGTAAGCCATTTTAGAAGGTTTTTTTTCCATCTGAATCTGTCTTTACTGTTTATCTCTATATTTTTCTGAGCATAGAGTCTTTAATCTGTTCAGCAGCCTGGTTAGGATTAAAGTTGCAGCTTTGGCAACTAGCTCCACCCCATTCTTTGACCTCCTGAGAGTCTAGCTTCATGGTGTAAATATTGGCAGGAACCGTGTTTATTGTCACAACTCTGCGGAGTTTCTAGGTCAGTACCACCACCAAGAAGCATGCTGCTGGCTGCTCATAAACACCATTTGTTTGGTGGCCTGGCCTCTTAAAAGAGCCATGTGGTGTTTGCTGCTAAAGCTGAGTCAGGAAGCCTCTCTTAAAGGAGCCGTGCCTCTCTACTCATCACCAGCAAACGGAGCCTACTGGAGTAAAAGATGGTTACTGAGAAGTTGCACTTGACTCTGTTTTCATCTGTCTAGAATCCTTTTTTATAAAGCTTTCTCAGGCTGTATGTGGAAATTCTTGTCTTACGTTTGGGCGCCAGCTATTAGATATTGTTTTGTTTTGTGGCAACATCTCATGTAGCCCAGACTGGGCTCACTAGGTAACCAGTGATGACTTAGACCTTCTGACCTTCCTGCTTCCATTTCCCAAGTTCTGGGATTATGCACTGGGTGTATGCAGTGCTGGGGACTGAACCCAAGGCTTTGTGCTTGCTAGGCAAACACTATAATCTACATTTAAACCCCAGGTATCATTCCTTAAATCACTAACATTTAGGAGAGTGCTTCTCCTAATGCTTCTCCAGCCTTCCTAATGCTGTAACGCTTTAATATGGTTCCTCGTGTTGTAGTGACCCCAACCATGGAATTATTTGATTACTACTTCATAACTGTAATTTTACTACTGTTAAATTTGCAACTGTTAAATCACAGGTTGAGAATCACTGATTTAGGAGATCAGGGCCAATGTCTAAGTTAGGGCTGTTGCAATGAAACACCATGACCAAAAAGCAAGTAGGGGAAGAAAGGGTTTATTTGGCTTACACTTCCATATTCCTGTTCATCATTAAAGTAAGTCAGGACAAGAAGTCAAACAGAGCAGGAACCTGGAGGCAGGAGCTGATACAGATACCATGGAGGAGTGCTGCTTACTGGCTTGCTCAGCTTGATTTCTTTTTTTTTTTTTTTTTTTTTTTTTTTTTTTTTTTTTTTGGTTTTTCGAGACAGGGTTTCTCTGTGGTTTTGGAGCCTGTCCTGGAACTAGCTCTTGTAGACCAGGCTGGTCTCGAACTCACAGAGATCCGCCTGTCTCTGCCTCCCGAGTGCTGGGATTAAAGGCGTGCATCACCACCGCCCGCCCGGCTTCAGCTTGATTTCTTATAGAACCCAAGACCACCAGTCCCAGGGGTGACACCACCGCCATGGACTGGGCCTTCGCCTACTGATCACTAATTAAGAAAATACTTTACAGCTATATCTTATAGAGGCATCTTCTCCATTGAGGTTCCCTCCTATTAGATAACTCTAGTTTGTGTGTGAAGTTGACATAATGTAGCACAAATAATAAAAACCCAGAGACAGATACTGGAATTCAACATGAAGATCAGAGAAGCAAAGCAGCCAAGCCATGCATTCTGCATTCCTAGTCTTAAAAATCTAACAGTAAATCACATCTTTCTTCATTATATTAGGACTGCAGTGATAAGGGTAAGACACTTTCAGTTAGTAAATTTCTTCAAAAAAGTACACCCAAGCCAAAGGATACAGTTGCTTCATGTTGTCCCCGTGGGGATTAGCATTGTTTTCTTGGATTGATTGAGTTGTCCAAATACCAAGGAATATAAGAACCCTAAGACAATCTATACCATCTGGATGACACTACAAAGTCACCCCACCTCTCCTATAGCAGAAAAAAATAGCCTGATAAAATGTAAGGAATATCCCTTTTTAAATGGGTTTAAGTAGAGGTAAAAGTAAGAGACTTCCTTGTAAGCTAGAAATAGCACAAAGAAAGAAGGAAAAAAAGTACTAATGAGCAAACATAAACTAACAGAAAAATCATTTGTCCTTGGGTGTTTCATTATTATTATTGTTGTCGTTGTTAAGAAAAATATTTTGAGAATTTTAAACATTGTAGGCTGACACTTCTTTCCCGCCTGCCAGTTCCCAAATAACCAACTCAGAGGCTGAATATAAATTATAAATGCTCAGCCAATAGCTTGGGCTTGTTACTAGCTAACTCTTACACTTTAATCCATACTTCTTATCTATATTTGGAAATATAATATCTCTTACCACATGACTTGGTACCTTTTTCAGTACAGAATTTTCATCTTCCTTCTCTGGGTTTGCCAGCAACTCTCTAACTCTGCTCTTCCCAAAATTCCCCTAGTCTAGTTCTGGAGCTCAATCTCTTCCTGCCCAGCTATTGGCCATTTGGCTTTTTATTAGCTGAATGAAAGTAGTACATACTCCTAGTGTACAAAAAGATTTTCCACAGCAATACATGAGTACTATATTTATATCATTTCTACCTCTCCTCCCAACTACCGTGTCCCTCTCTGTGGTATTTTTGCATTCTAGAACAAGGAGCAAGAAAAGATCCTAAGGCCTGAATAGTAGGAACCTTACACCATGGTCTACATAGCAAGTTCCAGGCCCATCCAGGGCAATATAGTGAGACCCTGTCAGAAAAGCAAACAAAGAAACATAGTGAGAAATTCATCTTGATATTTCCATTTCCCAATAGCAAAATCAAAATTTGAACTGAGAGGGATGATTTTGTTTTTAATCAGTATATAATAACAGTAGTAGAATTTAAGAACTTAAAATTTCTAGATGGTCTGGCTTCTCTTCAATGATCTTCCTTTATCCAGGTAGCTGCCTGGCCCTGAAAAGTTCTCATCTGGAACATGAACTGGGAGTTAAAAGAGTAAATAATTGACACAGCCCTTGCCAGAGGCATCTTTAGTTACTGAACTTATTATTGTTGGCAAAAAAGATCACCTAGCAGTCTAGGAAAACAGCAAGGTGTGAGCATTATTAAGAGAAAGCTGTGGACAAGTTGGGGGATGAAAATAAATAGGAGATAGTCTAGTAAAAGAGACATTAGACCTAAACACAGGAAATAGATCTGCTGATATTTTTAATATTCTAGGACAGTATGAGAAGCTGAGACTGACTGTAGCAAAGGACAGCTTGTGTCCAGTTTTATCTGCATGCTTACTGTGAGAATCACAGCCAGGTTTTAGTTAAGACTGTCTCAGAGAGAGCGGACAGTTGTTCCATCGGGTAGAGCAGCACTGTGGCATGGCCACTGCAGCCATATCTCTTTATCGAAGTGAATCGCCGACTCTGGGAAAAACAACTTCTGCAAAAAGTCAATGAACAAGAAGTCATGATGGGCAGGTCTGCAGGAAACTGCTCAGTTTTCCGTCTCTGCTGTGGTTACCAAATGGTTTGGGTGCCCTCTAGTGGGAGTTCCTCTTCAAATGCCATGGAAAAGCCAGATTCTGTGAATGTAAGGAGATTAAGTGATTGATGGTTTGAGTCTCATCCCTAGGAAAGGAGCCTTAGTTTTTAACTTTTTTGCAAGCTTCACCCTTCATATAAAGCAATTTGAGTTAAATACACAGTATATTAAAATGTTTAAGCCATAATGGCTCATGCCTATAATCACAGCACTTTGGAGAAAGATTGCTATAAGTTCCTGTCTAGCCTGGGCTACAGTGTAAGATACTATTTCTTTAAAGTCCATAAATATTCAAGCACAAAGAATAATTGGCAGGTGATAATATAAAATTCAAACATTTTGGCATATACATATGCTTCCTGACTTGCTCCAATAATAAGCTCTGTATAGAATTTTTTTTGTTTTTTGTTTTTTTTTTTTTTAATATTTATTTATTATGTATACAATATTCTGTTTGTGTGTCTGCCTGCAGGCCAGAAGAGGGCATCAGATCTCATTTCTGATGGTTGTGAGCCACCATGTGGTTGCTGGGAACTGAACTCAGGACCTTTGGAAGAGCAGGCAATGCTCTTAACCGCTGAGCCATCTCTCCAGCCCCTCTGTATAGAATTTTTAGAACTAAAATTAAATACAGAAGTCATGAACATAAGGAAATCATTTCCCTCCTGTCAGAATGCCTGTGGCTGGTTTTAGAATGAGCACCTTAAAAATTTCCCCTCCTTCTCTTCCCCTCTTATCCCTAGCCATTTTATATCTACACTCGGATATCTCTTGCCCTTAGAGCCAGGACAATTTTTAGAAGGAAGCCATAGCTCACATCCTTTTTTATGTGCCTAGAACTCCTCTGGAATCAAACCAATATGGTTCTAGCTTTACTCTCTCTCTCTTAGGGTTCATATCAGTGTGTCATTTGCCACTGACAAAACACTGGCCCCTAAAGCATTATAGTCAGTGTAGAATGGCTGTGCTATTCTTCAGCTTATATGGCTTTTTTAAAAGTCTCATTTTTAAAATCTAGTGCCTTATGGAGTTTATCGGCCTAGAACGTTAACAAAAAAATTTGAATCACCTTTTCTGTTTCACTCTTTTGATTTAAAAATGGAAGAATGCTGATGTGACTTGGTCTTTTTAGACTTTTCTTCATCTGGTGCATTGCTTCCGTGTTTGTTCAGTCACGCAGTCCTTTTCTTAAAATACATAAAAATGTTCCTCTTTAAAAACCTCACCACTGGGCTGGAGAGATGGCTCAGCGGTTAAGAGCATCGCCTGCTCTTCCAAAGGTCCTGAGTTCAATTCCCAGCAACCACATGGTGGCTCACAACCATCTGTAATGAGGTCCGGTGCCCTCTTCTGGCCTGCAGGCATACACGTAGAAATTGTATACATAATAAATAAATAAATAAATAAATAAATAAATAAATAAATATTAAAAAAAATTAAAAAAAAAACCTCACCACTTTTTCTTTCTATTCCATCAATTTTCTAATCCTATGAGGTGATTTTTATTAGCACTCAGTGTACTAATCTTCCCTTGTTATGTGTGTTTATTTAACTTCTGGAGTATGTAAATAAATAAATACAAATGTCTGACTTAGCTCAAAACAAACAAAATCAGTATGGTATTTGTTAGCTCACTAACATTTTGAGAGTCTTCTGGGTATAAGTCACTGAACCATGCTCTTTCTATATATAAAAAGACTATACCCTCACTTTAGTTGTCAAAGAAAAATTTTAAAGCCAACAACACAGCAGCATATTTAAGTATAGTGAATAGAGAGATCAGAAAGGAGTGCAGTTGTAAAGAAATTTTTAAAAAGAGGTAGTTATTTAGCTAGGTCTTAAAGAAGAACAGCACAGCATGAGAGTGACGTAAAGGCCAGACTGCATATGACTCAGGCCAGCTGCCTGGAGTGGAAGTTGGATTTAGCACAGTAGTAAGGTCAGTGATTAGGCATCCTCTAGAATAGTGAGGGCCTTAAATGCCCTGTGTAGACATTTAAGCTCGCGCATTTAAATGGTACAGTACTGTACATTTTTTAGTAAGGTACTTGTATAATCAGATTGGTTTAGAATTGTTGCACTGAAAGGTTAGATGAACACTGAAGCCTGTTGGAACCCTCCCTAGCAGTCTCACCCTGGGTCTGTAATGTCGGAGCTTATAGAGCACAGTGGAAACAGGAAGAAGCAGTTGTCCAGATCATTTCCAGGAAATTTTCTTCAGGACTCCAGTCTTCCTGGGATTCTGTATTCCAGACACCTAGCAGTCTCAGCTAGAACCTTGGCAAGCACGATGAACTTCACCTTCCTTCTTACCCATGTGCTACAGAGCACCATAACTTCTCATTTCTACCAGATGTGCCCCTTTCTGTCTCCATTTCCACTGTCCATGCTCAGACCCCTACAGCCTCACACTTGCTGTTTTTGAAAAACACATCTGACTATCTCACTGTCCGAGCTAAAATTCCTCTATTGAGCAAATTCTTGACCTAATACCAAAGAGGCCTTCTTAGATTTTATTTGCACTTATCCCCTCCTCTTACTAACTCTGAACTTTGTGTTGCCCAATGCTGTAATAATCTCACACCAGGCATCTGTGTGTGCAGCCCTCCTTATTGTAACCCCCTTCTTTCCTGCTTCACTCTGCAGGAAATCTCATAGACTTCCTCTGTCCTTTCATGATACCTTGTACTCATTACTTAATATCATGACTGTTCCACAGCAGTATGATTCCACTGGTTACCAAAAACCATAGGGAATAGAATTTTGTCTTATTTCCTTTTACCCAAGCTCATTCAAGGCCAGATGCAATACCTGACATATATCGCCATTCAATAAATGACTAATGAAGGAAAATAAGAAAATTTGGAGTGAATTATTGGATATAGAGAATTAGAAATAGAAAAAATTAAATTACGTTTTAAAACCCAGATAACTAAGACTGGTACCATAACACACACACACACACATACACACTCACTCAGGAAAAGGACTAATAGTTTAGAAAGCTTTTAGACTTTGCTTTTTCAATGTTTTGACTTTTCTGTCAGAGTATATGGACATACCCAATAAATAGTTGGAGGGGAAGAATTCTAGAAACTTAGAAGACTTAACAGAGGACTGATTTTCTAAAGCTGTTCTTTTAAGTCGAAGTTTAAAAGCCCCCCATGGGGCTGGCCATGGATATGTCAGCCTAACAAGAATTTCCTGTTTCTATAGTGCATAGTAGTCTGCCTGCAATATTTCTTTCTTTCTAGCTCAGAAATTCTTGTTCTAGATGTCCTGTGCTAAACCGAATGGGCTTTCCCCACTAAGTATACTTAGTAACATATTTTATCTATATTAGTTCATTTTACGCTGTGGTCTCAACTCAAAAACGTTGTAGAAAGTTAGTTTACCATCCTGTAACTGAGATTTTATTAAGATACTACTTTGACAAAAATTAGAAGCATGAAAGCCATTGAAAAGGGAACATTTGGATAGAGGATAATTTATAGAAGAGGACATGCACAAAGCTTACCCTTTAATTCCAGCACTGAAAATAAAAAGACAGAGAGTAGTTGATTCTGTTTGTTTGTTTGTTTGTTTGTTTGTCTGTTTTCAAGACAAGGTTTCTCTTGGAGACCTGGCTGTTCTAGAACTTCCTCTGTAGACCAGGCTGGCCTTAAATTCAGAGATTCACCTGCCTCTGCCCCCTGAATGCTGGGATTGAAGGTGTGTGCACACTCAGCCAAGCATTTGACTTTTAATCTAAGTACACTCAAGTCAAACTAAAATTACCAGCCCGTCAATGTGTAGGCATTGTATGTTCTGAGTAACAGACCTTCCTAACTAGTGCTTCTTTTGTAGGTTGCTAAATAACCATCATGATGATGCCTCTAAGTTCATCTGGCTCCTAGCAAAACCCAGCTGCAGCTATCTGGAACAGGAGGATTTTATTCCTTTACTTCAGGTGATATAGATATAGATATATATTTTGGAGTTTACTTTTGGAGTTTGAAAGTGGGGGGGTGTTTGTTTGGCTGGTCGGCTAGATGGTTCTGGGGTTGTTTGTCCGTTTGTTAGTGACAGGATCTTACTGTATAATCCAGGCTAACATCAAACTTTTAATCTCAAAAGCTAGGATTAAGGTACACAGCACCATGACTGGTAAGACATTTTTTCTTTTTTATTTTAAGATGCAACTATAATACTATGTCAATAGAGCTACATATATCTAGAGGCCAGATTACTAAGAATGGTTTTTATAGTTGTTTTAGTAGTGAAATATTTTGTTAGACGAAATCTAAAACAGAACCCATAGTATAAGATAGACAAAACAGGGCTGCTTACACTGCATTTGGCTTTCTCCTTAGTCATTCACAGAAACCAGTGAAACATCTTATGAAACCTTAGAAATGGAAAAGATAGCTTGGAAGGGACTGCACTGATGGCTCAGAGGCTAAGAGCACTACTGGCTGCTCTTCCAGAGGTCCTAAGTTCAATGCCCAACACCCACATGGTGGTTCAGAGTTATTTATAATGAGATCTGGTGCCCTCTTCTGGCATACATGTAGAACACTATACATAATAAATAATTAAATCTTTAAAAAAAGAAAGATAGCTTTGAAAATACTAATATCAACCATAGTTAAGAACCTATGCGGAACTGATAGTTGCTGGAAGAGAGAAAATCAGTTTTCTTAATAGCATGGAGTTTATCAACCATACTCCAGTGCAAGCCTCATGCTCAGAAATAGTTGGCCAACATAAAATGAACTCCATAGTGGTAGGGTGTGTGTCTGTGTATCTGTGTGTGTGTTCTGTTTTGTTGGTTGGTTGGTTTTTGGTTTTTAGAGACAGGATTTCTCCGTGTAATGGCCCTAGCTGTCCTGAAACTAGCTCTTGTAGACCATGCTGGCCTCAAACTCACAGAGATCCGCCTGCCTCTGCCTCCCAAGTGCTGCCACATGTGATTAAAGGCGTGTGTCACCACCACCTGACTTGGTTTTGTTGTTGTTGTTGTTGTAAGAGTGAGAAAAACATAAAGTTGGGCATCCAGGAGGAGCTAAAGGAGGGAAAGGTTATGATCTTAAAATTAAAAATAAAGAATCTAGTGAGAAGAAATCAAAACAACTATAATGAACTCTAGAGTCTTCCTAGACTGTCAGGGTGTCTTGACTCTTCGATTAGAGCACATCCAAAATGGTGCTCTAGTTTTTCCACTAGATCTATTTGTACATAAGATTAGAACAGGAAGAAGCTGTGCATGGTGGCGAATGCCAGTGCCTTCCTGTAATCCTGGCTCTAGGAGCCTGAGCGAGAGAATGTAACCTATGCTACATAACATACCCAGATCTGTCTCAAGAAACCATTGAATGAGTGAATAATGGAGTAAAAGAATGGAAACTTGAATCAAGCATGGTGAGGTCTGCAAAGACAGTTTCCACCAGCCCATAAAGGTAGACAGGAACAGAGTGGGGGGAATGTACTTGTAGGGGAGAAAAAAAGAAACAAAGCCTGCCTGTGAGAGCACAGCAGCCTAGGAATAATTTAGGTTAAGGGCAATGGGCCCTACTACTATCATCAGATTTCAGGGAGATTAGTAATTTATATTATTTGCATAGACTCTGTATTACTCTTCCAAAGTACTCACTCATGTGAAACAATTTTCACTAATGGAGCCAAATAAATGAAACAATAGTACATTTCTCATTTTTTCTTTTCTGTTTCTAAGATGTTAAAAATCTGTTGTTTACAAATGTGTTTTCTACATGTAGAAAGGATATAGCTCAGATTTTTAAGAATAAATCTCAGAACTATAAGTATCTTTGGGATGGGGCATTGGCCCAATGGTTAAGAGCACTGTTGCTCTTGAAGAGGACCTGGGTTTGATTCTCAGCACCCACATGATAGCTTCAACATCCTCTTCTGGCCTCCGTGAGCACAGGACATGTGGTGCACAGACACAACACTCATAACACATAAAATAGTAAAGAAATCTAAAAACAATTTTTTAAGAAGTTTTTCTTTTCTTTCACTTTTTGAAGTTTTTTAACATCAGCCCTTATATACCAGTCTGGAAGAAAATGTTAACTGAGGTTCCTTCAGCGTGGAGCTGTACCACGGGTTGAATTTGAGGGTTATTATTGAAGTAGCAGTGATCCATGACCATATCCTTCTTTGCTTCTTTTTTACAATAAATCACTCCCAGAATCTAAGAGAAAGTGTGTGTGTGTGTGTGTGTGTGTGTGTGTGTGTGTTGTGCACGCATTCTAAGGGTGCACTCTGTACTCATGGAAGCCAGAGGGTAATACCCTGCTCTTCACTCTCCACCTGATTCCTCTGAGACGATCTCTCACTGAACCTGGAACTCAGTATCAGTGACCCTCCTGTCTTTGTCACCCATAGTGCTGGGGAAGATATTCAGCAAGGATCCAAATTTTTAGATAGGAGTATGTTCAAGAGATTATTGTGCAATTCACTGAATATAATCAATAACAATGTGTATTCTTTTTGTTTTGTTTTGAGATAAGATCTCACTGTATAGTCCTAATTGTTCTGAAATTCACTCTGTAGACCACACTGACCTCGAACTCAGAAATCCTCCTGCCTATGCCTCCCAAGTACTTGGATTTGGTGTGTGCCACGATACCTGACTATAATGTATATTCTTGAAAATGTCCAAGAATAGGTTTTCAATGCTCTCACCACACATGAAAAAATGAGTATTATGACTGCTCAGGATTCTGAGAAAAAGTGATCACCGGGTGCTCAGCTCTAAATATGACACTTATACCACACTATATGAAGCCCAGAAAACATCACGGGCAAGGGAGCAGAAAAAATTAAGAGCTGGAAGACTGGGAGAAGGACTGTGAAGGGCTGTCATTTCATGACACAGCCCTTGCAAATATGGTCTAACTGCAGCTAGCATTGTTTGCACTGGGCATACACAAGACTGGGCCTGTCATCAGGGAGGGGGCTCATGGGACTATAACCTCTGCCCTAGTTTGCTTCTCATTGATAAAACTAACCAAAAGCAACTTGAAATGGAAAGGGTTTATTGGGACTTACATGTCCCAATCACAGTCCATCACTGAGGAAGTCAAGGAAGGAATTATGGAGGAAAGCTGCTTATTGGCTTGTTCTCCATGGCTTCTTCATCTTACTGTCTTATACCACTCAAGATCACCTGACCATCGGTGCTACCTCTCACAGTGAGTTGGGCCCTCCCACATTAATCATTAACCAAGAAAATGCTCCATAATTGTGCCTACAGGCCAATCTGATGGAGGCAGTTTCTCAGTTGAAATCCCTCTTCCCACAAATGTCTAGATTTGTATTGACAGAAACTAACCTGCATACTTTACCTGCTGAATTACTGGCTGCTGATAGATTCTAAAGAAGGGACAGTCATTTCATTTGGTAGTTGGTAGGCTTTGATGAGCCTACCAGACTCTTGCTGATAGTTCCAAACCTGTGATCACTCACAGAGCCATAGTTGAAATAAGTGGATAACAAAACAAAAAGATATGAATGACCTTGAACTCTTGATTCTTCTGCCTTCTTCCCAAGTACTGGGATTATAGACATGCACCACCACAGATGGGCTATGAGATGCTAGACATTGAACCAAGGATTTCATACATCCTAGGCACTCTACAAACTAAGCTATATAACCCACCCAATTCTTCAAAGTTTTTAACTATGAAAAGTGTTTTATTGTTTTGGTTGATTTGTTTTGTTTTTGAGGCAAGGTCTCCTTAAGTATCTCTGGCTGGTCTGAAACTTACTATATAGGCCTCAAACTCAAAGAGATCTGCTAGTCTCTGCATCCTGAGTGCTATTCTTTAATCCATGATGTGCCAGCATGCCCAGCTGCAATGTGTTTTTTGAGAAATGATTTTACAGTCTTATAGCTAAAACTGACTTCAAACTCACCATGGAGTGTAAACTGTTTTGAACTCACAGTCCTTCTGCTGAAACTCCTGAGTGCTAGTTTAGAGGTGTGTCACGCTGCATAGTCTTGTTATGGAGATTTTGCACATACACAAATTGAGGGGGGAAAAAATCTACTTGTCAACCTAGCCCCAATATTGATCAAGAGCTAAAGAGACAGAGAATAGAAAATCAGTAGCATTTTTGCTAAATCAAAATCTTGTTTTGTTTTGTTTTGTTTTTGTCTTTATTTTGAGACATTGTTTGACTATGTAGCCCTGGCTGGCCTGGAACTCCCCATGTAGACCAGATCTGCCTTCCTCTGACTCTGGAGTGATAGGATTAAAGGCTTACATTGAAATCTTAGTGCTTGACAATATTAACAAAATAGACCAACAACTAATTTAATCAAAGGAAAATGGGGTTGTACATATACACAACAGAATATTTTTTACCTGTAAAAGAAATTATATCATGACATTTGCAGAAAACATAAAAGGACTTGAGGTCATTAAGTGAAATAAGCCAGACCCAGACAAATCATGTATGTTTTTTCTCATGTGGGTTCTAGGTTTAAATGTGTGTGTGTGCATGCACACACACAAACGCATGCATCACATGACATAAAGGAGTGTCATGAAAGTAGAAAGGAGGCTAGGAAGGAACTTACAGGATTCAGAGAAAGAAAGGATAACAAAATATATGTGATAGAAGGGAAGGATTTTTTTGAGAGAAAGGAACCAGCAACAGTGGTATACTTGTAGTTCTGCTTCTTCCTTGGGGTGGTCAGCCATCAGTCCATGAGGGTGGAAGGAGCAGACGCAGGGATCAGGGTTCAGATGGTTGCGGATATGATAGAGATAGCCATCTGGGATGTGACCTCAGTGAATCAGCTCAACTTGATTTCCAGAGTATAGAAATATATAACAATGGGAAGCCACAGGACAAACCTGAATTTGCATTAAGTGGCAGACTATTATCATGTAATAGCTGGATTAGTAGAAGCACAGCCCTATCAAAATGGCTAGAGCATTTGCCTGATTACCATGTGGTCAGTAGGGGAAGAGCGTTTGCAGGGAACTGTGTAAAGGGTCATCCCTGAGATACATCAGGCATCCAGGCCTAGAGACAGCCATCAGTTAATGCTAGGTAGAGAGCAGGAAGCCTCACTGAGGGAAGAGGGGAGTCTTCCATGTTGCCAAGCTTAAAGAAAGCTGCCAGAGTATAGCAGAATGTAACCTCTGACCAACATATACTCCCAACATATACTAACTTTAAAAATTAATTTTAAAAGAAGTAAGTACACTTTAAAATTTTGTTTACTTGGGGCTGGAGAGATGGCTCAGTGGTTAAGAGCATCACCTGCTCTTGCAAAGATCCTGAGTTCAATTCCCAGCAACCACATGGTGGCTCACAACCATCTGTAATGAGGTCTGGTGTCCTCTTCTGGCCTGCAGACATACACACAGACAGAACGTTGTATACTAAATAAATAAATAAATAAATAAATAAATAAATAAATAAATAAATAAATATTTTAAAAAAAGAAAAAGTTTTAAAATTTTTTTGTTTACTTATTTTATGTGTATGAGTGCTTTGTCTGTATGTCTGTCCACCACATGTGTGCCTGGTGCCCATGGAGGCCAGAGGAGGGTGTTAGGTCCCCTGGGACTATAGTTACAAGTGGTTGTGAGCCACCATGTGGGTGTTGGGAATTGAACTCAGGTCATCTAGAAGATCAGCCAATGCTCTTAACCATTGGATCATCTCTCTGTCCCCAAATACATTTTCAAAAGACAAAATGAATAAAATGCTAATATTATCAAATAGCAAATGCCTACATTGAAACAGAAGAAAACTTAAAGTCACAAAAGACTATTTTATAGTCGTGTGTGTCATTGTGGTAGTGGGCTTGGAACAGAGTCGCTGATGGTCTGCAGAGCAACATGCCCAAGTTCTGTCCTAATTACTGGAATACATGCCTCACCCATGACTTCATCTTTGTGAAAGACACACTGGGTGGTAGGTAGAACACAAATAGAATGTAAAGTGCAACTGTCTGACATGTAGGACCAAACTCAGAGTCGGACTGATACCAGTGACTACAATCCAACAAGGAAAGATACCTGCCACGTATTCTTCCTTCTCCCTGCAGGGACATGATCCCGCCTCTCTCCAGTTTCCTCATTTTATCTTCACATTGGTGTGATGCCAGCACTCCACATGAGAAGCCTTCAGATGATGTCAGTGATAGGCCCTTCTCTTGGTAATAAACTACTTCTCTAAAAGGAACCAATGCTAAGTGCTTCATAGGGGAAATTGATCAAATCTTCAGACTAGGTAGTCTAATGTTTTCTAAATCATTGCAGTATTAAAATGGATATTCTATAGGTTATTTCTGAAATGAACATCACTGGTACCTAAGTCAGGTAACCACAGTACAAAGAAAACTACAAATAAATGCAATTTCATGATTAGTGATAAAAATGCTACCAAATAGAATATGCTATGACCCAGTGACATTTATCCCAGAAGATTTGGGGTTAGAGAGATGGCTCAGTGATGAAAAGCACTTGCTGAGAACCTAGATTCTGCTTTTTTTCTGCAGTAGATAGCAATTATACAAAGATCCACAGCTGGTCAGTGTGCAGAGCATAAGACTGTGGAATTCTCAGCTCTAAGTGGGACAAGGATTATTACAGAAGAGGGGCACAATGATTGTAAGAGCCAAAGAAAACAGAGTTTGCCAGATATGACAGGGACATTGCATGTATGTGTTTATAGCAGCGGTGACTGGATGCACAATACCTGCACAAAATCAAGTGGACAAAAATCTCAGCATGGGTCAGGGAGGAGCTCATGAAGTCCTTACTGAGGAGCTATTGGCAATTGATGGCTGCTAAAGGAGGGGAAGTCAGTTTTCTTCAGGGAGGTGGCCCTTGAGAAACTACCCATGCTCCAATAAATGGTCCTCCACTCATGCACATGCATGCAGCACTAAGTGGACCTGGTGAGTTTTAAAAATGAAGACATGAAATGAAGAATGATGGGTAATAAGGGAAGAATTGGAAAGAAGGGAATGGGAGGATCCATTTGATCAAAGCCCATTGTAGATATGTGTAAAATTCACAAACAAAAAAATTATTTTAAAAGACCAAATGAACTGTATACAAATAATATATTGAGTATATTTATTTCTCACTGGTGTTAGTGGTTCTCTTGGTATAGTAGAATTGAACAAATAAGTAGCTACATTTGAGATGAGAGCCAGGTCTCTCACTTTTATAGTTACAAAGGAAAGATGGAAGGTTTAAGTAAACTTTGTGGTATTGGATTGGAATCAGAGTTACTTGTTAATACACAGTATTTGATATATATTCATAAAGTTTCACAAAGGCACATACATGTATTTCCTAGTTATGCTTGCTAATAGCGTCTGAAAGCAATGATACTGAGTAATAGTGAACACACATAGTACCTAGGCTCCATTTCTAAAATTCCTCTCCAGTAAAGTGGACTACAGATTCTTGGGGAGAAGGGAGATACATGGGGAAAGGAAAATACAAGATGAGCTTGAAGTGCAAAAGGACAGGGCAGTCAGACAGACACAGGCTCCTAAATGAAAAAGTTCCAGATAGCCAAAGCTAGATCAATTTGAGCCATAAAACTAATCATATATTGCCTGTGTGGTGCACCGAAAAGGGACACAGCATCGCTTCTATAGTATTTCTGATGAAAATGTGTGAAGAAAACTTGAAGAAGCTTCTACTTGAAGAAAACTTAAGACAAAACCAAACCAAGAGGTGTAATTTACCAGAATTCATTAAAAACACTGTACTCATGAAATACAGAAGGACCAAACAGAACAGAGACCAGAGAAACCATAAAAAAAAAAAAGACTACATGTAGTAGACTAGAGGAACAGAATTGGGAAATGTTGACATTTGAATAAGGTCTGTAGTTCAGTGCTATATAGATGTTTATTTCCTAGTTTTGATAATCGTTCTGTGATTTGTTACTTGTCTCTGGAATCTGGAAAAAAGGCATAGAGAATTTATCTGCAATATTTTTCACAATTCATCTGAAAATTTAAAATTATTTTCAAATATACAAACCATAAGCAGTAAAATATAGATATGTCTGTAACCTGAGACTGCTCTTAATGTTTCCCGGCTGCCCAGACACAAATAATCACACAAAAACTATATTAATTACAACACAGTTTGGCCAATGGCTCAAGAGTATTTCTAGCTAGCTCTTACATCTTAAGTTAGCACATTTCTATTAATCTGTGTATCACCATGAGGCTGTGGCTTACCAGTAAGGGTCCATCCAGTCCTTCTCCTTTAGTAGCTACATGGTGTCTCTTTGACTCTGTCTACTCTTTCTCTATCTCTGTTCTGATTTCCTGCCTGGCTTTATGCTGCTAAGCCATTGGCCCCAAAATCTTTATTCCTCAACCAGTAAAAGCAACATATATAGACAGGACATCACACATCATATGCCTGTTTTGGTAGGTATTGTAGTTGCCTCTGGCTATTAATTTAGAAGAAACCTAGAGACTCTCTTAACAGTCTCTAAGGTCACAGGTTCTTTCAAATTCCAGCTAGACAATAAAAAAAGTTTTATCTCATAATCTGCCATGAGAACAAGATAATGGATTTTAGGTAAACAAAATCTTAAATTGAAAACAATTTTTTCTGAATAATCTCTTTTTTCCTTTTTTTTTTTATGGTGAAAAAGTGTATATTTAGAATTAGCCGGCTGGGCTCAGTTTAGATGATTCCAATCTTGTTGGCAACATCCAGAGCATCATAATCAGGAGCCAACCGAACATACACCTTCTTCTCTCCTTCCAATCTTGTTGGCAACATCCAGAGCATCATAATCAGGAGCCAACCGAACATACGCCTTCTTCTCTCCGTCGGGCCTTATGAGGGTGTTGACTTTGGCCACATCGAAGTCATAGAGTTTCTTCACAGCCTGTTTGATCTGGTGCTTGTTGGCCTTGACGTCCACAATGAACACAAGTGTGTTGTTGTCTTCTATCTTCTTCATTGCTGACTCGGTGGTCAGGGGGAATTTGATGATGGCATAGTGGTCAAGCTTGTTCCTCCTGGGCACGCTCCTCCGGGGGTATTTAGGCTGCCTTCGTAGCCGCAGGGTCTTGGGCCGCCAAAAGGTGGGCGATGTGCGGATCTTCTTCTTTTTGTGGCTGTGGACGCCTTTCAGCACTGCTTTCTTGGCTTTCAAGGCCTTCGTTTTAGCTTCAGCTTTGGGAGGGGCGGGAGCTTCCTTCTTCGCTTTCAGCGCCATCTTGACGAAAAGGCTCTTTTTTCCTTTTGAAATATGGTCTCACTCTGTAGATCAGTCTTGTCTCTTCTCATTTGTAGAAATGCAAGTACGCTAGCACACCTGGCTACAACTATTTTAATAAAAACTGATGGGCATTAACTTGACTTTGTGCTATTTTTTCCCAAAAATTTGATGCCTATAGATTAAGAAAGAAAATCATTTTCATTGGCTTGTCTCTGTCATTATTCTTAGTATACTCTACCAAGATCTGTAGGATAACTTTTCCAAACAACCCTTAATGTGTTAGAATTACAATACATACCTCTAAAACATTTGATTCACACATCACCAAATATAGCTAATTTAAAATTTTGTATTTAAGCATATTGTGTGTGTAGAAAATCATGTATTATAAACATGCTTAAATTTTCAGTGTACTGTACAGTATTCCAGAATAGAATATTTGCTCAACTATCTGCTTTTTCCACAAGAAGGAAAAGTTTCTGAAGAATTTTTTAATGTTTTTTAACTTTGTTTTGATTTCAATCTTTTTAAGGATGTGGTAGATACACACCCTGGCCTCACCTTCCTGAAAGATGCTCCGGAATTCCATTCCCGCTATATCACCACGGTAAGATCAGTACTGATTTGTCATAATAAAACTGCTTAAGTCATCTCTTTATTGTTATCTACCATCCAGACTTTCACATTGTTGTACAGAAGGTAATTTGTACTATAATGATTATTTTAAATGGAAAGAAGGTAAAAAGTAAAAATAAATGGGTAATATTTTATTTGTATTCATATCCTTTCATATGTGGGTCAATACTTAACAGAGTTCTGTGGTATAAAATTGCACTGATATTCTGTCCGGTATTATGAAACATATAATTACTCTTTTCTGAGACTTATTTTTATTTGTGTGGGTGTTTCACTTCCATGAGGGTCTGTGCTCATGTGCATGTGGTTCCTGAGGAAGCCAAGAGGGGATCAGATTCCCACTGGAGCTTCAAGAATGTTGTGAGCTGCCATGTGGGTGCTAGGAATTGAACCTGGATCCTCTGGAAGAGCAGCCAGTGCTCTTAACCTCTAATCCACCTTTCTATCCAGTGTCTTTGCTCTTAGAAATGTTCATATTTGGTTGAGCTTTAGCATTTTCAAGTAATACTGAAAATAATTGTTAGCAGTTTATCTCCTCAAAAATGATGTTTCTAGATCCCTAACATTGTGTCTAGAGATACGGAGATATATCTTATGTGTAAATAGAGAACAAATCATGTAGGAATCTAGAATAGCATGCTCACAACTCCAGTTTGTGAGATGCTCGCACTCCTTGTTTCTGAAGTACAGTCTGATCTAGTGAGTCACAGGTAAATGTCATCATGAGTAAGAGGGTACAGGCCAGCACAGTGGTGCCTCAGCCCAAATGGGTATTCAAAACACAAGCTCAAGGCACACTTCATACTCACAGACAGATTCAAGTGAGACAACCTTTGCCAGTGGCTTACTTAGATAACAGCTCAACAGGGTAGTCTCCTCTAGGGAGAATTCTGTCATTTTGAGAGTATGGTTCTAATATAATAATTGGCTCCTGCATTATTTGAGTAGTTTCCTCTTGTCAAAATATCTTTCTTTGCTTTTCCATTGGTTTTCTTTTGATGCTAGAAAACTTTGTAAGATGTTGGCCAGTAAGAAAACTCAGCAGCTAGACAGTGATGCCTGCTTTTAAATCCAAGCACTAAGAAGGCAAAGGCTGGTGGATCTCTATGAAATTGAAAGCCATTCAAGTCTACAAAGCAAGTTCCAGGACTACACAGAAAGACACTGTTTCCAAAACAAACAAACAAACAAAAAAGGCTCAGCACCCTAGCCAGCAAACCTAATGACCTGAGTTTGGTACCTGAAACAACACGGTGGAAAAAGAGAACCAACTCCCATAAGTTGATCTCTGACCTCCGTACTCACACATCATGGCATGTGTGTACATGAGAGAGAGACAGAGGCAGAGAGACAGACAGGGGAGGGAGGGAGGAAAGGAGGGAAGGAGGGAAGGAAGGAAGGAAGGAAGGAAGGAAGGAAGGAAGGAAGGAAGGAAGGAAGGAAGGAAGGAAGGAAGGAAGGATTAAATTTTAAAATAAAATGTAAGGGTTTTTTTCTGGAACTCACTGTGTAGACCAGGCTGATCTTGAACTCAGAGAAATCTGCCTGCCTCTGATCTCAGGTGCTGGGATTAAAGACATGCGCCCTACCACCCAACTGTGGCATGGTCTTTAAGTATGGGATTTTGTCATCAGCAAAGAGAGAGTTTTATTTCTTTTCCTGGTTGTATCTCTTTTATATCTTTCTCTTTTCTTACTGCTCTAGCTAAGACTCAGAAAAGTGGAGGGAGTGAGCATCCTTGTCTTGTTCCAAATTTTAGACAAAATGCTAGCATTTTTTCCTTTTAATATATAGTTTTTATTATTTTGAGGTATTTTCCATCTATTTCTAATTTCTCCAGGAATTTTTTTGGTTTGTTTTTTTTTTGTTTTATTTTTGTTTGGGGGGGTTGTTTGTTTGTTTGTTTTTCAAGACAGGGTTTCTCTGTGTAACAGTCCTAGCTGTCCTGGAACTAGCTCTGTAGACCAGGCTGGCTTCGAAAACACAGAGATCCACCTGCTTCTGCCTCCCTAGTGCTGGGATTAAAGGTGTGAGCCACCACCACCTGGCTCTCCAGTAGTTTTATCATTAAGGTATTTTCAACTTTGTCAAACTCCTTTTCTGTATCTATCAAGATGATCATGTGATTTCTGTCCTTAAGTATAGTTAAATGGTGCAATTATATTTATTGATTTACATATGTTGAACCAACCTGTCATTCCTATCCTTGCTTGCTAACATTAACTCTCTGCCCTCTGCCTCTCCTCACTGTGAGAGGAGGCCCATTTCTGCTTCGGGTGCTGTGCTCTTCCTCCCCTGACACAGAATGCTCTCCTCCAGGTTTCCATTCACATCACACTGATTCACCCTCACTTCCAGATTCCTGCTTAGATATCCCCAGGTCACTCTCTGCTTCATTTTTCTTAACTCTTTTCTGACATTTATTTATTTATTTATTTTGCTTATTGTCTATCTATAATATAAACTACATGAGAAAATGAATTTTATTTACATATTTTATTTATCTGGCTCAGTACTCAAATATGATGCCACTTAACAGCCACACATCTAATATTTTATTAAGTAAGTAAAATAATTCTCTTTTTAAAAATTTTTCTTTTTTGAGACTAGACAGGTATTCTACAACTGAGCTACATACCTAATACTGTGAAATTATTCTTGCTTAAGGAGTCTACATTCGTGAGATGGCTCAACAGGTAAAGGTACTTACCACTGAGTGGTAAGTGGGCTTGAGTTCAGTCCCCCAGAAACCACACGGTAAAAGGACAGAACTCCTACAGGTTGTTCTCATCCTACGTACATGTGTGGGCACACAAACATATATACACACCAAGTTTTTAAAATAATTCTACAGATCCAAAGGGAATTATTCTATTCAGTCTTGGTTATTAGCTAGTCTGTAAACTCAGGGCACATTAACAGCATAACTGAAGTTTTTCAGTGTGTGAATATAATTTCAGCTATTTCAGAGGCTGAGGCAGAAGGATCTCAAGTTTGGGAGACCAGCCTGGGCCATGAAGTAAGGTCCTCTCTCCAAAAAAACAAAAAAAAAAAAAAAAAAAGAAAGAAAGAAAGAAAAAGAAAAATCTTGAAAAGTATTTTATTTTGAATTCATTATCAGAAAAAAACTTAATGAACAGAAAAGTGAAGAGATAAATATTCTTTGTTCTTTCCAGTTTTCTATTTTTTTGACATGCCTGAACCTATAGTAGTCAATGGAATTCCAGCAACTAGGACCCAAGAAGTTTATGATTTTAAAGAAAAAAGCTACAAAATCCCATTTTTTTTTTTTTAGGAAATCAGCTCAATAATTGTTGGACAAAAAAAAAAAAAACATTAGTCACTCATAGGATACAGTTAGTTATCTCTGCTGTTACCATTTTCATGGTGTTTGCATATGATTGCTTACATGTTTATAATTTATTTATATTTTGGTGTTAATATTATGCTATTTTGTCTCCAATTTACAAGAATGAATCTATTGCTCAGAAATAGGCCTTAAACTGCAAAGTACTTATAGCAATAATAGAGCAGTTTGAGACAGCAGCATGAACTGGAGTATCAAGGCTCATGTGGAAGTACAGAATGTGACTCTACCATACAGAGATACGGAATGACTGCTACTGTAGCAAGCTTATACCAACCCCCCAAAAGAAGTGCAGAGAAGTACAATGATAAAGGGCTGGGAATGTGTGTGGCGCAGCGGTAAAGCACTTGTCTGGCATGCAGTGTCCCAGAGCCACAATAGGTCAAAACAAAAATATAACAGTGAGTATCTAAAAGCAGAACTTTTCATTGCTTATCTGTTCTTTCGAGTGCTCTTTCCATTATGAAATCTAGTCAAATAATGTCATGAAGTAGCTGGAACTTTGATACTTTTTTAAAGTACAGTGAGTTTTTTCTAGAACAAATGCAACATAAGGTCTAGTATAAATTGTTTAATTGTATTCTTGGGCATGAAAGTGACCAAGCTAAAGAGAGCCTGCTCATAGCAAAATCAGTGAAGATCATAATTACATAAATCATGAAAGTCTGTGATACAGGAATATATATTTTATTTTCGTAACTGTTTTATCAGTTGTTTTTAGACCAGAAAGAACATCAACTAAGTAAAAAATTACTCTATAAATAAGCCTATATTCTTTATTTCCTGAACATTACCAATGGAAAAAAGCCTTTTGATAGTGAGTGAAAGTGAAAATATGAAATACTAGTAAATTACAGCCTTTGGATTGCAGTTTTGTGTGTTGGTGAATAAATGCTCTGCTTATGCATGCCAACATATGCCAGCTTTTGAAAAAGCAGGAGGCCCGTTTAAGTTTTTGAAGTGAGCAATAAGCCTTCAAAGACTTCCTCATGGCACTGGCATCAGCAGTGGAGTTATTCTGAGGCTCACGCAGATGGTGTCTCTCTTGGCCTGCATCTATCACTTAGGCTGGAGTGGCTAAGCTGTGCTGTTGCTACTTCTCACCACCAAGAACTTTTAAACCCGTTCCCCTTTTCTCTTGACAGAGAAAGAAATCACATTTTTAGAAAATTTTTAGTTTTCCAAGTTATTTAGAAAGACATTGAAGAAATTTTATAGCCATAACAATGAAAGAATGAATTAGTGATCCATTCACTATGCCTTTCCAGGTAGAAGAGCCAGGCTCCTATTGTTTGAGTGTGTCTATCTGCACTCATCACCTATAGTTAGAATTCTTTGTTAATTTATGTCTGTATTTAATCTGCTTTCAAAACTAGCATGTAATAGAGTCAAACATTTCCTTTTGGCCTATATTGTGAATTAGTTTCCATTTTTATATATATAAAGAAGGGAAACTGACATATGATTCAACTTGTCTGTCAGGTTGACTAGATCTGGTGAGAGATTGTTTCATTCCTCTCACTGGCAGTAAATAATGATTCTTGTTATTTTCTTATATTTTAAAATGTTAAATAGCAAGCATGATGGAGAGCTGCTATATGCTTTCACCACTAGATGGTAGCCCTACTTCACTGATGAGAAATGCAGACTCCATAATGGGGAAACAAATGAATGTGCTATGAAGTTGAACCTCAGAATGTGGAGACTGGGAAATGGAAGATACAAATGCAGTATTTTACTTTGCTAAAGAAGCCACTTAGCAAAGGCTCACAACAGAGCACACCTAATAAACGTATGGTTTATTTTATTTTACATGTATGAGTATTTTGCTTGCATGTATGTATGTTTATCACATGCCTGCCTGGTGCCACAGAAGTCAGAAGAGGGCATCAGATCCCCTGGATCAGATGGTTGGGAGCCACCATGTGGGTGCTGGGAACCAAACTTAGGTCTTCTACAAGAGCAACAAGTGCTCTTAATCACTGATCTATCTCTCCATCACATAAAACATGAAAGTTTTAAATTCTGCCAAAAGGTAGAAAAGAGGCTGGAAAAAAATGGTTCCACAGATTAAAAACTCTTCTAGAGAACCAGAGTTTGGCCCTAGCACCCACATGGACAACTCAAAACTACATGTAACTCCCAACCTGGTCTACAAGAGCTAGTTCCAGGAGAGGCTCCAAAGCTACAGAAAACCCTGCATCGAAAAACCAAAGAAAAAAAAAAAAACTACATGTAACTCCAGCTCCAGGGGAATGTGATGCCCTCTTCTGGACTCCATGGACACCCACTTACATATAGGTGCTTCTGATCACATTTAACATAAACATATATATTTTACAAAAATTTTAAAAAGTAGAAAAAATGCAAAGTTTTATATTATATCTTGCTTTCATAAATGATATATTTGAGTAGAATACATACTTTAAATTAATAATAATAAAAATAATCTAAACCAAAAAATAAATTTACATTGGGTAGTGGTAGTGCACGCCTTAATTTAATCTCAGCACTCGGGAGGCAGAGGTAGGCGGATCTCTGTAAATTTGCGACTAGCCTAGTAGTCTACAAGAGCTAGTTCTAGGACAGGCTCCAAAGCTACAAAGACCCTGTCTCAAAAAAAAAAAAAAGGAAGGGAAGGAAAGAAGGAGGGATGGAATGGAAATTTACACAAAACTCTAATGCTACTGAACAAGAAAATTTTGATGTGTATATTGAAATTGACTTTGAGGGACAGCAAGATAGTTCAGTAGGTAAAGGCAACTGCCACCAAGCCTCATGACCTGAATTCAGTTCCTAAAATGACAAAGTGGAAAGGACCAAATTCCAAAAGTTGTCCTTTGGCCTCCATACTTATGCCATGGCACACATACATGCACAAACACACACACATACACACGATGGATGGATAGGTGGCTGGGTGGGTGGGTGGATGGATGGATAGATAGATAGATAGATAGATAGATAGATAGATAGATAGATAGATAGATAGATAGATAGATTTAAATTTTTTTAGGAATTGCCAGAAGTAGTAATACACACCTTTAATCCCAGCACTCAGGAGGCAAAAGCAAGTGGATCTCTGAGTTTGAGGCTAGCCTGGTCTACATATTGAGTTCTTGGCTAGCTAGGGATACATAGTGAAAACCTGGTGAGGGGGGTGGTAGTTGTTTTCTTTTATTTCTTTTTTAAGAAATTGACTATGAAAGAGAGTGTGGTGTTTTATAAATGTTTTTTTTCTTTGTTTTATTGGAGACAGGGTCTTACTGTATAACCCAGGCTAGCCTAGAACTTACTATGTAGGTCAGAGGCCTCTAATTTGTGATCCTTCTGCCTCTGCTGGGATTACAGGCATGTATCACCATGCCAAGTAAAATGAGATTCTTAGGGTTCATTTCCACATCAAATTTGAGTCCTTTTTTTTTTTCTTTTTAAATGACTTGACTTTTAATGTCAAGCTTATGGAGAGGATACTACACTGAATAAGACACATCTTTTAGAACTAGAGAGATTGTACAGTGGTTAAAACTTACTACTCTTGCAAAAGAGCTAAGTTTGGTTCCCAGTACCTTTGTAATGACTGACAAGAACCTGTAACTCCAGTTCCAGGGGATCTGAAGCCCTCTTCTGGCCTCTAAAAGCACTTGTATACATGCAGTGCATATAAACTCATAACAACAAATAAATAACATGTATCCTCATTCATCAAGAACCTCTGAATCTGAATGCTTAGGAACAATGGAGAAATTAAGCACCAGCTACTTCTGGCTTCTACCTAATGCATCAGTCCTGTCCACTTCAGCCTAAGAATTTGACAAAAAGTAACTTCATGACTTCATACAAACCCATTGCTTTATATAGAGTTAATTTTGGAAAGTCTCTCTTATATTGTAGCATTTGATGAGTATAAGGGCTCTTCTTAGTGGTTCTAATTCTGTCCTCTGCTCCAACTGCTGCTTCGACCCAGTAGTTAGCCATTCAGATTGTAATGACATCTTCACTCCAGTCTTGTTTTCCTTAGATTCAGCTTTTGCTACATAAGTAATATCTCTATTGTTCACTTTTATATTTTCTATATATTTATGTATCACAGACAAAAATACTGATTTGCAGGAATATTAAAAGTCATTTTATTGCTATATCCCTTTAGCAGAATAATAGTAGTAGGTTTTCCCCTATGCCTATGGACAATCTAGGCTCAGGTTTGTGGCTGCTTTAGCAGTGTTAGGTCTGGGTTTCATCTCACAGTGTGGGCTTTTAAAGCCCAATTAAAAGGTGGTTGGTTGCCAGGCAGTGGTGGCGCATGTCTTTAATCCCAGCACTTGGGAGGCAGAAGTGGGTGGATCTCTATGAGTTGGAGGCAAGCCATATCTACAGAGTGATTTCCAAGACAGCCAGAGCTGTTATAAGAGAAACCGTTTCAAATTAAAAAAAAGAATAAAAGAACAGTAGTTGGTTGCTTTCGTAGCATTTGTGCCACTATTGCTATATCTTCCAGGCAAGTCACTGTTACAGGTAACCAGGGTTTGTAGCTAGAAATATTGATGATTAGCTTTTCCCTCTGGTAGCATGCAGAGTGCATTCCCATACCATGAATTCCAGTAGGAGTGAAGCTTCTAGTTAGCACCAGCTTTACCTCTCTGTATTCAATGACATACATAAATATGTCTTCAGCAATGGGGCTTACTTACTATTAGGTTGCAGAGACTAGTCAATACCTTTGACAATAATCTATAATATTTGGAGTTTCCATGGGACCAAGGTTTCAACAAGATGTAACTCAATTCTGGCACTGAAGGTTTATTTAACTTGGTAACATAAGATGTCTAGTTGGGGCAGGCATTGTCTCCACTATTATTTGGTGAATCCATTTAGATGTATTTCATATATGTATATATTTTAGAACATTTCTACAGTAATAAGTTTCCATATGGAATTTGATTATTTCTTGCATTCTGCTCTTTTAGGGTATTATTTCTTCTTGTTGTTTCAGAGTTTTCATATGTGTTACTGAGTTACTGAGATTTCTCCAGTTCACATAGACTCTTAATGCTGTGAACATGCCTCTTAAAACTGCCTTCACTGTGTCTGATAGGTTTGAGTACATCGTGCTTGCACTTTCATTCAATCCTTAAAAGTTTTTAATTTCCTTCTTGAGTTCTGTCTTGACCCATTTTTTCATTCAGTAGTGAGTTGTTCAGTTTTCATACATTTGTACACTCTGTGTTGTTTCTGTGGTCAGGAAGAAGGCTGGATGTTACTTCAGTTTTCTTATATCTGTTGAGACTTGTTTCATGTCCAAGTATGTCAGTTTTGGAGAACGCTCCATCAGCTGCTGAGAATAAAGTATATTCTTCTGTATTTGGATGAAATAGTCTATAAATGTCTACTGTGTCCCATTGGTTTATGACATTATTTAGCCCCAGCATTTTTCTCTGTTTCAGTTGTGTCTGGATGATCTGCATGAGATTTTTAATGGGAAGAGCTGGGTATTAAAGTTACCCACTATCACTATATAAAGGTCTATGTGTGATTTCTAGCTGTGGTAGTGCTTCTTTTATGAACTTGAGTACACTTGTGTTTGGTGTATAAATGTTTAGAATTGCAATGTCATCTTGATATTTCCCCCCCCCCTTTAATGAGTATGTAGTGTCCTTTCCTATCTCTTTTGATTAGTTTTGGCTAGAAGTCTATTTTGTTAGATATTAAAATGGTCATACCTGTTTGCTTCTTGTGCTGGGAGCTAGTCATCTGGAGTATGATGTCTGAAGAGTTTCTTGATGTCGATATGTGGTCTTGTCTTTGTTTGGTAAGTGTTATATTCTTTGGTTGTTGTTGCCCTCTCTGGATCCAAGGCAAGTGTGGTGGCTGTGGGTCCCTGGTAGAGAATTTCTGAGAACACCAGGTGACAGAAGGTATAGAGATGAGCTAGGAGGAAAGGCTGAGAGGGTTTGGGTGAAAAAACTGTCTGGGCAATTTCAAACTACATATGTAGAGTTAGAATACACAGTTCTATTTTTTACTCAGAATTGCAATTGGTATCAAAAGTTGTTACTTAAATTAGTGTAACACAAATAATAAGAACCCAGAGACAGATATTGGGGTTCAACCTGAAGGTCAGAGAAGCAGAGCAGCCAACTACTAGCAAATGAGCTCTTACCTCTTTGAAAACTTCAGACTGAAAGGGAGCAAGTTCCTGTCTCATCCCACCTTATATTCCTCTCCAGTGCTGGGATTAAAGGCATGCACTACCACCGCCCAGCCTCTATGGCTAACTAGTATGGCTGCTGGGATTAAAGGTATGTGCCACCACTGCCTGGCATGTATGGCTGACTAGTATGGTTGCTTTGCACTGACCTTCAAGCAAACTTTATTTATTAAAACACAAATGATATACCACTATAAATTAATTTTATATATTCATAATCTTGCCTTAGATAGGGTAATATGTTTTCTATCCCCCAATAATAGGTTTCTCCACCAGTGCAGTAAACCAGATCAAGGAGAACTAAAAAAGTATAGCAGGTTTATTTGAACAAAGCAACTCCCAGGTGGCTTCTCCAGTCCCAGAGATTGAGGCCAGAGAAGTCACATGCCCAAACTAAAGCAGGGAGATTATACAGACTGTAGACAAAGGGTGATGATGTTGGGCACAAGCTGGGTTTGTGCCCAAGTGTGCTCAAAAGCTTGGGCTGCTGGCAGCAATAGGGGAGGAAGTTGTCGTAGTCACCAGGAATGAGGAACTGGACTTTTTGGTACCTTTTTTAATGCTGTAGATTTCTCTGAGAAGGTGCAGTTTGGAAAATAAAAGAAAGGAATGGGGCTTTCCATATCATGCAGGGGCGAGCTGGAACTTCCAGCCAAACACAGATTAATAGACATCTGAACTGTTTTTTAATTTCCTTTCTGTTTTTGTTTTCCTTTTGGAACCAGGTTGTTCAGAGGATATTCTACACAGTCAACAGATCTTGGAGTGGAAAAATTACTTCAACAGAGATAAGGAAAAGCAACTTTTTACAAGTATGTCTGTCATAAAGATACATAAAGAACAATTTTATAATTTTACTTTACTTAAATTTATTTTTTCTTATTCTATTGCAAAACACCGACTATCACTGCTTCCAGGATGTAAGCACTTATCAATTACCCATGTGGTGGGGAGGGGCTGCTAAGGTAAAATAATATGGGATTTCTGGCTGAAGGCATACAATGTGAAACAAAAACACAAATGCGCTTCCACACCTGAATTGATAGATATGCCTAGAAGGTGCAGCGGAAGCCTCAGAAGGATCAGCATGTGATCTTCATCTTGGTGAATATCAGAAGTTTACCAGGATAATATAGCAATGGAAAGCGGTTTCCAATAGCAGCAGCAACACAAGCCAAAGCCAGAGACAGAAAGTGTCCTTGTGGTCAAGAACTTCTGACCAGTGGAGGTGTCAACAAGGTGGGAAAACTGGGCTTACCAAAGAAATGAAAGTATATGGACTTGATTCCTCGGTAATAACTCTACCTTGTTGCTGCTGGAAATACTACATCTTATTCAGTTATTTTATCAAAAAAATGATTGACCACTAGTGGGAGCCTTTTACTGAGGTAATCTTGATACCTCATTGTTTATGCTTCTATAAATGTAAAGAAAATGGAATGGTTTTATCCCAGGCTTTTTCAGATCCAGGCCAGCTGGCCTGACTCACTGAACATAGTGGACAATGAGGACTACTGAGAACTCAAGAACAATGGCAATGGGTTTTTGATCCTACTGCACGAACTGGCTTTGTGGGAGCCTAGGCAGTTTGGATGCTCACATTACTAGACCTGGATGGAGGTGGGTGGTCCTTGGACTTCCCACAGGGCAGGGAAACTTGATTGCTCTTTGGGCTAACGAGGGAGGGGGACTGGACTGGGGGAGGGGGAGGGAAATGGGAGGCGGTGGCGGGGAAGAGTCAGAAATCTTTAATAAATAAATAAATAATTAAAAAAAAGCAGAGCAAGACATGGCGGTGGGAGCGGGGGCAGACAGACAGACAGACACTACACAAGCCCTTAAACAGAGATCCGCCCCCCCATGCCTCTGCTTCAGTTCCTGCCTCCAGCTTCCTGCTTATGCTCCTCTCCTGGCTTTGCCCAATGATGAGTTGCGTTCAGCTTATGTGAGCCAAATAAACCCTCTCCTTCCCAAAAAAAAAAAAAAAAAAGAAAAGAAAAAAGAAAATGGAATGGTTCGCACATTTGAAAGAAAAACATATATATTTTAAATGGATCATACTAAATGAAGCTTATACTGATAACAGTTCCTTATTACTCTATATTCACCCTATCTTCATCTCCATATGAAAAGACTGGAGACCTAGAAAAATAGCAATCCATAATGGATAGACAACTAATTTTATTATTCTAAAATAGTAGTTCTCAACCTTAGAAGCTGAACAGTCCTTTCATGAGAGTTGCATATCAGATATTATGATTCATAACAATTGCAAAATTAGTTATGAAGCAACAACAAAAATAGTTTTATGGTTGGGAGTAATCGCAACATGAAGAACTACATTAAAGAATCACAGCATTAGGAAGGTTGTGAATCACTGTTTAAAATGAACAGTCATCATCACAATCATTGTTGATATTTATTGAAAATCTGGTACTTGCCTGGGCTATTAGTAGGTATTATAAAATGGATTAAGGTGGAAATTTTCTTAAAAACTCAAAATGTTTTTTTCCTTTTTTATTTTATGGGTATTGGTATTTTGTCTGCATATATGTCTGTGTGAAAATGCTGGATCCCCTGGGAACTGGAGTTACAGACAGTTGTGAGCTGCTATATGGGTGCTGGGAATTAATTGAACCAGGTTCTCTCAAAGAGCAGCCATGACTCTTAATTACTGAGCCATCTCTCAAGCCTATCCCTCTTTGGTTTTTCAAGACATGATTTCTTTGTTTAACACTTGCTATCCTGGAACTCACTCTGTAGACCAAGCTGGCCTCCAACTCAAAGAGATCCACCTGCCTCTGCTTCCCAAGTACCAAAGTGAAGGTGTGTGTGCATCCCCACCACCCAGCAATTTCTCACATTCTTTTTTTTCTTTTTTTTTATAAATTATGTTTATTGTTAGCATTCTATTTATTCATCTTTGTTTTTGAGTCAGAATATTTTTTATTTTTATTTTATGATCATTAGCATTTTGCCTACATACATCTCTTTGAGGGTGTCAGAAGCCCTGAAACTGGAGTTAGACAGTTGTTAGCTGCCATGTAGGTGCTAGGAATTGAACCTGGATCCTCTCAAAGAGCAGCTAGTGCTCTTAACAGCTGAGCCATCTTTCCAGCCCCAATTTCTCACATTCTTAATGCATATATGGATATACAGTGCATGCATATCTGTTACCAAGGATATCAGAAGAAGGTGTTAGATCCCATGGAACTGGATCATGAATCATTGTGAGCTACCATGTGGGACTGAGAACTGAACCAGATCCTCTCTGCAAGAGCAGTAGGTGCTCTTAACCCCTGAGCCAACTTTGCAGCCTTCAGATCGTTGTCATTTTAATAAATTCTTTTTGTAATAATATAACTGGAGACAAGCATAGTTGAGTAACTTGCATAGAAGCACACAGCTAGCTAGTAGGTTGCAGAACTGAGAGTAGAATTCAGATGTTCTGTTTCTGCAGAGTAATTTAGTTTCCCCTCTTCCTTTATTTCCTTATCCATCTCCTTATTCTTCCAGAGTCCATGAACAAATGTCAAAACATTCTAACTTATGAATATATTTAGAGTAAAAAATAAGCAAAAATTAGTTTATTTCTTCACACAACATTTCATGGACTTTCCCATAGAGAGAACTCATACATCTGTATTCTTAAATTTTATTCATTTATATTTTTATGTGTATAAATGTTTTGTCTGCATGCATGTACGTGCACCACATGTGTGCTCTCAGAAGCCAGAAGAGAGTGTCAGGTCCCCTAGGGCTGGAATTATAGAGGGTTGTGAGCCATCATGTGAGTGCTGGAAATTGAACCCAGGTCCTCTAGAAGAACAGCCAGTGCACTTAACCACTAAGTCATCTCTCCAGCCCCTGTAGTCTTATTTTATTTATGTAGTATATAGTTTAGTTTTCTGAGACTCCTATATAGAGATGTTTAAATTAGTTAATTTATTTATTGGGAGTGCGGGTCACATACAAATGTTGTTGTTAGGAAGCTTGCCAGAGTTAATTCTCTCCTCCCACCATGTGGTCTCAGGTCAAATTCAGATCATCATGCTTGGCAACAGTGCCTTTACCCTCTAAGCCATCCTTCTGGCCATTCATATTCCTTTTTAAAGTATGAGGGGGGAAGATACTTACTACCCTATAAATTTGGTTGGGTTTTCTTTTTTCTTTTTTTTTCTCATTGTTTTTACATAATCAATTTTTTTATATTTTATTTTTTAAAAAAACTATCTTTTCTTATTTTACATGCCAAATTCATTTCCCACTCTCTCCCCTCCTCCTACCCCCTCCATCCTTCCCCCTTCTCACCCCCTTACCTCACCCCACCCCGTCTACTCTTCAGAAAGGATAAGGCTTCCCATGGGGAGTCAACAAAATCCAGCACATTGCTTTGAGGCAAGACCAAGGCTCTCCCCACTATATCTAGGCTGCTAAGCAAGGTATCCATCCAGAGATAATGGGTTCCAAAAAGCCGGAGCAAGCAGTGGTCTTACTGCCAGTGACTCCACAGTCTGCCCCAGCCATACAACTGTCACCCACATTCAGGGGGCCTAGTTTGATCCTGTGCTGGTTCCCTCGCTGTCAGGTGGGAGTTGGAAGACTTCCATTAGCTCGGTGAGCTGTTTCAGCGGTATCCCTCCCCATCATGGCCTTGACCTTTTTGCTTATATTCTCACTCCTCTCTCTCTTCAACTGGACTTTGGGAGCTCAGCCCAATGCTCCATTGTGGTTCTCTGCATCTGTTTCCATCCGTTGCTGGATGAAGATTCTATGGTGACATTTAAGATAGTCATCAATCTGACTACAGGGTAAGGCCAGTTCAGGCACCCTCTCTACTATTGCTTAAGGTCCTAGCTGGGATCATCCTTGTGGATTCCTGGGAATTTCTCTAGTGCTAGGCTTCTTGCTAGTCCCATAATGGCTCCCTCAATAAAGATATCTCTTTCCTTGTTCTCTGTTTGTCCTCCCCACATCTTGACCACCACCCCATTCCCTCTAGTTCTCTTTCCCCTTCTCCCCTCCTCCTCCTCTTCTCTTCCTCTTCCGCCTTCCCTTCTCTCCCCATCCCTATGCTCCCAATTTTCTCAGAAGATCTTGTCTATTTCTCCTTCCCAGGGGGATCTATGTATGTTTCTCTTAGGATTCTCATTGTTACTTAGCTTCTCTGGGGTTGCGGATTAGGCTCTTTATCCTTTGCTTTACAGCTAGTAATCACCTATGAGTGGGTGCCTCTTTCTTGGTCTGGGTTACCTCACTCAGAATGTTTTTTTCTAGTTCCAATCATTTGCATGCAAATTTCGAGATATTGTTTTTTACTGCTGAGTAGTACTCCATTGTGTAAATAAATTTTCTTTATCCATTCTTCAGTTTAGGGGCATCTAGGTCATTTCCAGGTTCTGGCTATTAAGAATAATGCTGCTATGAACATAGCTGAACAAATGTCCTTGTAGTATGGTTGAGCATCCTTTGGGTATATGCCCAAGAGTAGTATTGCTGGGTCTTGCAATTGATTCCCAACTTCTGAAAAACTGCCGTACTGATTTCCAGAATGGTTGTACAAGTTTTTATTCCCACCAGCAATGGAGGAGTATTCCCCTTACTCTGCATCCTCTCCAGCATAAGCTATTATTGGTGTTTTGTATCTTAGCCATTCTGACAGGTATAAAATGGTATCTCAGAGTTGTTTTGATTTGCATTTCCCTGATGGCTAAGAATGTTAAACATTTTCTTAAGTGTCTTTTGGTCATATGAAATTCTTTTGAGAATTCTCTGTTTAGTTCCATACCCCATTTTTTGACTGGATTATCTGATATTTTGATGTTTAATTTATTGAGTTCTTTATATATTTTGAAGACCAGTCTTCTGTCTGATGTGGGGTTGGTGAAGATCTTTTCCCACTTCAGTAGGCTGTGCTTTTGTCTTACTGACTGTGTCCTTTGCTTTACAGAAGCTTTTCGGTTTTAGAAGGTCCCATTTATTTATTGTTACTCTCAGTGTCTATACTACTTGGGATTATATTTAGGAAGTGGTCTCCTGTGCCCATGCATTGGAGGCTGCTTCCCACTTTCACTTATGTCAGGTTCTGAGTGGTTGGATTTATATTGAGGTCTTTGAGCCATTTGGACTTGAGTTTTGTGCATTGGAATAGGTATGAATCTATTTGCATTCTTCTACATGCTGACATCCAGTTATGCCAGCACCATTTGTTGAAGACACTTTCTTTTTTTTTTTTTTGACACTTTCTTTTTTTAACTGTATAATTTTAGCTTCTATGTCAAAAATCAGGTATCCATAGGTGTGTGGATTAATATTTGAGTCTTCGATTTGACTCTATTGGTCAACCTGTTTTTATGACAATACCAAGCTGTTTTCATTACTGTAGCTTTATAGTAGAGCTTGATGTCAGGGATGGTGATGCCTCCAGAAGTTCCTTTATTGTACAGGATTGTTTTGACTATTCTGGGTTTTTTGTTTTTCCCTATGAAATTGAGTATTATTCTTTTGAGGTCTATAAAGTATTGTGTTTGGATTTTGATGGGGATTGCACTGAATCTGTAGATTGCTTTTGGTAGAATTGTCATTTTTATTATGTTAGTCCTATCTATCCAAGAGCATAGGAGATCTTTCGATTTTCTGATGTCTTCTTCAGTTTCTTTCTTCAAAGACTTAAAGTTCTTGTCAAACAGGTCTTTCATTTGTTTGGCTAGTGTTACTCCAAGATATTTTACATTATTTGTAGCTATTGTGAATGGTGATGTTTCTCTGATTTCTTTCTCAGCTTCTTTATCATTTGTATATAGGAGGGCTGCTGATTTTTTTTTGAGTTGATCTTGTATCTTGCCACATCACTGAAGGTATTTATCAGCTATAGAAGTTCCCTGGTAGAATTTTGGGGGTAACTTATATATACAATCATATCATCTGCGAACAGCGAAAGTTTGACTTCTTCCTTTGCAATTGTATCTCCTTGATCTCCTTTTGTTGTCTTACTGCTCTAGCTAGAGCTTCAAGAACTATGTTGAATAGATATGAAGAGAGTGAACAGCCTTGTCTTGTTCCTGGTTTTAGTGGAATCACTTTGAGTTTCTCTCCATTTAATTTTATGTTGGCTGTTGGCTTGCTGTATATAGCTTTTATTATATTTAGATATGTTCCTTTTTATTGTGAAGGGGTGTTGAATTTTGTCAAATGCTTTTTCAGCATCTAATGAAATAATCATATGTTTTTTTTCTTTCAGTTTATTTATAGTAGATTAGATAATAGATTTTCGTACGTTGAACCATCCCTGCTTGTCTGAAATGATGCCGACTATATCATGGTGGATGATTTTTTTTATGTATTCTTGGATTCAATTTTCCAGTATTTTATTGAGTATATTTGCATCAGTGTTCATGAGGGAGATTGGTTTGTAATTCTCTTTTCTGGTTGAGACTTTATGTGGTTTTGGTATCAGGGTAACTGTAGCCTCATAAAAAGAGTGGCAATTTTCCTTCGGTTTCTATTATGTGGGACAATTTGAGGAGTATAAATATTAGCTCTTCTTTGCAGTTCTGGTAGAATTCTGTGCTAAAATCATGGGGCACTGGGCTTTTTTGTTCAGAAGGCTTTTGATGATGCTTCTATTTCTTTGTAGGTTATAGGTCTATATAAATTGTTCACCTGGTCTTGATTTAATTTTGGTATGTGGTACCTATCCAGAAAATTGTCCATTTCTTTTGCACTTTCCAATTTTGTGGAGTACCGGTTTTTGTAGTATGACCTAGTGATTCTCTGGATTTCCTCAGTGTCTGTTGCTATGTCCCCCTTTTCATTTCTGATTTTGTTAATTTGGATGTCCTCTCTCTGCTTTTTGGTTAGTTTAGATAAGGGTTTGTCTATCTTGTTGATATTTTTTTCAAAGAACCAGCTCTTTGGTTCATTAAAAATATCTTGAGATTCCTTCCTTTTCTGTCCATCAATATACTGCATGATTGATTGCATGGCTATGCTGTAATTGATTATATATTCCTCTATTGAGGCTTAGGGCATTTTTATATTTTCTCTATTACAAGGAAGTAGTGAACATCCTTGTATCTTACTCTTCTGTGCATATGAATAAGAATTTCTCTAGAATAGACTACTAAAGGAAAAATTTCTGGATCTTTGCTAAATCTTATTAACCCTTAAAAATGCTACTCATCGTTTTCATTACATGTTTACTAACTAGGAAGCAGAGGAAGACCTGAGCGAGTGAGCTCCTGAGTGGATGACAGCCTGTGGAGGACTCCTAGACCAGTTAGCCATGGGAAATTGGCAAAGGCTTTAACCATGTGAACTAGGCTCAAGAGAAATGGCAAAGCTTTTCTTGAGGCCAAGTATGTGTGTTTATGGATGATTAATCAGTGTGTGCCAAGACTAGCAACTGTGACTTCCACCTCCTGGATATTTACAGCCTGATACTGCTCACCTACAGAGACTTCCCGCTAAGAATAGCTAAACCTCAGCCACCAGACTATGTTGTACCTACTAAACATGTAAGGTTCCAGGTTAGTGCTAGAGAACCCCACCTGATCCCAGCTTTACTATATGTGTGTGCCTGTTTTGTTTCTCTGTCCAGTCTTCATTTCCTTGTTAGGGAACCCATGAAGAGCAGGATGGCAACCAACAACAGGAGTTAATTTACACTTAATACCACATCGTGGTTTTCTTTTGTGTTTATGAAGGCTATAAATTTAATTTTTGCTTACTTCATAATTTTTCAATAAACAGATTTATATAACTTAATGGTTTTTTCAATTTATAAAATTGTTTCCTATTGTATACATTTAAAAAATAATTTATCAGAGTAGTATTCTTTTTTTCTTAAAAATTTCCACCTCCTCCCATATCCCTCCCCCTCCCTCTCCAATCCAAAGAGCAGTCAGGGTTCCCTGCCCTGTGGGAAGTCCAAGGTCTTCCCCCCTCCATCCAGGTCTAGGAAGGTGAGCATCCCACAAAGACTAGGCTCCCATAAAGCCAGTACATGCAGTAGGATCAAAACCCAGTGCCATTCTCCTTGGCTTCTCAGTCAGCCCTCCTTGTCCGACACATTCAGAGAGTCCGGTTTGATCACATGCTCCATCAGTCCCAGTCCAGCTTGCTTTGGTGATAATCCTCTTTGTCCTTTATGTTTTCTGCCTTGAATTCTACTTTATTTCCAATTAGTATTGTTGGCTATTTTTCTTTTTATTAACAGTTAGCTACTATGTTTGTCTGTTTTTTATAAGCCTCTTTTATTTTGGACATTTTTTTTAACTTTTTATTACATTTGTGTGTGGTGTGTGAAGGCAGGTAGAGGTCAGAAGTCAGGAATCTGTTCTCTCTTTGCACAGTGTAGGCTCTGGTATCAAAGTCAATTCATCAGGCTTAGTATTAGTAGCAAGTACTCCTGCTGAGCTGTCTCATCAGCCCAATTAGACATATCTCTTATTGGGCAATACACACACACACACACACACACACACACACACACACACACATATATATATATATTAGTTTGAGAGATGCTTTTATAATATTTTAATAAGGAAATTTGGTCCATTTATATTTATTTTTTACCAAAAAAAATCTGGGTGGTGATAACACATGCCTTTAGTCACAGCATTCAGGAGGTAGGGGCAGGTAGGATCTCTGCAAGTTTGAGGCCAGCCTGGTCTATAAAGAGAGTCCCAGAACAGCCAGGGCTACACAGAGAAACCTAGTGTCAAAAAAAAAAAAAAAAATGAAATCAATCCTCTGTCAGATGTGGAATTGGTGAAGATCTTTTTCCCATTCTGTAGGCTGCCATTTTGTTTGTTGACCATGTCCTTTGCCTTACAGAAGCTTCTCAGTTTCAGGAGGTCCCATTTATCAGTTGTTGCTCTGTGTCTGTGATACTGGAAGTATATTTAGGAAGTGGTCTCCTGTGCCCATGCATTAAAGGCTGCTTCTCACTTTCTCTTCTATGAGCTTCAATGTAGTTTGTTTTATGTTGAGGTCTTTGATCCATTTGGATTTAAGTTTTGTGCATAGATATGGATCTATTTGCATTTTTCTACATGTTGACATCTAGTTATGCCAGTACCATTTGTTAAAGATACTATTTTTTTCCACTTTATAGTTTTTAGCTTCTTTGTCAAAAAACAAGTGTTCATTGGTTCGTGGATTTATATCAGAGCCTTCAATTTGATTCCATTGTTTCACCTGTCTGTTTTTGTGCCAATTCCAATTACTATAGCTCTATATTAGAGCTTGAAATCAGGAATGGTGATGCCTCCAGAAGTTCTTTAATTGTACAGGATTGTTTTGGCTATCCTGGGTTTTTTGTTTTTCCATATGAAGTTGAGTATTGTCCTTTTGGGGTCTTTGAAGACTTGTGCTGGGATTTTGATGGGGATTGCATTGAATCTGTAGATTGCTTTTGGTAAGATTGTCATTTTTACTATGTTAATCCTACCTATTCAAGAGCATAGGAGATCTTTAGATTCTGATGTCTTCTTCAATTTCTTTCTTCAAAGACTTAAAGTTCTTGTCGAACAGGTTTTTCACTTGTTTGGTTAGTGTTACCCCAAGATATCTTATGTTATTTGTGGCTATTGTAAAGGGTGATATTTCTCTGATTTCTTTCTCAGCCCATTTATCATTTGTATATAGGAAGGCTACTAATTTTTTTTTTTAGTTAATCTTGTATCCTGCTACATTGTTGAAGGCATTTATTACAATTGTAGTAGTTCCCTGGTAGAATTTGTAGGGTCACTTATGTATGCTATCTTCTCAGCAGCAAATAATGAAAGATTATTCAAAGAACTCAAGAAATTAGACATCAAAAGACCAAATAATCCAATTTAAAAATGGGGTACATCTAAACAGAAAACTCTCAATAGAAGAAAATCAAATGGCTGAAAGACACTTTAGGAAATGTTCAACATACTTACTCATCAGAGAAATGCAAATCAAAACTCTGAGATACCATCTTTACACCTGTCAGAATGGCCAAGATCAAAAATTCTGATGATAGCTTATGCTGGAGAAGATGTGGAACAAAAGGAACACTCCTCCATTGCTGGTGGGAGTGCAATCTTGTACAGCTGCTTCGGAAATCAGTATAACAGTTGCCCAGAAAATTAGGATTCAGTCTACCTCAAGACCAGCAATACCACTCTTGGGCATATAACCAAAGGATGCTCACTCACACCACAAGGACATTTGCTCAACTATGTTCATAGCAGCATTAGTCGTAATAGTCAGAACCTGAAAACAACCTAGATGCCCCACAACCGAAGAATGGAAAATGTGATACATTTACACAATGGAGTACTACACAGTGATCAAAAACAATGGCATCTTGAAATTTGCATGCAAATGGATGGAAGTAGGAAAAACCATCCTGAGTGAGGTAACCCAGACCCAGAAAGACAAATATAATATGTACTCACTCATAAGTGGATAATAGACATTAAGCAAAGGTCAGCCAGCCTGCAGGCCACAACCCCAGAGAACCTAGGTAACAAAGAGGACCCTAAGAGACATATATTGATCCACCTAGAAAGGGGAAGAAAGACAAGATCTCATGAGTAAATTTGGAGCATGGAGGGTAGAAGGCGAGGGAGGAGGGTGAAGGGGAATGGGGGAAAATATATAGCACATTCCTGTCCAAACAATTCAAATGAAAATGATTTTTTAAAAAGGAAAGAAGGAAGGAAGGAGGGAGGGAGGAAGAAGGAAAGAAAGAAAGAAAACACATACAAAATGATCCTGGTTTGGTACCAAAAGCAAAATTCTAATTAATGAACAGATGTTTTCTAGACTCTAAAATAGCCACAGGTAGTTGTGCATCATTTAAAATTTGTTTTATTCATACCATTTCAGACCCTGGCCCTTTTGGAGGAAGAAGAAGATATAAACCAAATCACAGATTACTTCTCTTATGAACATTTCTATGTCATTTATTGTAAATTCTGGGAACTAGATGGTGATCATGACCTGTACATCAGCCAGGCTGATCTATCTCGATACAATGACCAGGGTGAGTGACTGATTCTAAAGATGCTAAAACTAACCCTTTTGTCAAAGTTGTATAAATTGTCTCCCCTCATTATGAGAAATTCCCTTTCTTAAATTCTCTTAGTAAGTCTCTGTATAGGACCCATAGTTTTTAAATGAGAATGGACAAAGATAAAATTTTTTATTTGTTCACTCTGTAGACCAGGCTGGCCTTGAACTAACAGAGAGCAGCCTACCTGTGCCCCTCCGGTGCTGGGGTTAAAGGTGTGCACCACCAACCCTAGCCAAAAGTCAGTTTTCAACTTTAAGAGGCCAGAGTTTTAAGACTACAGTTTTAAAGGTGGGAAGTCTTTGTACTAATTTGTATCATTATGATGACGAGTCTCAGGTCAGCCTTAGCTATGCACCTTCCTGTTAACCATGTTTGTGAGCCAGCCTGCAGAGGTCACACAACCCATGGACTCTGAAGCCCTCTCCTGGACTTAATGCCATTGTTTCCAGATACTGTATAAACTCACTGGATTGATGTTAATGATATGGTGAAGGGGACATTAAAACACCACATTTTTGTCCACTCACCAAATTCTGCTCTAGAACATGGTCTTTAGTTTTAGAATAATAAACTTTCCAAAGCTAAAACAATCTTTTTTAAAAGGCGGTAGGGAGCAGGAGTGTTGGCTCAGCAATTAAGAGCACTTTACTACTCTTGCAGAGAGCCTTGAGCTCCATCCCCACCACCTACATCGCAGCTCACAAATGTCTGTAACTCCAGTGCCAGGGGATTTGGTCTCCATGGGCACCAGGCACTCATGTGATGCATGTACATACATATACATACATGCAGACAAAACACTCATACATAGAAAGTAAAAATAAATTGGCTTTAAAGATGTTAGTGTTAGAATTTAATATTTTTGCAGTTTCTATATAGCCTTCTTATTTGTCTCTAGTATAAAATATTTATTCATTAGTCAAAGTTCAACTGTAGAGGCTTCTGTATATTGCCAGGCATGGCTTATCCTGACACACATATTTCTAATTTTCCTAGCCAAATTGACTCATCTTTATGTTGACTATACCTTACTCTAAAAAGAATAGACGCTGGGAGGTGCTAACCCTCTATTGAAATCCCTGGTAGTCCTTAAATTTTAGAGTGCATTCCATTGCCTGGGGTACTTGTTAAAAGAACAGGTCTAGAGATCTCTGGCCTTACCTTGCCTCTTCTCTCCTCTCCCCTTCCTTCTTCTCCACTCCTCTTCCCCCCCCCCTTTTGGCTATTTTGAATATAGAAAGGGATAGTGCTAATACATTTTCTAAGGTCTGTCATCAAAGATAAAACATACTGTCTGAAGATACAATTGTTACAGAGAAGGTAGCTCAGTGGAAGGTTGCTTGACTAGCATGTGCAAAGCCCTGGGTTCAGTGCCCCGGTAGAACCAATAACAACAGCAAAAGGCCATTAACTGTCTCTGTAAATAAAGCCTATTGACGGTATTTCTTTTAAATATTGTATCTGAGCCTCTGTAGAGTGGGAATGTAAGAAAAGCATGTTTAAAGCTGCTCTGGAGTACTCGCCATCATCTTACATTGGTTCAGGAGCTGCACAATCCGTTTCCCTTGAACTGAATGCTAGGATAAAATTTGTCTTGTTTTAGAAAATTAGTTTTGCTTTATTGGATACCAAGATCAATACAAATTCTGTGTATTTTTGTCTTAGCTGTCAGGATGTTCAGAATTACTCGGGAGGCAGAGGCAGCACTCAGGAGGCAGAGGCAGGCGGATCTCTGTGAGTTCGAGACCAGCCTGGTCTACAAGAGCTAGTTCCAGGACAGGCTCCAAAACCACAGAGAAACCCTTCCTCGAAAAAAAAAAAAAAAAAAAAAAAAAGGATATTCAGAATTAACTTAGAACGCAGCTAGATAAATAACTAAATAGATGTCAGGTACATTCACTTGCCTGATCTTTTTTTTTTAATTAGTGACTGATAATTCAAACCTACCTTATTTTTCTAAAAAGTATAAATTATGCATAAGTAAGAATTTATTCCTGCACAAATGGGGGTGGGGCCTTCAAGGTTCCACCCTTGACAGAGGAGATTTTGATTGTTGATCAGTACTGAGGGAGGAAGACTTACTCTCCTTTGGGTATTTTGCCCATACACACACGTGCATATGAGAAGATACGGACTCATGGGTTTAATGACCTAAAAATGAAGGCCATGGAATAGGGAGAGAGACAGACTAAGAGACACTGGCATTATAGAGAGGTAACTTATGGTGAATGGATAGGCTCGAAATACACTGTATAATTATATGAAATTTTCAATGAATAAATTTTTTTTTATAGAATTTAGGGGTTGGGATGTCACTGAGTTGACAGAGTGCTTGGCTAGCATATACAGGCCTGGGTTTGATTTCCAATACCATGTAAACTGTGTACAGTGGTGCACACCTATACTCCCAGCTCTCAGTGGTAGAAGCAGGAAGATCAAAAGTTCAAGGTCATCCTCAGTTATGTAGCAAAATAGTGTTCACCCTGGGATATATAAAATCCTGTCCCAAAAAAGAAAAGAAGTTAACTGTTGATATTCTCACTGTGGAAGATTGTTAAATGGCTCAGGGTTAGCTTTAGCAAATAAAAACAAATTTGTCAGGAATATTTCTAGCTAACTAATTTTTATTTACATTTAGCTTCATCAAGTAGAATTATTGAAAGAATATTTTCGGGAGCAGTAACAAGGTATGAAACATTTTTAAATTTGAATTTTATTTAGTGGGCTAACAATAAGTAATAGAAAGTGAAGTAAAACAATTTGAGTTTCAAAATGAAATACACCATTGCAGCAGTCTCTCATTTTAGCAAAGCTTTCTGCATAATTTAGCGGGGCTATTAATCTAATTATATCTAAAAAGCATAAAATCATTGCCTAATTAAAAAATATTAATTCCTTAATATTATATCTGATTCCATTGATTATCAAATTAGAAACCTGGGCTAGACCTACTGGCATGGGCCTATAATCCCCAGGTACTTAGTAGGCTGAGGCAGGAAGTTCACAAACTGAAGCCTTGGAGCACACAGTCAGTTCAAAGTCTGCCTAGGCAATTTAATAAGACCTTTCAATAACAGTAAGCTGGACATGGTGGCAGATGCCTTTAATCTCAACACTTTGGAGACATAAGCAAATGGATCTCTGTCGGTTCACAACCATTCTGGCCTGTATTGAGTTCCAGCCACTAAAGGCTACATACTGAGACCCTGTCTCATAAAAATTATTTAATTAGTTAATTAAATAACAAATTAAAAGTAAAAAGAAGGATAAGGATGTAACTCGGAGGTAGAGTACTTGCTTGCCTTGTATTAGGCTTTAAGTTCAAACTCTAACACCACAAAAGCAGTATAATTTTTTTCCATTTAGGCAAATACCTTCTAGTTGCACCTTGTAGGCCTTAGAAATAAGACAGGCCTCAAAGGGGTTGCACTTTCCGAACTGTCCAGCTTTATGAGTTTTTGTTTAATTTACTACATTTCTAAACAGTGGTGTTATTTTATTTCTTAATTGCTCAGGAAATTTCATAACCATGTTTTTTTTTTTTCAGAGGAAAGACAGTACAAAAAGAGGGAAGAATGAGCTATGCAGATTTTGTTTGGTTTTTGATTTCTGAGGAAGACAAACGGAACCCTACCAGGTAAGTTGTTGTGTAAACACATGCACAAAGCTTAGAAAGAGCATGGTGTCTACCTAGTAAATTGACCAGGCCTAGCCGTAGCTCAGCATATAAAAATGCCGAGAATCTCACATTCAGCCCCAGCACCCTTGTGGTGGTTCAGAATCATTCTTATTTTTTTTTAAATATAATTTTTTATTGAAAGAAAAAAAAATTTTCCGCCTCCTCCCCGCCTCCCATTTCCCTCCCCGTCTCCCTTTTCCCCCCTCCTTCCTCTCCTCTCCCCCTCCCCCCCCCCCCCTCCCCCTCCCTCTCCAGTCTGAGGGGCAGTCAGGGTTCCCTGCCCTGTGGAAAGTCCAAAGTCCTCCCCGCTCCATCCTGGTCTAGGAAGGTGGACATCCAAACTGGCTAGGCTCCCACAAAGCCAGAACATGAAGTAGGATCAAAACCCAGTGGCATTGTCCTTGGCTTCTCAGCAGCCCTCATTGTCCGCCATATTCAGAGAGTCCGGTTTTATCCCATGCTTTTTCAGTCACAGTCCAGCTGGCCTTGGTGAGCTCACAATAGATCAGTCCCACTGTCTCCGTGGGTGGGTGCACCCCTCGTGGTCCTGACTTCTTTGCTCATATTTTCCCTCCTTCTGCTCCTCCTTGGGACATTGGGAGCTCAGTCCAGTGCTCCAGTGTGGGTCTCTGTCTCTATCTCCATCCATCTCCAGATGAAGGTTCTATGGTGATATGCAAGATATTCATCAGTATGGCTATAGGATAGGGTCATTTCAGGTTCTCTGTCCTCAGCTGCCCCAGGAACTAACTGGGGACAGTTAAAGCCTTTCTTTTTTGTTTAAACAGAAAAAGGGGAAATGATGGAGGTGGGTCTAGTATCTTATCTGTTGATTTCATTGGTTAATAATAAAGAAACTGCCTCAGCCCTCATAGGACAGAAAATTAGGTAGGCGGAGTAGACAGAGGAGAATTCTGGGAGAAAGAAGCTTAGTGAAGGAGTCGCCATGATTCTCCCGCTCCAGACAGACGCAGGTTAAGATCCTCCCTGGTAAGCCAGCTCGTGGGCTACACAGAATATTAGAAATGGGTTAGAACAATATGTAAGAGCTAGCCAATAAGAAACTGGAACTAGCCGGGCCAGGCAGTGTTTGAAAGAATACAGTTTCCGTGTAATTATTTCTGGGCATAAGTAGCCATGCGGGCGGCTGGGTGCCGGGGACGCAGCCCCTGCCGCTCCTATTTCAACAGATCCCAAAGAAAAACATATAGCTATCCTCCTGATTATGGGAAGTAGACAAGATTGCCGGGCAAAAAATGGGATCTTGGGGGTGGGGTGGGAGGGAGGTAAAGGGAGATGGGGAGAGAAAAGTGAGAAGGGGAGGTTGGAGGGAACTTGGGAAACGGGATGTTTGGGATAAAGAAAGGTTGGATAGGGGAGCAGGGAAGCACACATCTTAATTAAGGGAGCCATCTTAGGGTTGGCAAGAGATTTGGTGCTCCCAGGTGCCCAGAATCATTCTTAATTACAGTTCCAGAGGGCACCAAACACACACTGCTGCACACACATGTGTGCAGGCAAAACGCTCATACACATAAAGTAAAAATAAAATCTTTTTAAGATAACAGGGGCTAGAGAGATGACTTTGTGGTTTAAGAGCACCTCTTTCTCTTCTAGAGGCCTGAGTTCAATCCAACACTTAAGTCAGGTGGTTCACAACTGCCTATAACTCCAGAGGAGACCCACTTCTGCTTCTACCTCTGCCATTATCTACACACACATGCATGTAAATAATAACTATTTTAAATTCATACATAGATAGAACAAATACTACTAGATGGAGTTAAATGACATCATAAATAATTATTCTTAAACATTTCAAAACATTTTATCCATGCATTATAGAATATACATTCTTCTCAACAGCTTATAGTATTTTGTCTAAAATAGATTATATATTACTACATAAAGCAAGTCTGCATAAATATTGGAAAATTCAATTAACTTTTTGTATTCTATCTGACCACATAAAATATAGCTAGTAATTAATACCAAGAGAAACTTTATAAAAAAAAAAAAACTCTTGAATTTGTGGAGATTAAACAATACTGGATGATGAGTGCGTCACTAAAGAAACAAAGAAGACAAAAACCTCCTAGAATTGGATAAAAATGAAAATACAACATACAGAAACCTATTGAATGTAAAAGGTCATCCCTAAGGGACGTTTATGGTTCCACGGGCCTTAAAAAAAAAAATTAGATCTTAAGACCTTGGAAAGGCAAAAGCAGTAGATGGAAATAAACCATCAAGAGCAGGGCAAAATTAATGACAGATGAAAAATACAAAAGATGGATGAAAGAATTGTCTCTTTGAAAATAAAATTAATATTGATTGAGAAAACCAAAGCAAAATTAGAAATTAAAAGAAACACATTACAATAGATACCACTGAAGTTTAGAAAATTATAATGGCATAACTTAAAAAACTTAACAATTTTTTACTCCATTAAATAGAAAAGTCTAAAATTTAAGTGTATAGATTATATATGTGTATATATATATGTAAACTACCTATGTAAAGCCAAGATACTATAATGTAAAAACATCTATGATAAACAATCAGATCAATTAAAAATGATAATAAAACCCTCAACAAAAAGTAGTCCAGTCCTGGGGCAGGAGAGATGGCTCAGAGGTTAAGAACACATACTGCAGAGGACCAGAGTTCAGCTCCCAGCACCATGTCAGGTGGTTCACACCACCTGTTCCTCCAGCTCCAGGGAACAATGCTTCTCATCTCCGTGGACTCCTGCACTTGCATGCACATACGCCTACACAGACACACATAAAACTGAGCACTTAGTTTTTGAAAATACACACCTAAAAATAATTATCTAAAAATCAAGTAGCTCAGGTATAGATGGATTTGCTGCTGCAGAATTCTACCAGACCTTTAAAGAACTAATACTCATCCTCAAATTATTCCATAAAGTGGAAAAAGAAAATACACTTCCTAGCTCTTTTTGTGAAATCACCATGCCCAGCTAAGACTATAAATTGTGCCTTTACAAATCTGAAGAATGCCGGGCAGTGGTGGTTCACACCTTTAATCCCAGCATTTGGGTGGCAAAGGCAGGTGGTTCTCATGAGTTGAAGGCCAGCCTGGTCTACAAAGCAAGTCCTAGAACAACTAGAGCTGTTACACAGAAAAACCCTGTTTAAAAAAAAAAAACTGCAAGAAGGCAGGGTGTGGTGAGCACACCTTTAGTCCCAGCTCTTGGGAGGTAGGCTGATCTCTCTGATTTCCAGGTCTGTCTGATCTGCATGATTCCATATTAACCAGGACTATACAATGTGAGACACCCTCAAAATAAGGTAAAAACAAAGGTAAAAAAAAATCTGAAGGAAAAGCACTAATAATCTTTAATTCTAGAATTAGCCAAAATACCAAAGTAGAGGTTAGAAAAAGGAACCTTTTCCATATCCAAGATCTGAGTCAGGAGAGCCATGTCCTTGCTGTCCAGTTATTCAAGCAACAGCAGAATCATGTGAGCCTAGGAGTTAAAGGCCACCTTTTAATAAGTAATTTTAAAGGAAAAAATAAGTGCAAGATCAAAAAACATTATGGGCTGGAGAGATGGTTCACTTGGTAAATTGCTTGCCATGCCATAATGAACTAACCTTTAGGGGTGAGACTAAGGTTAGGATTAGAGTTAGAGGGTTAGGGGTAAGGTTAGATCTTCATTTGATCTTCAGAATTCATGTTCTGTTTGTTTGTTTTAAAATAAAAGGCAGGCATGGCACACATTTGTGGTCCCAGTGCTGAGGAGATGGAGACAGGTAAACAGACCCCTGGGCTCACTAGACAGCTATCATAGCCCATTTGGCTAGTGAGAGGCCCTGTTGAGAAGCAGGTGAGGAAGATCCCAGTGCTGACCCTAGCCTCCACATACACACACACAGATACACAGAAGAACTTGCCTGCATGACTCCTTTGTAGGATATTTCTAGATAAGGTGCCATGTCAAAGGATGGGGAAATGTGAGGTCCAAGAGACACAGCAGTGAAAGGAACTTCAAGATGAAATTGTGAACCAGGCATAGAGACCAAACAGACTATAGGAGAATCAGTCAGAAGAAACTACTTAAAGAAAATTCAGTTGTTAGAATAACTGATGTGACTGAATGTGGATCTAAACACCGGGTAGAGATTTGATACCATAACAAGTTAGAAGGAATGTACTGTTTTGAACTCTGAATAATAAACAGCTCACTGCATTAAGTGAATGGAAGTGATACAGGCCAAAATCTCATTTCTTGTATAAAATCAATACACAGTTCTGATACAGAAAAATGGAGAGGAATGTGGGCTAGTGCTCTGAAAATACAAGATAAAAAGCAAAATGATTGGCCTTTGGAAATGACCAACTCTGGAATTTAAAAATAGAAGGAAGAGGCTGGAGAGGTAGCTCAGCTGTTAAAGGCTAGGCTCACAACCAAAAATATAAAAATAGAAGGAAGAAGAGACCTTCCTTTTTTTTTCCTTATATTTCTGATTGTGAGCTCTACCCTTCAGTAGCTGAGCCATCTCTACACCCCTCCATTGTTTCTTCTAACAAACCTTTATAACTAGGTATTGTAGACAGAGACTGCGCATTCATTTCCCAGCCATGTGGACACGAATAATCACACAGAAACTATATTAATAACAACTGTTTGGCCAATAGTTTATGCATATTTCTAGCTAACTCTTACATCTTAAATTAGCCCATTTCTATTAATCTATAAATCACCACAAGGCTGTGGCTTGGTTCTGGCTGGTGGCTTGGCATCTTTCTCCTTCGACAGCTACATGGCATCTCCCTGACTCCACCTACTTTCTATATCTCTATTTAGATTTGCCACCTGGCTTTACTCTACTAAGCCATTGGCCGAAACAGCTTCTTTGATAATCAATGGTAATAAAACATATTCATAGCATACAGAGGGGAATCCCACATCAAGGTATATTTGTAACAAACATGTAAATTTACTTTTAAAACATGCAGTAGTACTTGAATAAATAAAGAACCTTTATCAGGTCCATGTTAATTTTCTTCTTTTACCTTCTAGCATTGAGTATTGGTTCCGCTGCATGGATGTGGATGGAGACGGTATACTTTCCATGTATGAGCTGGAGTACTTCTACGAAGAGCAGTGTGAACGAATGGAAGCCATGGGCATTGAGCCTTTGCCATTCCATGATCTGTTGTGCCAGATGCTTGACTTGGTGAAGCCAGCTAGTGATGGTAAGATTGAACGAACAACACTTTGCCCTGTTCATCCTTTAACAAAATGGAACACAGAGTTCTGTATTATCCTGATGTATTTAGCTTTCCAGAGTTGCCCTTACAGGCTTCCCAAGTAAAGAATTTAAACTTTCTCTCTCCTTGACTTTAAGTATCAAATCCAGTATTTAAGAATTAGAACTTTCTAATACAGGCAGTGGTGGCGCAAGCCTTTAATCTCAGTACTCAGGAGGCAGAGGCAGGCTGATCACTGAATTCGAGGACAACCTGATCTACAGAGTTGAGGTTCAGGACAGCCAAGGCTAGATAGTGAAACCCTCAAAAAAAAAATGGAGGAGGGGGTTGGGAGGAGAAGGAAGTAAGGAAAGAAAAGAAAAGAAAAGAAAAGAAAAAAGAAAAGAAAAATAGTATTTTCCATACAGAGGGAAAGCGCTGTGACTGGAGTATGGATGTGAGGAGACTGGGGAGAAGAGGCATCATGTCACAGTGTTGACGGTTGCACAGCACCATGAGTGTGCTGAAAAGTCACTGGTGTGTACAAGTTAAAAATGACTCGCCTTGATTTTTTTAATGTGTTTTATAATAAATGAACATACCCATGTACTTTTCAACATCAGTGAGGTTTGTATGGTTTTTTTGTTTGTCAAAACAGCTGTCAGTAAAATTTACAAGGCATATTGTTTTTCCAAAGGCAAAATAACTCTACGAGACCTGAAGAGGTGCAGAATGGCTCACATCTTCTATGACACTTTCTTTAACCTGGAGAAATACTTGGACCATGAACAAAGAGATCCTTTTGCAGTCCAGAAGGTAATGGTATACACTGAAATTGAACTTTCAGAGCTTGAATACCAAAGGCTGTATGCTGTGTATTAAATGCTCTGTGCATGTAGGGATCTCTGTATTTAAAACGATAACATCTAAAATGTTTCCTCAAAGAGATAATAAATTCTGTGAAACAGAAGAAGGGGGAGGGGAAAGGGGATGGAGAGAGAGAAAGAATATAAACAAAAGAATGAGAATTAATATAAAGATCTAAGAGCTGGGAGACAGATGGGCATCTGTGAGTTCAAGCCCAGCATGATCTACCTAGCAAGTTTCAGGATGGCCAGAGCTACACAGAGAGACCTTGTCTCAAAGTAAATTCACAAATAAATACTACGAGCACATCTCACCCACAACCAATAGGCACGTCAGGTAATTTCTAGCTCTAAGTCCTTGCTATCTGTTAGATTATATTGCTGCATGGAATAGAGTTCACATTAGAAAGATGTCCCAAATAGTAGTTTTGAAAAATTACATCAGTAACACATGAACAAGCTATACTGACCTTGATTTAATTGTGCTGTGCACTTTGACGATTGTGTGGTAAATAGCTTTACCCTTCTAAATGACACCAGAACTAATGATTCCTGTGTGAAGCTATCCATTTTAAATCTTGTTCTGCATGAGAATAGAGACAAGTTCCTTTGCCATGAGCAAACATCTGTTAGACCATCAGTAAACCCTGAGAGGAAGGAGACAATAAACTCCATAAAGGTTCTCTGACCTCCACACATGCACCATGACACACACACACAATAACGACAGATGGAATTTTTTTTTAGGAATCATGAAGTTGAGGAGATGGCTTAGAGTTAACCTGCTGCTCTTGCAGAGGACCCCGTGGCAACTCACAACTGTCTTAACTTCAGCTTCAGAGGATCCAGTACCCCTTTCTGACCTTTACAGACACTGCATACACATGGTGCACATATGTACATGCAGGCAAAACAGTTATTTTTTTTAAGAGAGAGAATCATGACCAAAATAATGTAAGCTTCTTAGTACACATAATTTTGTAATTTCAGGTGCAGATCACTGTGGGAGTGTTAACTTAGCCCCTCTTTTAATATTTTGGAACACTTTCAGATGGGTTTTTCAGCAATACACATTTATGATGCTCTATGTCCAATTTTTGTCTTTATTCTAATTTCCTCCTTTTAATCAGGATGTTGAAAATGATGGCCCTGAGCCCTCCGACTGGGACAGATTTGCAGCTGAGGAGTATGAGGCTCTTGTCACAGAAGAGTCCGCCCAGGTGCAGCTCCAGGAAGGGTGAGTGCATCTCCTGACGGTTAAGGACTTTAACTGCCCATGCAGAATACTAAAACTGTAGTTTTTCCACTTTTGACTGACATGAAAGAAATATGTCTGGTTAGCTAGCTATCTTAACACGGATGAGCACGCTCCTGCAGTTTCTCTTGCATTCCTCACTGATTGCCTGATACCCTGGTGTCCCTTTTCCTTCAATAAGTCACACCTTTCATGGAATCCAAGATCACTGAGCACAACTCTGTTAACAGTCAGTTTGGTTAAAAGGGGGCTATAGAACTGAATCTCCCCTAAATAATAAATGAACCATGTGTTAAATGAACCTTTATCAGAAATAGTCAAAGGAAAATTCTGCACATGGATCATGCTAAGAGAGAAAGCTGTCCAAAAATTTGGAACATTTTATCACTTGTAACATTTTCTGGTTTTTCCATTATTTTCTATGACTTCAGAAATTCTAATTTTTCCTTGTCTTTGTTTGGAATACAGACATGCTATACTATATCTAATGAACTCAGGTCTGCATAGTTGGAGGGAAAATGCCATCTTCTCAGTTTTTACAGTTTTCTAATATTCTACTATATAGTTGGACCATTACTTTACAGTCTTCTGTTGATGTTTTATTTTTAACATTCCACTGTTACAGATTATAGTGTTTGACAAATCATCCAATATATATGTTGTTAAATATATAAGATGAATTCCTAGAACATACCAAGCAGATAAACATATCCAAACTAGGTTGTAGAGAGTCTACAAAGACATAAAAGGGTTTTATAAGAACCAAGCAATGATGGGTGCAGAGCCTCATGCTGAGTAGCAGTGGGGCAGCATTTCCGTGTCGTGGCCTAAAGGGACAAGGACATGAAACACCAGAGCCAAAAAAAGTAGCTGTGTGAAAAGGGAACCTGAGAAGATTTAGAATTTTGCAATCCTAGGCAACTCACCTGAAAGCAAGCTACTAGAAGCACACATCCAGCTTCTTCATACCCTCAGCAGCCTGGTGATGACACGTTTTGACCTCCAGAAGACCAGGGAGTGCCCTGATGTGGCCCATCAGGTTAGCTTCCTGGAGCACAGAGAGGAAGGAAGGGTACGCAGGAAATGTCCAGTCCAGGAGGTGATGTGAACTAGTCCTCCAGAGTTGCACCGTTTCCTATCGTTCCATGATTCCCTTTGGGGGGACAGGGAGGCAGAGGTTGACTTTGAACTTATTGATCCTCCTTGAACCTCTCAATACTGGAGACCCTGTACCTAGCCCATGGTGTCTTCAGTATCTTTTTTGAAGGTGTAGAGTATACCATCACCAACACCCATTTTTAAATATGTATATTATTTTTCTTTCTTTAGTCATAAAACTAAGGTTTCATATTTGAAGTTCTTTTGTAATAAAAATGTCCCGAGTGGGGTAGGGTCAGAAGCCAAATATATCCAGGGAATACTACTGACAGACCAGCTTCAGGAAGGAGAAGTCTGTTCCGGCTCCATCCATCACGGGGGCAGAAACTAGAGGCAGCTGTTACTGACTCCCTGGTCGGGAAGCAGAGATAAATGCTGCTGCTCAACTCCTTTCTTCCTTGTATTCAGCCCGTGTAGTGGTGACACCACATTTAGGACCGCTCTCCCCACCTCAATTAGCCTAATGTTAAAAACTCCCCTCACAGGCATGCCTAGAGATGTGTCACTTCAAATTGTCAGTCAAACTTAACATCATAAATATCATTCAAGTACTACTATGAAAACAACTTTAGGAACTAAAGAGAAGGCCCAGTGGTTAAGAACACTTGCTGTTCTTTCAGAGAACCCCAATTCAGTTCCCAGCACCCATATAGCAGCTTACAATTGTGTGTAGTTCCAGGGGATCCAGTGTGCTTTTCTGTCCTCCAAGGGTGCACACAGTAGTGCACTTATATGTAAGCAAGACATATAAATCTTTCTTTAAAAGAAAACTTCAGGGCTGGAGAGATGGCTCAGCGGTTACGAGCACTGCCTACTGTGAGTTCAATTCCCAGCAACCATACGGTGGCTCACAACCATCTGTAGTAAGATCTGGTGTCCTCTTCTGGCCTGCAGAACACTGTATACATAATGAGTAACTAAATCTTTAAAAAAAAAAAAAAAAAAAAAACTTCACACAGAATTCCACTATTAAGAATGTGAGGTTCTGACAGCGCATTTCTGGAATTTCACAGATGAAAAGTGCTGCCCCTCAGAGAGCATTTCTAAAAGAAATGCAGGTGGTGCTCATCATGAAAGTCAGGGGACCTTCACATAGGAGCCAGTGAGATGCTCTGAGCTACTGTAGGCTGAAGGTGCAGCTCAGTGCTAGAGCAAGCACTTAACAGCCCTAAACTTAGTCCCCAGAAACCTTCCCACCCCACACAAAGGCAATGAAATATTTCAGTTACTTTCTGTTGCTGTGATAGAACACCATGACCAAAACCAACTTATAGAGGAGAAAGGAGTTTATTTTTTATTACGGTTCCAAAGGTCCATCATGGCAGGGAAGCATGAGGTCCAAGAGTTCAACATATGAGCTTATGAGAGACAGTTTTTATTTGGTTATACACATAAAATAGTCTGTTAACGCCCAGAAAATAAAAGGAGGAAACTACAATAGTTGTAACTCAGATGATCTCTCTCAAAAACAAAATCACTGTAGAGCTCGGTGATTGAGAGTGCATACTGCTCCTGCAGAAAACGAATTCAGTTCAGAGCACACGTCAGGCAGTGTGGCTTGCCTGAAACTGGCTGTGTAGGCCAGGCTGACCTTGAACTCAGAGATCTACCTGCTTCTGCTCTTCCAGTGCTGGTATAAAAGGTGTGCTCCACCAAGTACTGCTTACATATTTTTTAAAAGATTTATTTATATGTGTGCGTCCGTGTGTTTGTGTTTGTTTGAGTACCCAGAGAAACCAGAAAGTAGTGGTGTTAGATTCCTTAGAGTTGAAGTTAACAGGCATATGTGAGCCACCCAGTGCGGGTGCTGGGATCCAAACTCTAGCCCTAAATAAAGCAGTAAGTATTCTTAACCTCTGAGCCATCTCTCTAGCCCCTTTTTAATACTCCTCCAATTCTATTTTTTGTAATCTCCTTTAAAGGAAAGGAAAAAATAGGTAGCAGGTCTGAATACACAGTATGTTTGAATAAGCACAAGAGAAACTTATTATCAGTTAAAGATAAAGTATAATTGGATCAAGCAAAAAAGAATTTCAAGTTGTGGTAGCACTAAGAAAAGTGCCAGTGTGCATGGAACAGAGAGGAGGCGGGGGATGCAGGCTAAGGGTCAAGGGAGGAGATGCAGTCACCAGCTGCTGTGAAATTCAACCAGTACATATGAGACGCTCTCATCACGAACCCCTCTTCTCATGTGGTGGGAGATAAGGCTTATAGAGAACACATGTGGGTGCTGAAGTCTCTGGGGAGAAGAAGACAGCAGCCACAGCCTGTACAGGGGTGCCAGAATGTCAGTGAGGATGGGGAAGGCCTGTTCTACACCTTACCAGCTACAGCCCAGGGCTTCATCTCATGAAGTACAGATGTCAGAATGAATAAACGTCACACAGAAATTGTCAGATTCTTATCAGAAAAAGGAAGAATGTTTGAGGCTTAGGAACCACTGAGAGCTGGCCAAGTCACCAGCTGGGTGGGTTACCTGACTCCTCCAGCTCAGTTTCAGAAGATCCTGGTAACTACCTTCCCGAGTCACTGTGAAGCTCAGAGATGGTACGGGCAAACAGTTGGCATCCGGCTACAGGGAATGGTAGCTATGACTATTCTGGGTAGAATTGGAGTCTGTAACATTACACACAAGAAAATTTGGAGTTAGGCAAGACTAAATTCAAATCTTTGTTCCACCACTTACTAGTGTGATCCTGGGTCTCCAAGCCTCAGTATCCCCTCCACAACAAAACCTCTGCCACACCAAGCTATTTTAAGATTTAAAGAACAATATGTATATAACTAAAGTCTTTTGGCCTGTTGTTTGTAATAAAAGCGGTGGCTGTTCTACAGCTTCTGTGACCGTGGCCACACTTACTCAACCTCTACCAGAAGAGAGTTTGTCAGCCGTCATCAGCAGTCCCAGAGCACAGGCGGCAGCACTGACATTAAATGTGTGCGATGGCGTCTGTGATGTTTCCAGCAGAACCTGGCACGTGATGAAAACAGACGGACCTACTTGCTCATCTTAGCACTAGATTGTGGGCTTCTCAAAAGCAGAGAACCTTGTTTCAATCTTGCATGTAACCCCAGCCCAGAACACAGCCTTCCAAAAGGCACTCCAAATTCTTCCCCATTTCAGTCATAGGTTGCCTTTGTATCTTAGTCTACCTCCAGCTTCAGTCAGCAGCCAGTAGGGATCCCGGGCCTAAGGCTGCATACACTGCAGATAAGCATGGCCTGAGGACAGATGCTCAGAACTGAAGAGCATGGACATCCAACCAATAGTGACCACAAAGACCACGGTCCGCCTGCACAAATGTAGATGAGGAAAGCAGGCTACGCAACTATTTATAGTTAGCATTCTTGCATTCTCTACAACAAAATAAATTAGGATCCCAGCACCCACACAATAAGACAAATGTTCCCAAAAATACCTGTAACCCCAGCTCCGAACTGGGTTGCTGGCTTTTAGCCAAGGTGAGAAAACTGAGCCCCAGTTTCTGAGAGACTGTCTCACAGAAAGAAGTAGAAAGTAATGGAAGAGGACACTAGCAGCCTTTTCTGGTTTTCACATACACAGGCATAGGCGCTCATAAACACGCACATACACCCAGAGAGCTACACATCCAAATTAAATATTGGGGAAGGGCAGCAAGATGAATCAGCAGGTAAAGGTGCTTGTTAAGATCTATAGACCTGAGTTTGATCCCCAAACATACATAAAGGTGAAGAGAACCAACTTCACTAAGCTGTCCTCTGGCCTCCACACGTGACTTCACACACACATACCCATCATGCACACACAATAAATAATTTTAAAAACACCTTTGGGCCAGGGGGTGGTGGCACACGCCTTTAAACAAGCACTCGGAAGGCCAGCCTGGTCTACAGAGTGAGTTCCAGGACAGGCTCCAAAGCTACATAAAGAAACCCTGTCTCCAAAAAAAAAAAAAAAAAAAAAAAGAGGAAAACCAAAAACACTTCTGGTCAAGCAATCCAGAAAGAACTATTTATGTTTCAGTCTACTTAAGTAGCAGTGTTACCAGCATTTAGAAACAGGGCTTTACTGCTTCCAAGTATTCCTTAACACAGTAACTTGTCCATTTAGGTAGTTTATAAGAACTGCTCTATCCAGACATAGTTGCACACACTTGTAATCCTAAAACTTGGGCATTTGAAGCAGTCAGCCTGGACTATATAAGGAGACCTTATCTTTTTTTTTAATATTTATTTATTTATTATGTATACAATATTCTTTCTGCGTGTATGCCTGAAGGCCAGAAGAGGGCACCAGACCTCATTACAGATGGTTGTGAGCCACCATGTGGGTGCTGGGAATTGAACTCAGGACCTTTGGAAGAGCAGGCAATGCTCTTAACCACTGAGCCATCTCTCCAGCCCAAGACCTTATCTTTAAAAACAAAACAGTGTATTTTGTTTTAGATTTAAAGGGCTGGAAGGGTGGCTCAGCACTTGCTGCTCCTGCAGAGAACCCAGATTTGGTTGCCAGCATCTACTTGGACAGCTCACAACCATCTATAACTCCAGTTCCAGGAATCTTCTGGCCTCTGTGGGCACTGGGCACACATAACATGCAGGCAAAGCACACATAAAATAATCTTTATTAAGTTTTCTGTTGTAAGTTTTTTGTTATTTTGTTTTTTCGGTTGTTGTTGGGGTTTTTTTATGGGTTCTTTTTGTTATTGTTTGAGGGAGGAGGGTTGTTTTGTTTCTCAAGACAGGTTGTCTCTGTGTATCCCTGGCTGTCCTGGAACTTGCTATGTAGACCAAGCTGGCCCAACTGCCTATGCTTTCCAAGTGCTGGGATTAAAAGTGTGTGCCACCACCTCCCAGCTTTATTTAAAGTTCATAATTAAGACAGATCAACTTTCTGAGGCAGAAAGGTAGGTTAGAAGACATTAGGAACTTTCATTGCATTTGTGTGTATGTAGGTGGGCATGTGCATGTCATGATACACATGTGGAGGTCAGAGGCCAGCCTATGAGTTAGTTGCCTCCTACTCTGTGTCATAGGAATGGAACTCAGGTTGGCAGCAAGCACCTCTATCTGCTGAGTCATCTCACAGGCCTACATCAGGAAACTTGCTCAAGTTGGAACAAAAGATTTTCAAAAGAAACTAGATAAAGCTCCATGAACTAAATGTCCAATTTTCAAAATGTTTCATTTAACTGAATTTCAATAAAGGCTCAAGGTATGTTTTTAATTTAAAATACATGATCAAACCCATTAACATTCAGTATGGAGAGAGGAGCTCTGCTTGACTGATGATTGGGTTGTTTTTTTTGTTTTTGTTTTTGTTTTTTTTGCTTTTTTGTTTTGTTTTGTTTTTTGAGACAGGGTTTCTCTGTAGCTTTGGGGCCTGTTCCGGAACTAGCTCTTGTAGATCAGGCTGGCCTCAAACTAGCAGAAATCTGCCTGCTTCTGCCTCCTGGGTGCTGGGATTAAAGGCGTGTGCCACTACCACCCAGCTTGATTGGTGGCTTTTAAGTTAGAGGCATTAAGGGCATGCATGCCTTCTGGTTGACCATGCTCTACCAGGTGGCTCCACACCCATGAGTATAAGGGTAACACAGATTGATTTAAAAAAAAAAAAAAGCTGGAGCGATGGCTCAGCCTTTATAGGCTAACATAGACAGAGAGTGTGTGTGAACAACATGGAATGAATGGCATGGAATTAGGAGGTGGGATGGATATGAAAGTTGTGGGAGAATTGGGGCTAAGTATGATCAAAATACACTGTATGCATATATGAAACTCTCAAAGAATGAAAATATATCAAAAAATAAGCTAAACATGATGGCACACCTCTTTAATCCCATCACTCTAGAGGAATATGCAGGTGAAGCTCTTGTGAGTCCAAGGCCAGCCCGGTCTACATGACTTTCAGGCTAGCCAGAGCTACATGGCAGGAACCTGTCTCAACGAAGGGGAGGTAGGGCAGTTGGTAGAGTGCTTGTTTTCACACACAAAGCTCCCCAAGTTCTAGCCACAGGATTATTGTGTAAACTGGGTGTGGTAGCGCCTGCCTGCCATTCCAGTCCTTAGAAGACAGAGGATAAAAGTAGAATCCTGCCCTAAAAAGCTCTTTATTTTATACTTGTTTCTAGTGAATACTGGACTCTTGAGTACTCCAGTCAGCTTTTATCCTGACTCCACTGCTCATTCAAAAATGGCTTCACGAGGGGAGAGGCAGGGAGGGGAGCAGAGAAAAATGTAGAGCTCAATAAAAATCAATAATAAAAAAAAGAACTAGGGGGCTGGAGAGATGGCTCAGTGGTTAAGAGCATTGCCTGCTCTTCCAAAGGTCCTGAGTTCAATTCCCAGCAACCACATAACAACCCAGCTCACAACCATCTGTAATGAAGTCTGGTGCCCTCTTCTGGCCTGCAGGCATATACACAGACAGAATATTGTATACATAATAAGTAGTAAAAAAAATGGCTTAATGATAACACCTCATAAAGTAAATGGTTTGGTTTTGGTTCTGTCCAAGACAGGGTTACTCTGTGAAACAGCCCTGGCTGTCCTGGCTTGACCACCTGCCTCTGCCTCCTGAGTACTGGGATTAAAGATGAACACTACCACACCTGGCTAAGTAATTGGTTTTTGTTTTTTTTTTGTTTTTTTTTTTTTTTTAATCAAGACAGGGTCTCACTATATAGCCCTGGCTGGCCTGGACATCACTGTATAGATCAGGCTGGCCTCCAAATCCACCTGCCTCTGCTCTTTTTAAGTTTTGGATCAGACACTGACTCTGTCTGATCACAGACAGGTGCCTGTGGAGTCCAAAGTCCAAAGGTATCAGATCTTCTGTAGGTGGAGTTACAGGTGGCCAGGAGCCACCAAAATGGTGCTGGGAACCAAAGTCAGGTCCTCTGCAAGAGTGGTAAACACCTATAATCAATGCGTTGCTTCTGAAGCCTGGAGAATCTTTTCAGTGACATCTCAGATAAACAAAATGAACACAATCTGCAAAAAGGAAGGGTTCATTGGAAACTGAAAGACACAGTGGCATTACACCCCAGGCTGTAACTCATCCCAAACATGATGTCTGGACACAGCAGCAGCAAAGGGAGACTAGGGAAGTCAGTCACTAGAAAACATTATTCAAACAAGAAAGCAGGGGCCTTGAACCAGTCACTAGCAGGAAAACAGCTATGTCCATAGGTATAGTGTGCTGAGCAACTGGCTGAATTCAAAAAGGGGAGGAAGGAAAAGGACATAATTGAGATATTGGGATTCTGGCTTCGTGTGGCACGTGGCTCACTGTTAACAGGGAGAAACAGATCAGCAGGAGTAAGTTCAGGCTTAAGTATGTGGTCACCCTCTAGTGGGCAGCCACATCTATGGAGGCTTAGCAGCACAAGTGAAGTGGTGGGTAAACACGGGAAAGACCACGGGTGCCCAGAAGCTCAAACAGTTTAGTTCACAGCCTGCTTCACAGTGCTGCTGAGGAGGTAAAGAGGTAGTTCAGGCTTCAGCTGCATGTTTTAAGTTGGGTGATTCTATGAGATGGCTTCTTAGTTCTATCCTTGGACTGTACTAACTAGATGGATCCTCCCAGCGGTGAGTCAAAGGTATCTCCAGGTGTTATCTAATGAGGTTTCCACAGCACTAACAAAAAGAATTGTTATTGAACCATCCCTTTTGGTTTAGTTTGTTTCATAACCTTACCTGGCTGGCCTGGAACTGAGTGTGCCCCATACCTGGCTTACATGGTGTTGGGGGAAGAGGCTGGCTTTTTTCACAAATATTCTTGCCCCCAATAGGGTTTTGTGTCACAATCATACTCTAAGCTCTAGTACTTCTCTATGAAAACAAGAGCTACATTTGGTAGTTTCTGATGTATCAGATTCTGAGCACCCCTAAGCTCATGAGTCAAGAAAAGATGAGGTTTGGTAACATGTCCAAAGTCACACAGTAATCAGATGCAGATTAGAATCTAAATTTAGAATCTTGGTTCCATAACCCATGTTTTAATCCTTTACCCACCAAGTGACCTCCATCAGGCCACCATAGCTCAAGGAGGCTGCTTCCATTCATTCCATGACATTGTATCCTAGCATTTGGTTCAAGCTCAGCAATGTGAGTTCAACTAATTTACTGAATTGGTGTCATTTCTGACGTTAACTCTGAAAACACATCTTTTCTCAGACCTATGCTGAAGTATTTTAGACACTAGCAGCTTGCACACAGAAAGTTAGGAACCAAGGAAAGAAAAATGTCTTTCTATCACTTATCATTGCTAAAATTAACTTTGATACCACTCCATGCCCCATAAAGCAGTACTACTCTCATATTGCTTCCTTACCTAGTACATTCCACTGCCGTGGATGCCAAGGATGGAGAATAGTAGAACAGGAACAAATTGTAGTAACCAAGCTTGAGCATCACAAGCTAGAATCACAGGGAAGTTTCCCAAACATTAGGTAGGCTTTTTTTTTTAAACCTCTATCCTCTACTCAAAATGTTTTGGATGGGGGGAAGGGACGTACTAGAGGTGGTTCAGTGGTTATGTGTTCTTGTTGCCCTTGCAGGGAACCCAAGTTTAGTGCCTGGCACCCACATGACAGCTCACAACCATTTGTAATCCAGTTCCAGGGGATCCAATACCCTCTTCTCCATGGGCACACATACATTACATACATGCAGGTCACACTTATACACATAAATATATGTAAAAAAAACAATTTAGAGGGCTGGATATATGGCTCGCGGATAAAACAATTCTTTAGTATGTGCAAGGTCCAAATAACACGGCTATACCAATGAAGTTAAGTACTGTTAACATAAAACGTAATGCAGTCATTGGGCGGTGGTGGGTGGTGGTGGTGGTGGTGCACAGCTTTCATCCCAGTACTTGGGAGGTGGAGGCAGATGGATGAGTTTGAGGCCAGCCTGGTCTACAAAGTGAGTTCCAGGATAGCCACGACTGGTAAACAAAGAAACCGTCTCAAAATAAGGGGGGGGGGCATAATTCAGTCGATAATCACATTTTTCTAGGCTCAAATTAGTATCAAGATACTTAAGTACCTCGGGGCAACCATCATTCACAGGAGATAGATATTGAATCTGGGAGTCATGGCATTTCAAAGCTTAAAGGGAACAATGAGAATAAGAGGAAAATCCACAAGCAGACTTGAAGTCTGTAGCAGATACACTTGCACATCTAAATGTATCAACAGGGCCCAAGGAGGGAGGCTGCAATACAGCAGTCAATGATAAAGTTCCCCTCTGTAGAAATACCAGTGAGAACACTCTTAAAACTCCTAATTCTGCTTTTGACAAATCCTAACATGGACTTGAGCTTTAGGGAGCAGGTAGAGGTTTCTCTAGACTGGGACATCCTCAGAACAGCTCACTGTGGGTAATCTGTGAAAGGTGATTTTTAATCAGCCTGATCTTCCAAATCTTTGTATTGCTATATTGACGTGTATCCAGATGTTTATAGTTCAAGAAAAAAAAATCAACTACATTTGCTTTGTCCTTTCAGTTCCTTTGAAGATTATGAAGCAGATGAACCCATGTCTCCCTCTGAATTTGGAAACAAGGGTAATAAAATGGTAACGTCAAGCCTTTCAGAGAAATGTGGAAAGCTTCAATCAGTGGATGAAGAGTAGTTGCCAACATCTACACAGGAGGATGGTGTGTAGAGATGTTCTAGTTTGCACACTGCTTTGTAAAGGCTTTGATTGCTCCAAGTGCACTAGGAACTAAAATGCTCTAAGTAATTCAGCACAGGAGACCCCTCCAGTTTGTCGCAAACCTTGTGCAGAGCTCTTCCTTGGAAGTCCATACTGTCATCACTTTCCAAAGTCTGCAGTCCGCACTCTACACCCCTCAGTGTATGGAGGCTCTCTTGGAAACAAGTCCAAGTTCTCTGCACAAAAAGAAGCAGCCTCGGTGATGGCCAGCTTCCCTGGGGTCCTTCAGGCTCCTACCGAACCTAGAAAACTTCACTTGCAGAAAACTTGAGTCAAAAGTTCTGGAAGTTGGAAAAGGGCCTCTAAAATTGACTTTGTCCTAATAACAAAAGCACTGCCAAACATCTCAGAGACTACTTATGTGTACTGGAGTTCAGGGACCTTTAACTTACCTGGTTTAATGTAATTTCACCATGACCTGCCAAACTGCTAGTCACTTTACAGTCTCAGGTATTTTAACCACTAGGCCCTTCCAGCTCTGCTGGCAAGCTCAGCAGCCTCTGCATCTGAGGGTCTTGTACAATATCTCAAGAAAACTCCTTAAAGCTTAAGATAACATCTGTAACCAACTATTGGGTGGTTATTAATCTACAGATTGGTTGATGATCCATCTTCATTTCTAGCAGGCCTACTTGAAGACTTAGGAATGTGACATACATGGAAACTTCTCACTGTACGTAGTTCTTTCCCTTGACCACTAAAGTAAGCCACAAGTGTGGAAAAGAAACTACTACACCAATATTCCATCCTCCTCATTGTCACCAAACTTGGAAGAAAACAATGATTCTCACCTTTTTTACTAAAGTGGTAAATCAAATATGCCACGGTGCAGCCAAATCCTACAGTGCTTATTGTTATCCTACATGCTGGGGGGGGGGACTAAAAATAAGATGGACAGCTCTAAAATCACTGCAACTTTTTATTATCCATGTCTGTCAAAGTCATCAATTTTCCCTACCCCTTTTTTTTTGTTTTGAAAGTCGTTTAAAGGATCAGAATAACCTCCCTTTTCTCTATGCTGGTATAAAAGCCAAGCACTGAAATAATCAAACCTTGGATGATGGTAGGCTAAACGTGGAGGAAAAAATTAAAAAATGTACATCAACTAAACTAGAAGTTAGCAAGCCCAGCAATCCTGCCTGTCACAAGATCCTCCATATCTCCAGTTATTTTTACCTTCATGACCACAACTAATCTCCCAAATGACCACTATAGAAACATAACTATTGCAACTAATAGCTCACCCAGATAATTAAGCCTAACAGTAACTAAATTTGGGGGGAAAAATTTTTTTTAAAGTGTGGTGGCACATGCCTAAAACTTCATATTTTGGTAGTTAAGGCAGGAGAGAGAATGCATTATATACAATAGCCTAAACACACTGATAAATTTTGTTTACTGTAATGCTAACACTCAGAGGAGACTGAGGCAAGGAGGATTGACAGCTCAAAGTTTGAGGCCATCCTAGGCTACAGTGAAACCCTGTCTTAAAAAGTTATGTGATTTTATCACCAGTCCCATCCAATCTTTAGCAGGAAAGGAAAACAACTATTTTTAATTTCAGATAAAAATGATAATGCTTGTGTTTTTTTAAGGCAATGTAAAGGATTTTATTAGCTATATGTTCTAAACTATTTGAGACTCACCAAAAAGCACAATATAAAATTCAATTTTATAATATCCCTTAACAGCTGTGAGCATAGGGCTGAGCTAGCTCTCACTAGCTGCACTGAAATCGTATGTAACTTGTACTTATCTGTGGTGCTGGGAATCAAAACCTAGAACTATCCACATGCTAACGAGACACTCTGCCTTCAGCCTTTTTATCTTATTTTGCTACCTTCCTCTCCCTTACTACAACTCTTCTTTCTACTTCCACCAGAGCCCATCAACACCACACAATTCAAGACGCATTATTTAATAAGGGTTACTTACAGGAATTATACTTTCAGGAATTACCTTATTACCAAACTGGAAGTATCAAGTTGTGAGAATACCCGAGACCTTGGAAGAGATGAATTATCTAAATCACTGGTTCTCAACCTTCCTATTGCTGCGACTGTCCCTTATGTTGTGGTGACCCCCAACCATAAAGTTATTTTTGTTGCTTCTTCACAACTGTAATTTTTCTATTATGAATCATAATATAAATATCTGATATGTAGGATCCCTGATATGTGACCCCCCCAAAGGGTTGTGACCCACAGATTAATAAAAGGAGGGTGGTTTCATAGCATAATTACCAAGATAATAAAACTAATAAAATTCTGTATAGTTCCCTGTATCTTATGTTACTATATTGTTCAAAATGTTAAAGAAAAATATACCAAAATTCTAATTCAGCTATTATTTGCTCAGCTTTGAAAGTGTTTGATTAGAGATGGTGCATGACTTGTTTTCCCCTTTTCACCAAACAAAATAAACCTGTCAAATGTATGAACTGTGTTCACTACACATTTTTGGTTTTAGATACATTTTTATGCCTGTAAGCGAAGTTGAATTTTTGCAAGACTAACTCTCTGAAGCTTTGGGAATACTATTAAAAAAAGTCTTGAATACTATCTCACTGAGAAGCATTCTCCTCTGAGATAAAAGGGTTCTCCAGGACCAAACAGAACTTAAGCCTCATCCATATATTAAAAGCTGTATCACAGCAAGTTATTGGGTATCTAAAACAAAATCAAGATTAGGTTCAGATCCTACAGTCTTGCTTTATATCCTAAAAGCATTGTTACCTATGAGGAAATTCTACTCATTTATTTAACATTTTTACTTTTCAGTAGGGTTATTGTGGACAGACCCTTTACATCCTAGCGCTTCATGATGAAAATACTCAATGAATCTAACCAAAAAGAAAAATTGTAATGACAAGAATAGAGTATACAAGATATACCAATTTAAATGAAGTCTTGTTTTGTCTTGTTTAGTAACATCATATCCTGATATATAGCCAGTTCCTTCAATAAATCCTTAGTTAAGTCAGCATTTATCTGCATTACTTTTAAAAACCATGTTATAAAGAAAAACATAAAACCAAGGCACTGTAAGTACGCTTCCCCAAGCTAATACAGACAATTCAAAACATGCTATCCCAAACTCCTCAGTATTCTACAACATAGAATTAGAAAACTATCATTTATTGATAGACTCAAGGTGTGATACAGGTTTCCAAAACTGTGGCAGTGAGATTACCAGCATAAAAAGAGAAGCTTGTGCTAAAAACAACCTGAACTCATCATTGGCAACATCACATAACAATCAAGGTCCTCACACACTGATTCCACTTTTGTCTCAATTGCCAACCTCCCATGCATCAAAATACAAAGCTACATTATCAAATTTGGGGAGTAATGAGGTACTCCATGAATTTTAAGATCATTTTAGGAAAGTCTGGGAGATCTGCAAAATAAAGCCTAATTATCCATGTGTACAGTCTCATTTCTAGTCATTTTTGCAGTGATCATTAGTGAATAAAAAACAGATTTACATGATTATATAGCAGGGGTTCTGGTCCAACACAAACTGTTACAAACTTTAGGTAAATACATGGTTCATAAGACACTGCTACCACCTAAAGGATTTAAATAAATTCCAAAATTTGGTAAGCAAATAAAGACAAGACAACTAAGAAGCATTTTCCACCATTTACTCTTGTTATCAAAAATAGTTCAACTCTTCTTGCAAAACAAAAACAAAATCGTACATACTGGACACATACATCACATTTTTCTTCCTATGGCTTTAGCCCACCCCCGCCCCACCAAGAGACCAAAAAATTTTTTTTGTTTTTTTTTTTGTTTTTTTGTTTTTTTTTTTAAAAAAAGCCCAATGACAACAACAAAACGACTACCTGACCACATCACAGAAAATGACACCAGAATACACTACAAAACAGGAGGTGTCATCTGCTCTGTGTCCAAAGGATTCTCTCCGTGTCTTTATGAGGCGAGGAACCATCATTGAACATGCTGTGTGCCAAATCAAAACAACTCCAACACTCAGATCTCACCAGACGGTGAATGCAGTAGGAACTGGAACTTCCCTAGCAGTATTTCTTAAAATAAGCACTGCCAAAGCAGCGACTCTGAAATCACAAGGTTCTCTCTATCCCTAGTCAGTCCTTGCTTACCTGGGCTGTGCTCTTTCAAGCGACTGACTAGACTTCCCTTCAACAGAATGTCTGTCTTCCCCATGAAGTTAATAGGAAGAAGTACATTAAAACTCAAACACAGTTGTGCTTTACATGCAAAAGAGCATTCTAAAGAAAATCCTCCGAGCTTTACACCTACCTAAATGCACAGGCTTCATCAAAGGCATCTTTTATTAAGGCCTTGATAAAGAAGCCTTCATTATGAACAGCACCCTTTAAAAGAAAAAAACAAAGGAGTATATTCAAGGTAAAGCCTGTGGCAAATAAACAGGAAATAAAAATCAAAGAAGTCATCAATGGCAATAAGTATAATGCATAAATCTGGGAACATTTAGGGCATTATTCCAAAATTATTTTAAATAAAACCCAATTTTTAAATTCTTTTTATATTTTTAAAAATTATGTCATGAACTATATAAATTCAATTATGTTCAGAATAAAACAGCTCTTCACTTTATCAAATAGAACATTGCTCAAAGTGAAAGGACTTAGGATTTTCTCATAGAAGTGAGTCGTAACTAGAAAGGGGGCTGAACTCATAAATATTTAAAGCATAAACAGCTTAACATTTGTGGTCTGACAGAATTTATTTGTTCACTTTTTAAAAGACAGATTTCTTAAAACATTCTAATGAGGGGGAAATTTTCTTTCATAATACTGCTGATTTAAGAACTGCTACATACACGCCAGTAGCCAATTTTCATGATCAGAAATGGTATTATGTCAGCACAAAGGTTGAGCTGGACACATCATCAGCTTTTCACCAGGAGAAACATCACTGCAGCATCTGAAGGCAGCACAAGGTCTCCTGATAAACTAATGGCTACTTTTCCACAAAAAAAATTAGCACAATCGTTATGGGCCGACTGGATACCACTTCCTTACATTTAATCATCAACTTTGATTATGCACAAAGCATGACCATAAACAATGAGGTTATTGTTATTTTCCTTGCCAAAGTTCATTTTGTATAAATCAGTTGCATCAGCATTTGTTCTCAAACTATGAGGTTCTGTAAGAACTAAGAACATATAGTTGTAGGGTTACTCCTCCATTATCTGCAAACTATTTCCCCGACACTAACACATATAACTTAGCAATGAAAACACTTGATACAAGTGATCTATATGCAGGAGCTCCGGCAAGTTAAACCAACAGAATCATAGCTGCCGTAAAACTGTAGCTATTTCCTACCAGGGGTAGGTTTCAAGACCCACTGATTTAACAGTCGAATCTCATATCTATAGCTTCATCCAAACTTTTATCATCATGTGTACTGGCAGCTAAAAATGTCGTTACTGGGGACCCTGTGACATTAATTACACTGGTGCTGGTACTTGCATTACGCACAGCAATGCTAGTCACGTTAATGCCCAAAGTGAGCCTGGTCTGCTCCAAGGCCTTTTCTGGCACCGCAAATGCCTCCAGCTTCTTCTCCCCATTGGCCATATAGGAGTTTTGGCAGCCACGACATATACAATCTAAGCAGGCTTTCCGGTTAGAGTAGCAAGGGCAGCGTTGGCCGCGGCATGTAAGAACACTTGGATTTTGAGTAGCACGCCCACATTTACATCCTTTCTTTTCCTGGGGCTTTTTGTACACAGTCTTGGTAGGACTTCCTGGCATAAAATGATGACTAGCAATCTTTTCCTTTACTGTTTTGTCTTTTTTAAGAATACCTGGCTTAGATTTAGAGTGGGATTTCTTGGATCCATGTTCATGACTCTTTTTCATGCTTTTAGTAGATAAAAGTACAGTTTTGCTGATCTTGGGTGTCGTGCCTCCATTGGGAACAGTTGCTATAGGCTGAAGAGAGATCTTGCTTTCCCGCTTCACTGTCACCGGAGCAGAGGCTCCCAGTGTTGGGCCTCGGATAATGGTAGAAATTGGAAGTGGCTGAACTTTCTCACTGTCGCTTTCAGATCTGGATCTTTTGCGATTCAACTTTGCTACCTTCGGAGTTGCTGCTGTACATGATAACCCATGAAGTGCAGGGCTGGTAGACATGAAAACATTATGGCTAAGAGACTGGGAAGAAAGCTGCAAAAAAGGTCCATTAGATACAGTGGCTTCCAAGTTTGGCTGCAAATTAGGACAGCAAACCTCTGTATTTGAAACAGTTTCTAAACTCCGGAGTACTTCCTCAACACTCAGCAAAAGCGAGTCACCAGGTTTTATGTCTTCACTGAAACTACAGATATCAATACCTGTGGAGCATAAGTCAGTGGCTACTGTGTCACAGACAGGGGGGAGGCTGTCAGACAGATCCTCAGTTTTTATATCAACAGTATTACACACGTCAATTGTATTTGGATGTTCAGGTGAAGGGATATTTATACCAAATCTGTCTATTGAAAGCCCATTGTAAGTGGGCAAACCATTGATAACAGAACTGCCGATAGCAATGCTGAGGGTGCTTTCAGACATTGGAGATAAACTAGCTTGAGGATCAGCTGTGGGCTCTGAGGTTGAAGGTAAAGGGGAATGTGTCAAACACAGAGTGAAGGATGAATCGGAAGGTTTCTCTGTCTCCTCACAAAACAATGATCCGTCATTAAGCAAAGCTAAAATATCAGAAGAACAGTCAACTGCTTCTATTATATCCCGCGCCAGTGTTGTCTGGGTTATATATTCACACAGTTTCTTGTAGCAGTTCACGAGGATGCTTAACTGCTTGTTTTCCTCAAACTGCTCATAGTCTTTGCACCAGCTACATGAAGGTTTCATCATCATTTTCTTGCCTTTACAAGTTTTGCAGACATAGTGTTGGCAGGTGGAGTTGGTGGGTGCAATGGGATCTTGTAGCAAATGTCCTAAGAGGGAGGAGGAGGAAAACACAGATTTTAGTAAAACTAATTTACAGTTTCATATAATGGAGTTCAGCAATTATCTCTTCAACCTGAAATTGGTTAAACTCCCTAGGCCGAGAGGGGTGTATATACAGAGATAACTGGAGAATATCAACAGCTCTCTTCATTTCTGTAATCCATTCTCTACTCTGTTATCTCAAACCAGTCTTCCTTGATTCTGGCCTTATCCACAAAATGTCACCACCAACCTTCCTACGGTATTCTCTCAAAGGTTATCAAGAGATAAAGTTTAGTGGCCAAATCATGAGGTGTAGTCTTAAAACCCCTGAGGCCTCAAAGTAATACAACATAAGACAACTTATTGAATAATCAGTACAAATGTAATTTCAACCAGTTATTATATATGTGAACCATAATTTTTTAAATTGTTTTTATTGAGCTATATTTTTCTCCACTCCCCTCCCAACCATAAACTTTTAAAACCAAATGTAGCTACAATGGGCAAGGGCCTCATTTATTAAAAGACAACGGAGTTTTATTCAATTCAAATTCTTCCACAAGGAATCAAAATGAGGGAAAATATAAGTCAGACACAGTGGCACACTCCTTAAATCCCAGCACTCGGGAGGCAGAGACAGGTAGATCTCTGTGACTCCTAGGCCAGTCTGGAACAGTGAGTTACCATGACTCAAAAGACGGGGGTGGGGGAGAGAATGGAGGGGTTGCCACCATGCCTGGCTCAATACAAACTCTTTTCCAAGTTAACAACTTACCTCTACACACTCCTGTGGGCTGCTACATTTAAATGGATTACAATAAAGAAAAACGGAAGTAATGCTGCACTCTAATGACAGAATTCAAAAATAACTTTATGTAGTAAACCACAGGCATCCTAAGTGCAGCAACATATGAAAGAGAAGTGGGGCTGGGTAGTTGACTCAACTGGTAAGAACACTGGCTAACTGCCAGGCAGTGGTGGCTTTTAATCCCAGCATTCAGGACTGAAGGCAGAGGCAGGCGGATCTCGGTGAGTTAGAGCTCAGCCTAGTCTACAGAGTGAGTTCCAGGACAGCCAGAGCTACACAGAGAAACCTTGTCTCTAAAATAAATAAAACCTAGCTAACAGCACGTGTGATGCAAGCATGTGGACATGCACTCAAATCCCCAGAAACCACACACAAAAACTGGTTGTCGTGGCACACACCAGTACACCGCGAGGATAGGATAATGGGGAGGACCATTGGAGCTGACTGGCCCTAGCCCCAGGTTCAGTGAGGTCTCACTTCAATGCTATAAAAGGCATGGTGATAGAGCAGGACACCTGCTGTCCTCTCCTTCAGCCTCTGTTCTGCACGCGCAACCTGCACACGTGTGCATACACCACACACACAAGTACTCTCCCAACTTGAGACAGCTATCAAATTATAAATGACCTATAAATAAGAACAAGGGGTGAGTCAGTAGTGGTGCACACCTTTAATCCCAGCACTCAGAAGGCAGAGCAGGAGGATCTGTGAGTTTGAGGCCAGCCTAGCCTGATCTACAGAGTGAGTTCCAGGACAGCCAGGACTACACAGAGAAACCCTGTCTCAAAAACCTAAGCTAGCTAGCTAGCTAGCTAGCTAGATAGATAGATAGATAGATAGATAGATAAATATAAAAACAAAAACAAATAAGGGAACAAAGGTAGACTCAGTGCTTATCGTTCATTACGCCCCTACAGAAGCAATTGTTTTTTAGCTCCCAATTCAAATGGTTCACGGCTGACCCAAAACAATTCATCTTCTAAATCACACAAAATTGAAAATCAAGAAGAAAATGAAATGTCCAAATGTTTTTCATATACCTAAAGTAAACTGTAAGCTAAAACACCATAAAAAAATTAGAAAGCATTTACTAAGTGAAAATAGGAACATAACAACATTTAGGAGAGACAGTCCAGACTGACTGGAGGGAAGCTGTTCTCTTTACAAGGGTCTGTCTGAACTGAGGCAGGCATGGCAGCACACACTTGTATCTTAGCTACCTAGGACACCAAAGCAGAAGGACAAATTAAAGCCTGGGCAACACAGTCTCTCAATCTAAGTCTGCACCAGAAAACTGAGTCAGCCCCAAGCCCTTTCTCCTTTCACTGTACTAGGACAACAAAAGTTTAAGCAGGACAAAACAAATAAAGACCAGAAACGAATGGGGCAAAGAGCTCAATCTATATAGCTCAAGATTAGTTTCTATTACAGAACAAGACCTTGTTTCAAAAATAAATTTAACTTTATCGAGGAAAAAAAATAACAAAACCAGAAATAAAATGATCTCACCAGTGTCCTACAGAAATTTAAAAAGCTGAAAATACCTTCAACAATGTTTTGCCAACCAGTCAATCACCTTGGGCAATCCCCAGATAATGATAAACTGACACAAAAATTAAAAACCTCAATAAACAAAGCGCAAGTAACATTATAAAATAAAGACTGAAAATCCTAAGAAACGCTAAGGCAAACTGTTGGTGGTTTTCAGTGTTGTGTCTACCTGTGTGAGGTCCACATGAGGCGCTTCTGTCCCTCTCCCTCCACCCTACCAGTGCTGGGTTAGACAGGTCTTCCTTGCCTGGCTTCCTACATGGGCACTGAGAATCCACACTTGGGCTCTCATGCTTACACAGAAGGCACTTGACCCACTCAGCCATCTCCCTTGACCCCTTCATTTTTAATTTTTAAGTAACACCAAAAATCAGATAACAAAAAGTATTAAGACCCATGGTACTAAGGTCATCACAAAGACGAGATCACAATCACTAACAGACAGAAAAAGAATCTGACACGCAACCCAAAACCTTTCCATGTCTAATATGTATTTCCAGAAAATTAAAAATAACCTTTTGTTAGGTTCTGTTTTCCAAGACAGGGTTATCTCTTTGTGGCCTCGCTGTCCTGGAACTCACTCTGCAGAGCAGGCTGACATTGAACTCACAGAAATCTGCCTGCCTCTGCCTCCCAAGTGCTGGGATTAAACTTCATTAACCTACAGCAGACACATTTTTTTCCACTGAAAGTTATTTGAGGGGAAGGAGAAAGCATTTGGCAGAGCTGAGAGAATCAAGGCATTCAGATTGGAAGAAGATGGAAAACTAAAGATTACGCCCTCATCTATACCTAAAATCTATATGTAATCCCAAGAAAGTCACTCACAAGAACTAAGGAACCAATGAGTCTAGGAAGGCCATACATAACAAAATGAAATATGATAATTGCAAGTTGTGTTTCTACAGATCAACTCTAAGTAATTTATATTTCCCAAAAACTTCTACTTAAAACTAATAAAAATGCATTTTAAATATTTAGGAAGAAAAACACTTAGAAATATTTACATACAGGTAAGATGTAAAAATGGCAAAATCACTTTAGAAAACAAAACAATTCGTTTCTTTTAAAAGTTAAATTAAGGGGCTGGAGAGATGGCTCAGAGGTTAAGAGCACTGACTGCTCTTCCAGAGGTCCTGAATTCAATTCCTAGCAACCACATGGTGGCTCACAACCATCTATAATGAGATCTTGTGCCCTCTTCTGGTATGTAGGCATACATGGAAGGAATATTGTATACATAATAAATAAATAAATCTTAAAAAAATAAATAAAAGTTAAATTAAGGGGCTGGAGAGATTGCTTGGTATTTAAAGAGTTCTGGCTACTCTTCCAGAAGACCTGAATTTGATTTCCAGTACCCACGTGGCTGCTCACAATCTCTCTTCAAAGTCAAGCCCCAAAGGCTCAGTCTGACACCCTCTTCCAATCTCTGCAGGAACCAAATGTGCATGTGGCGGTGCATATGCAGGCAAAACACACACAAAAAATAATTTAATTTTTTAAATTAAAAAATATTCTTGGCTTAGTCTAAGGATACACAAATAAATCATTTTTTCCTCTTAAGTGCATATACAATCCTGAGTAACAGGGACACATTCTGAGAAATTTATCATTAGACTGTATCATTACATAAATACAATGTAAACTACAGCAATAAATTAGTGAATCTCTCAGCATGCCCTCTTGACACAATTCAAGAAATGGTAAAAACACAATATATATAATGTTGCTACTAGTGCCAACACACTACACTGCATTAGAGCAAACTTTTTAGTACAAGTACTCTAAGCCAGACATGACAGGGCATGAACGACCGCGCGTGCACGCAAGTGCAACATACACACAAACACAGACCTGTAATCTCAGCACTGAGAGGACAAACGTAGGAGTTTAAGAACAACATGAGCTATATTATATAAAGGGACACTGTCTTTAAAAAAAAGTTGTCAAGAACTAAGGTTCTTGCTCACAGGTAGACAGCTTGTCTGGCATGTGCTTTCCAACACCCAACACTACAGAAAACAAGTACAGCATGTATTAGTAGACACCTATGTCAGTAACACAGGCATTTGTTCACAAAGTACCATCACACCCAGCTGAAGCACTGTCTTTTCAATTATCCATTCTTAACATTGGGGTAGTTTAACAAAAACTATTTTGGTTGGATTACTAGGAAAAACTAAGGTCAGAAGCTGAGAGGGACACAGACACACAACTGACAATCGCTTAAAACACTTAACAAATGTCAATGACTTAAAATTTTTCCAGTGAGCAGTGGGAAAATAATGCAATAGCTGTTACAGGAGGGGAACAAACTGAGGGTTGGAGTGTGGAAAGAAGGCTTCCTGTGGAGGTCTTATTTGAATTGAAGGAAAAGCAGTGTAGGAAGGGCACACACATGAAGCAAGCATGGCATATTTTCTAATATATGAGCAACCACAGAATCATAAAAATATAAGGCTTGTGATTGACTGACCATGGAAATCAGTTGTTCCTATGGCCTCATTTTAACCAAAATGGATTTTCATAGATTGTACAGCCAAGTAGTATCAATAAAAAAGATGAGTCTACAGACTCCCAAGCTAGTGTCTTCATCCATGTCTTCCCCCTATTCTCCAACAGGCTGTCCTCAAACTCACATAGTAACTAAGCAGGAAATTTAAAACTTGGGATTTTCTTGTGCCCACCTCTTAAGCACTGGGACTGAAAACACTGCAGCTATGCCTGGCTTGGGAAATCATACCCAAAGCTTCACGTATACTAAGAAAGCACTATTTACCAGCTGAGCTGCATTCCCAGCCCCTTACTCTAGTGTTATTTTTCTTATCCAACACCATCTCTATGGCATCCAACAATCTCTATGGCATTTACTGAAACAATCTTATTTCCACATTTATTATAAACAATGATTTGATTACTAAAAGTGAAACACAGACAGAATGAATAATCAACTACTAGATAAGGTCTTTACTAGGAAAGGAGAAACAGACATAGGTGTTACCCATAACTGGAGAGCAACTGTAGAAGGAAGGAAGAATGAAGAAAGAGGATAGTCTCATCAAGACATACAAGAGAGATAGTTTGGCCTTACGGCTCAAACTGGGGCTGCAGAGTCCTGCCTAGATTCTCTATGACCCCAATTTCTGAAACTAATCTGAAATGCTTCATATAAGCATAAGTGGTGGTTTGAATAAGAATAGCCCCCACATATTTGAATCTTAGTCATCAGGGAGTACCACGACTTGAGAAGGATGAGGAGGTGTGGCCTTATTGGGGGAAGTGTACCACTAGGGTTGGGCTCTGAGGTTTCAAAACCCCAAGCCAGACTGAGTGTCAGTCTCTCTCTGCCTATGGACCAGGATGTAGCTCTCAGCTGTTTCTCCAACACTATGCTTACCAGTTGCCATGCTCCCTGCCACCATCATAATGAAATCATCCTCTGCAAAATGTAAGCAAGCCAGAAATTAACTGTTTATTCTTCAAGAGCTGCCTTGGTCACTGCAGTGGTGTGAAAGAAATGGCCCCCACAGGGAGTGACACTATTAGGAGGTGTGGCTTTGTTGGAGTAGGGGTGGCCTTGGAGGGGGTACATCACTGTGAGGGTGGGCTTTGAGGGAACCTTTGCTCAAGCTACTCAATATGACACAGTTGCTTCTGTTGCCTACAGATCACGAGATGTGGAACTCTCAGCTCCTTTTCCAGCACCGTGTCTGCTGTGTGCCATCAATGCCACCTGCCATGACAATAATGTACTAAACTGAACTGGAAGACAGCCCCCAATTAAATGTTTTCCAAGATTTGCTGTGTGGTTAAGGCAGCACACATGCTGGGAAGCAGTGTTATTTTCTCTGCTAAAGAGCCCAACAAGGAAAAGTTCAACCTCCACACCATTTGACAGCATTGGAAACCTCTGCTGAAACTGCTTGAGTATAATGTATTTACCATAAATGATAGTATTTCAGATAGCCTTGATTTTATACAAAACTGATTTATAAAGCATGATCATTTATAAAATGTCCTAGCGGCAGCAATAAATCAAAACTGACAAATCAAAACAGGCCTTAAAATTAAGCCCTAATCCTCTTGAGTTGTTAGAATAAAATATACAACACTGAATCTTATTCATAACCCATTCAGCCTAGATTCAGATGCCAGTAATTAAAGACAAGGATTAAAGACTGAAAGAAATCAGGCACTGTGTCTCATAAAATCTCAGCACCAGGGAGACTGAGACAGTGTTGCTGTGTTTGAGGCTAGTCTTGGCTACAGAAACCAATTGGGTCTGTTCTAATGGAACACATTTGGAATCCCAACACTTGTGAGGCTATAAAGCAGGATCTGGAGTTTGAAGTCAGCCTGGACTATGAGCAAGACCTTGTCTCAAACAATCATCCAAAGATTATGTATTTCTCCCAAGGCAAAATATATTTCTCCCAAGTCAAAAGTCTAAGATAGGATCAGAATAATAATCTTTCAGATTCAATCTGGTGATCTAATTTTTTTTTCCTTTTTCAAATGAATTAACTGCTTAGGCTATCTTCATTTAATAAAGCATGTCTCCTAGTTGCACACAATTGTTCCCCTGCACTTGGGGAGGCAAGAGAATTGCAAGCCTATATATACTTAGATCCTATTTGGAAAACAAAACAAAAACACCTTTTCTCCTCCTTTATCACTTATGTAAATAATTCCTATGGTCCCGCTATTTGCCATGCGCTATGCTACAGCCTGGCACCTATCATTTAAGAAAGTATTTTCTGGAGTTGGAGAGATGGCTCAGAACACTGAATAGTCTTCCAGAGGAGCTGGTTGGGTTCAATTTCCAATACCCACAAGACCTCACAAATCTCTGCTAACTCCAGTTCCAGAGACTACAATAGCCTCACATAGACATACATTCAGGCCAAACACCAAAGCACATTAAAAAAAATTTTTTTTAAATATCTTCTGAACTTTTTCTTTACTATCTTTGAATTAAAAAACCAAAAGTACACCTCCAAATTAATGATCTGGAAGTTTCAAAACAGTAACTAGATATCTTCCTTCTTTTAAAAATATGTTTGCAGCCAGTTCATGTTGCCACATATGAGGGCCAGGTGAGTCTGCTGGCCTGTACTACAGACAAGGGATTACGCAGCACATACTGACTATCTACAACTGACAAACTCTGGATACATCAATATCATACCCTCAGTAAAGAATGTGAAGAGTCTTCACATGCATACACACACAGCACAAATTCTGCATGTTTACTCATGAACACACATGCAATCATATTGCATACATAGTTGCCAATAAAATATGAAATTAGATATAATTAAGCTGCATATGATGACGCACACCTTTGATCCCAGCACTCAGGAAGCAGAGGCAGGTGGATGAATCTCTGTGAGTTTGAGGCCAGCCTGGTCTACAGAGAGTTCCAATATAGCCAGGAATATGTAAAGACACACTGCCTCAAAAAACAAATAAATAGGCGGGCGGTGGTGACGCACGCCTTTAATCCCAGCACTCGGGAGGCAGAGGCAGGCAGATCTCTGTGAGTTCCGAGGCCAGCCTGGTCTACAAGAGCTAGCTCCAGAACAGGCTCCAAAGCTAGAGAAACGCTATCTCGAAAAACCCAAAAAAAAAAAAAAAAAAAAGGTAAGTAGGTGAGTAAGTAAAGAACTCAACACCTTTAATCTCAGCACTCCAGAGGCAGCAGCAAACACATGTGAGTTGAGGCCAGCCTAGTCTACACAGAATGTTCCAGAACAACTCGGGCTACACAAAGAAACCCTATCTTAAAAAATAAGCTCAGCTAAGAAAAAAATTAATATGAGACCAGAGAATCCACTTAAAATTTTACTCTTGACATTCCAAAGGTCAGGTCTGTTTTAAATTTCTGATTAAGCAGCATTTGGAATCTGTCAAACTCAGATCCATCCAGTTTATTTTAATGGTTTACCACAAGGCAAAGAAATGCCTCAGAACATTAAATAAAAAGTAGTGCTATAACTAAGGTTTTTAGAAATTATTAGATCTCTAATCAAATAATCAAGCAGTGATGCTCAGAATAGTATTAACCTCTTTAGACATCCCTAACCACAACCCTGTAACCGATTTTCTTTATAAATCTAACACAGTCACAGTGTTAACAGAACAGAGTTTTACAATAAGGAAAGAAGGTGACAGATATACAAAAGTCACTAAAATTGGTGACTGAGTATTTTAATCACCAAGTTGGGGAGAGTGATGAACCTGTGATTCTCCTCCAATGGGTGGAGGGATTCTACAAAAGCAAATTCAAAGTAATGTTGCTTGTGTTTGTTTTTGTTGTTGTTGATGTTGTTATTTTTTGTTTTTCTCTTGAGAAGGGATATGGTTGCTCTTCAATCTGAAGCGATCCTCAGGTTCCTGCCTCCTGTACGCTACCACATTCAGATACATGTTATTATTTCTAAGTTCACTATTACTTTAAACTACTAGGTACTATTAGATGAGAGACTAGGGATGGCTAGATATGCCAGTCTGACCGGGACTAAGAACTAAGACAAAGAACACTTCAACACTACAATTGTGCTTGTTACTGAAGCCAAATTGTTTACTGAACACCAGAATGTCAACTATGACAAAATATTTTCTAATACTCAAGGCAATCGTTTATAAGGTAAACCTCAACAGGCAATTAATGGTATATATTTAAAGACCACTCATCACAGATTAAATGGATGATTTATAACTACTCAAGCCCTCAACAGATTCATAAACAAGTCATGCTTCATTTCAAATTCTAGCACAAATTAAAGGAGACTGCCAGATGTCGCTTATCTTAATAACAAACAGGACTTCCATAGTGGTTGTAGATACTGAGCACTTTTGTAATATTTCATCATTTTCCTATTTTAGCAAAGCAATAATACTGTTCATTTAATTATTGACAATAAGACAATGCACACTACTCCATTATGCACAATTAATCTGATCCACACTGAACAATCACTCATTAAATTTAGAAACATATTTCGCAGGAGGTTTGCTTTACTGCCCTCTCTCTTGACTGTCTAAGAAAGTGTCTCACTGTGAAGCCCTGGCTGGCTTGGACGTAGCTGAGGGCCAGGCTGACCTTGAACTCTAAGGTTAAAGGGGTGTCTCCTGATTTTACTGCCCTCCCATAAGTACATTAGCATCTGTAAAACTTGTGGAGTAATTTGGCTAATAGAATGCTGCTTCAACTTACTGAGCATATACCATTTTTATTTGATTTTTATTTTATTAACCTCATACAAACAGTAGTCCAACACAGCACCACTGCCATCCATCATCTAAGCATCTGACTTAGTATCAAGGGAAGTGGCCCCAGTATGTGCATTTTTACAAAAGGTTCCCAAATCCTAATAAGCATCAAATTCAGAAACCATTAATAACATAACCTTTTGTTTTTGTTAACATAGAAGTCATCTTTCACAGAAACAAGAATTCCTGGAGATCTTTTTGATCAAGCCATCATAGAAATAGAAAATGTGATTAAATGCTTTTAAAGAAAACTAGTCAGTGTATGCAAGACTATAATATAAAATTCAGTGTCAAAACACACAAATTGTGACTTTCCTCTATCTAACAAGAATATTGTTTTATCTAAATTATGCTTTTTAAAAATGCATGGTAAAGGGGGTTGATGGAGAAGGCTCAACAGTTTAAAGCACATGTTGCTCCTGCAGGATCTGGATTTGTATCCCAACAATCAAAAAAAAAAATTAAACAAAAAACCAGCTTACAATAGTCTATAACCCAGTTCCATGGCAAATGGTACACTCTTTTGACCTCATGGGCACCAGGAACACAAGCAGTGTACATATACACATGCAGGCAAATATATAAGTCTTTTTTGTTAACATTTTGGGATCGGGAAGATGGCTCAGTAGGAGAGCTTGCCACATAATCATAAGGATTTGAGTCCAGGTCCCCAGCAAACACTTGCAGAAAAAAAATAAAAATGGGATGTTACAAGGTTAGAAATGAATATTGAAGGACTATAAAATGACTGGGGTTAGGGTGCACAATATAAAATTCACGAAGAATAAAAGAAAACGGGAAGGAGAAAAGTGTGCCACAATAAAGTTCTAACTTCAGCACTAAACGACAGAGGCTCACTAGAGCTGGGCCAGCTAGCCTAACCAAAAGTGAGCAAACTCCCAGTCCAAATAGAAACCTGTCTCAAGAGATTCAAGTTAAGGACAATAAAACAGAATACACAATGCCCTCCAACTTGGGCTACACAGTCTGTCTCTAGGTTTCTAAAAATAAGAGCCAAGCATAGTAGCCATGCACTAACAATCTCATAAAACACAAGGGATCAGGTAATTTAGAACCAGTTTTAGTTAAATAATGAGTTTGAGACAATTTTTTGGGGGGCGGGGGGGTGTAGTTCGAGACAGGATTTCTCTGTGTAGTCCGGGCTGTCCTGGAACTCTCTCTGTAGACCAGGCTGGCCTCAAACTCACAAAGAGCCTCCAACTCCCAAGTGATGGTATTTAAGGTGTAAACCAACACTGCCAAGTGACAAATCTTGTCTGTAAATTTACAAACTCTTTTATAAACAGATTAAAATACATTTATTAAAAAATCAAGATATTTGGAATTGTTTTTACTAATAGTTACCATTTTATTACTATAGGCTTCAGAACTGTAAACACTTCAAATATTTAAATATTACCTGCAATCAGTCTTTATTCTTTTCAAAGTATGAATGTATACTAAGCAGCACTCTTTCCCCTCTTCAAGACATTTTTAAGGTTTTATTACCAAAAGCATCTAGAAATTAATTATAATTCTTATCAAAATTCTAATGACATTTTTCACTAAACCATTTTTTAAAACCCCAACTACCAGAGAACACTGGAGGAACCACAATACTGAATTTCAAATTATACTGCAGAGCAACGGTAACAAAACAGCACGGTACTGGCACCACAGACACACAGTCCAGTGCGAACATCAGTAAAGGCACAAGGATCCCATGCTGTTAACCAACCTGATGAAGCCAAAGCAATACAGTGTTGTCTGGCTAACAGATAAGACTGACAAGCAATTCTTTTTTTCATCCAAGTAACAAGGTCTCAGAAAACAATTCAGGTCCCAACATTAGAAATGTTAGCATCTAGTGTCGAGCGTGTAAGAAGTTTTCTACATTCTTCGCTGTTCTGGATTACAAACCCAGCTATTTACCGTGGGTTAAGGTGCGGGGTGGGGAATTGTGATATTTTGTTTGTGTTCTGACAAATAAAGCTTGCTTGGAGTCAGAGGGCAGAGCTAGCCACTAGTTAACCAAAGAGGAGACAGAAAGTATGGGTGGGCAACCCAACTAAGGATAATGGGAAGGAGAAGAGCAGAGAGAAGTCCCAGCCAGAGGCAGAGGGAGCAGATGAACATGTCATGCTAATAAATATACTGTGATGTGATGGAGCATAAATAAGGAATATAGGTTAACTTAAAATGTAAGTGTTAGCTAGTAACAAGCCTGAGCTATCAGCCTAGCATTTACAAGTAATATTAAGCCTCCGAGTCAATTATTTGGGAAGCGGTCTCCAAGTATTTAGAAATAAGCAGGCGGGAGAGAAACATCCAATTACAGGGTATAGGTATGGTGTGGTAACAATGGCTGAGTGTGGCTAAGTACAAACAAGAGAAGACATACTTCTATTGTCAAGGAGAAGGGCCTTCAGACTCCAGCCAGTGATGCTTTATCATGAAGAAATGCTACTGTTGGATGGTCCAGAAGGTCCCGACAATGCTGACTTACATGTGAACTACATATTTTGAAATAATGACAATAAATATTACTTTTTTTGGTTAATAAGAATGTCAAATTCATAATCAAATTTCTGTTCTGTCTTTAAAGACAGAGTTCTCAGTTGCCCAGGCTAGTCCTGAAGTCTTGGGTTTTAGTGACCTTTTTGTCTTAGCCCCCCCAGCAGCAGCTGGATCTGAAAGCACACACACATTACCATACCTCAACAGATTTCTGGTTGGCCTGTCTGTTTTCATAGTGTCTTACTACACAACCAAGATGGTCTCAAATTTGAAATCCCTGCCTCAGTCTCTGTAGAGCTGGAATTACACATATGTAAACTCAGAGCAGGCTTCAAATTTCAGTTTCAATAAACTTCATTTTACAATACCCAGGAAAATGTAAATGCTTTATACAGACCACTAGAGCGAATCATCTCATGCAGTCACACACCATAGGACCTTGGACACAAAGTCCTTACTTAGCCGCTGCAGTAGTAACTCAAAGATGCTTCCTCTCTCAGAAAAGACAGAAACCTGCCTTCCAAAAGTCAAAGGGTAAATTTAACAAAAGGCTTTCTCTCCGAGAAAAACAATCTGAAAATATTTATCTAAATAGCTGTATGGGAATTGGAACTCAGTGATGCCATGAAGGAAACCCCCAACAGGGCCCATGCCAACATTAACTATGAAGAAGACTCAGATCCATTCAATGGACTCACCAATCTAGTCTCTTCTAATCTTGGATTTCTGTATTATATATGGCCAGAATCCCAAATTTCTATACCAGGCATGTTTTACTTCAAAGGAAATGTTCAGCAAGTTTCCTAGATCCAAAATCTTTGGGGAAGGAGGATGTAAAGAGAAGGCTTAGCAGTTAAGACTGCTTGCTCCTCTTGCAAATGACCATTTTGTTCCTAGCACCCTCTTCAAATGGCACACAACGACCTCTGGAGGATCTGACTTCCTTTTCTGGCCTCTTCAGGTACCTACCCATGGACAGCACATATATACACATACACTCACCTACAAGCAGAGAGAGACAGACAGAAAGTAAGACTGAGAGACAGAGACAGAAAGGAGGGAAATAAAAATAAATCTTAAAAAATATATAATAAGGTATATGCGGGCACTCAAGAGGCAGAGGCAGGCAAATCTTGAGCTCGAGGTCAGCCTGGTCTACAGAGCAAGTTCTAGGACAGCCAGGGCTATGCAGGAATGGGGAAGTGGTCTCACTATGTAGACCAGGCTACCTCGGCCTCCTGAGTGCTGGGATTACAGATATATGCCATCATGCAAGGTTCACACTTCAGTCTTTTTTTATTTTTTTAATTTATTTATTAATTTATTTAATTAAAGATTTCTGTCTCTTCCCCACCGCCGCCTCCCCTTTCCCTCCCCCTCTCCCAATCAAGTCCCCCCTCCCTCGTCAGCCCAAAGAGCAATCAGGGTTCCCTGCCCTGTGGGAAGTCCAAGGACCACCCACCTCCATCCAGGTCTAGTAAGGTGAGCATCCAAACTGCCTAGGCTCCCACAAAACCAATAGGTGCAGTAGGTTAAAACCGGTCTCGCTGAACAGTGGACAATGAGGACTACTGAGACCCCAAGAACAATGGCAATGGGTTTTTGATCACACTTCAGTCTTAATTCCTAACCTTGGCTCCAATCTCCCCCAAGCCATCAGAGCTCTCTCTCAGCCTTCAGTAACATAATGCTCAAATCACTATACAACTAGTTTTTGTCTTTCAAGGCAAGAGAGTTCCACATAGCCCAAGTTGGCTTTGAACTCTTTATAAGCTGAGGATGACCTTGAATGTCATTCTGATTCTCTGGGTGCATATACAATTAACTGTGATCCAAGGATCAAATCAGTCTTCTCAAACTACACAAGCACCCTCCAACTGAGCTACATATATCCCCACTTCATAACTGGTCTTATGAGATATCCCACTATGTGGCCCAAGCTGGTTCCAAGCTCCTGGCCTCATGTGATGACTCCCCTGTCTTTCAGCCTCCCCAGTAGCTGAGACTACAAATGTGCACCACTGCACCTGCTTCTCTGAATACTTTTAGTTGAGATGTCTTCATGGATCTAAAACCTATTCTACCTAATGTCTCCCCAAACTCAAAGACCTTCTTTACTTCATTTCCACTATCAACTAAATTACCTTTGACCTCTTCCATTTTTCCCATGATGCTCTGACAATTCTTTAAGAGAACTCAGTACAACCTTTAAAGTATAGCTAAGGCTATATACAAAGAAACCCCGTCTAGAGGAGACAAAAACAAAATCTCACATCAGGGTATAATTTAGTTGTCCCTTCTCTTAGAGCCTATGTTCCAAGATCCTTAGTAAATGTCAGAAAACAGTACAGTACACTGAATGATTTTTTTTCTATAAATACATACCAATAACTGTAATAAACCATAATAAAAAGTATATGAATGTGCACTCACACCCTCTCTCTCCAAGTGTGAGTATGTGTATGTTTCTCAACATCTACTACCAGTGAAGGAATATATAAGCTTAGTATCCATAAGGCCCTGTTATTTAACTCCAGCATTAGTGCAACAAGGTGGCATATGCTTGTCCCAGCACCTGGGAAGCAAAGGAGCAGATTTCTGTGGATTCCAGGACAGTCCAGTTTGTACATAGCAACTTCCAAGCCAGTCAGGGCTACACAGTGAGACTCGTCTCAAAAACGAATAAGCATGTTTTAAAACACCATTAAAGAACCCTCTTTTTTTTTTCTCTTTTACACTTTAAATTAAAGGCTTTCATCTTTTCACTGAAAGGAAGTATTTTCTAGTGTTTTCTTGGGAAAATCCAAATTGCTAGTATCACTCCTCTTGAGCTCTTGTTAAGAAAAATAAGGGTTACCTGAGCATAAGCACTCACATAGTGAGTTTAACCATCAAGGCCATGAAGTAGTACAGGGTGGGTAGCACAGCAGTGCATGCTCTGGACAAAGGTCTACCCAGGGTAGAAAGAGTGAAGACAGAGTAGCCTGGCAGTGGGGGCACACGTCTTTAATCCCAGCACTGGGGAGGCAGAGACTGGAAGATCTCTGTGGGTTCAAGGCCAGTCTGGTTTACAGGACAGGCTACAAAGGAAAACTCAACAAACAAAAAATTGAGTGAGACAGCACAAAGACCAATTTAATGCTTAGGGGGTTTTTTGTTTGTTTTTTTGTTTTTCTCAGAATTTTCCTTTGATATTTTTAGGCTGTGGTTGACTACAGGTTACTGAAATTGTGGAAACTACAAATAGGAGAGAACTAATACTTGAGGTATTTATATACCCTTGTTCATAATAACAACACTGTTTGAAATAGCCAAGAAACAGAAGCAACCCAAAAGCCCATCTAAGAAAGAATGGATAAACAAAATACATATATACAACAGAATTATTCCTCAGTCTTAAAAGGGACATAATGTCACATGACATGAGTTGGAGGAACCTAAAGACATTATGCCAAATTGGGTCTATGTAGCCTTGGCTATTCTCCAACTCTGAATCCTCCTCTTTCCTCTTCCCAAGTATTGGAATTGCAGTCATGTGCTATGGTGATATTTTGTTTGTGTTTTAACAAATAAAGTTTGCCTGAAGATCAGAGTGCAGATCTAGCCAGTAGAGGCTGGGCAGTGGTGACAGAGAGTTCACACAAAGGTAATAATACTACTAGCACATGGGATCCCACACCTTTAATCCTAGCACTAGAGAGGTGGAAACAGGAGCTATAAGGCTGAATACAAGGCAGGAGGAGACAGTCTGAGGCAACCATCTGAAGATGCAGTCAGTCTGAGGATGTAATCTTGGAAGGCAGTCTTGAGGAGATCGCCCCTTTAGCCTGAGCATTGGTAGAGATAGGAACTCTCTAGTGGCTGGCTGGCTGCTCTACTTCTCCTGCATCTGACTCTTCGTTTTTATTATTAATGCCAACTAGAATTGGTGCTACAATGTGCCACCAAACTCAATGAAAATAGCACACTAATTACCAAAAGAACTGTTTAAGAAAAAAGATAAAAACAAAATGATAATACATACACAAATGGCCTTTAGTTTAGCTTCTTTCTAAAAAAATAAATTATAAAATAAGTTACTCATGGTTATATGTTAAAAAATATACATCAAAAAAGACCTGGTATTTATAAATTAATTTGCTCTGGCACAAAGCAAAGTATTTCTGCCCAAAGAGAATCAGAACTCTCGACCGGAAACAGATTTCCATCATCTCTCCTCCACTAAACCCAATGTGAGTCCACCATGGCTTTTACCAATAATGGAAAAACAAGCAAAATAAAAGCAATCCTTCCTAAAGCTACACCTGTTCACTCCTCACAGTTATTTCTCATTCTCGGAGCACATCCGTCTATGTTAATGATGCGGAGAAGGTCTCTTTTCAAAGACACAAGTACTCATCAGTTCAACAAATAATTTTTGATAGCAGTCAAATACAGAGGTACAATGGTCACTAAATCAGTAGACTCCCACCTACTCCACAGCACTAGGACTAAGAGAAGACAAGTGTTCAGGGGTGCGAGATGGCCCAACAGACACTGACAATCAGACACAAGCTTGGTAGCTTAAAATTCAATCCTCCAGACCCCCATAAAGAAGAGAGCGCCAACTCCACAGAGCTCTCCTTTGACCGCCATGCACATGTGGCATGCACTCACACTAAGTTCTTAACATAGAAAAACAAAAACCACTGGTCACTATGTCACACTGTCATACGTAACTGGAAAATATTAATCTCCACTCTAGGTCCTTCCTGTAAAGTAAGAATTATGATGCCTAAAAGGTAAGCCCAAACCACTACATTACCAGGACAGTATTTATGTGCCAGAGTAGAAAACTGACCTAATATTTATAGGACTACAAATAGCTCCCACAATAATTTCAAGTTCTAACAGTCTAATTTGACTCTGATTATCAAACTTATACCACTGAAGACTGAAAACTTTACAAAAACCTAAAATCTATACAACATATTCAGAACAAAAGAACCCAACTACCTGATAAAGCCAAGCTAACACTTAATATAAGATCTTAGAGCAGACACTTAAAAACAGTACTCAGTTACTGTTTTAGCCACTTCCTGTGATCTGGAAAGAATAGTAATTCTCTTTAAATATACAAAGTAACTTGAAAAGAAACGGTAACATTGCTAATAAACACTTCAAAGAACAATGACATAAAATCTGTAACCCAGTAAACCAGCAGGTTAGCTCAGTTGGTTAGAGTGTGGTGCTAATACCGCCAAGGTCACGGGTTTGATCCCCCATACGGGCCAGAGTGTACCATTCCTTTTTAAAAAAAAAAAATCTGTAACCCAGTGAATATTTCTCATTTAATAACTGACCGGAGTGCGTAGGCTCTTCCCTCATCATGGGCCATTAAGCACCCTGGGCCTGGAGAGCTAGATCACTTAAGAGCACTGACTCCTCTTGCAGAGGAATCGGCTCTGTTCCAGAGGCTCTAACGCCCTCTCCTGGCCTCAGCAGACACTGAAAGCACACAGTACAGATATATATGCTACTGTCAAAACAGCCATACACAAAAAAAAATCCCCCAAATTTATTTTTATTTTATGTATGTATGTATCTATTTATTGGTTTTGGTTTTTCAAGACAGGGTTTCTCTGTAGCTTTGGGGCCTGTCCTGGAACTAGCCCTTGTAGACCTGGCTGGCCTCAAACTCAAGGAAATCCGCCTGCCTCTGCCTCCTGACTGCTGGGATAAAAGGCACGTGCCACCACCAACCAGCCCCACCCCCCAAAAAATGTGGGATAACAAGCACCTAGCAAGGACCAGCCCAAGACTTTCAGTAGATTTGTTCTTGTTCTTAAAACAGTTTCAAGACAGGGCTAAAGAGAGAGCTAAGCAGATGACAAGTACAGGGCAGCTCAGAACCATCTGTGACTTTAGTGGCAAGAGATCCATCAACACATTCTGGGCTCCAAGAGTACACATTAGGTCTACACACATGAACGCAGGCAAAAACTAACACACATACAATAAAAATTCTTAAAAACTCAGCTAAGCAGAGTGGCACATGCCTTTATCCCAGCACTCTGGAGGCACAGAAAGACCGACTGTCCTCACCAGGCGGTGGTGGTGCACACCTTTAATTCCAGCACTTGGGAGGCAGAGGCAGGTGGATCTCAGTGAGTTTGAGGCCAGCCTGGTCTACACAGAAATTCCAGGCCAGCTAGGGCTACATAGTGAGATCCTCTCTCTCTCAAAAAAGAAAAAGAAAATAAGCAGAACATTCACCAGAGTTGGAGAGACAGCTCGCCAGTTAAAAGCACCACCTACCAAAAAAAGAAAAGGCACCTCCCAGCACACACTGTTACTACAGTTCCACAAGAGCTAATGCCATCTTCTGATTTCCTAGGGCACCTGCACACCCCCTGGCGCACTCAAGTACAAGATAAAATTAAAAAAAAAAAAATCTTAAAAAAAAAGCCCACACATAACTCGAATTTAAGAAAAAAAAACAGATAAAGAAAACTAAAGCAAATTTTAAAGCAACTTGTGTACCATAATTCAGTAGTGTGGTAGTTTGAATGAAAATGGCCCCCACAGATTTGTAGGGAGTGGCATTATTTGAGAAGATAAGGACTTGCAGCCTTGGCCTGGCCTTTGAAGCTTCAAAAGCTCAACCCAGGCTCAGTGTTTCTCTTTCTGTTGCCTGCCAATCCAGATGTAGAACACTCAACTACTTCTCTTGTCTGTGAGGCCACCATGCTTCCTACCACGGCAATAATGTACTAACCCTCTGAACCTGTAAGCCACCCCCAATTAACGCCCTTTCTAAGACCTGCTGCTGTAGCTGGCGGTGGCAGCACACACCTCTAATCCCAACACTAGAAGGCAGACACAGATGGATCTCATTGAGTTCGAGGCCAGTCTGGTCTATAAAGGAAGTTCCAAGGCAGCCAGGACTGTTATACAGAGAAACCCTGTCTCAAAAAAACAAAAAACAAACAAACAAAAAAAAAAACAGAAACACATAGTTGCTGTGGTCAGAGTCTCTTCACAGCAATAGAAAATCAACTAGGCATGCCTTTAATCCAAGGCAGAGGCAAGCAGGCAGATCTCTTGAGTTCAAGCCCTACAAAGTTCCAGGGCAGCCAGTAGTATACACAGAGAAACCCTGTCTTGAAAATCCAAAAAAAAAAAAAGTAGGGTGGTGGTGGCACATACAGTTAATCCTAGCACTCAGGAGGCAGAGGGAGGCGGATCTCTGTGAATTGGAGGCCAGCCTGGACTACAGAACTAGTTCCAGGACAGACTCCACAGCTACAGAGAAACCCTGTCTCAAAAAACGAAAGGGAGAAAGAGAAAGAGAAACAGAAAGACAGACAGAAAAGAAATGAAACCCTAAGACAAGAAGAAAAGTCAAGGAAAGAACACGACAAATACATAGGGCTTTTACCTTCCCTTCCTTCCCTCCTCGCTTCATTTCTCTCTGAGATGTTCCATTGTACAGAGCAGGAAAGAGTGAAAGGAGCTACACAAACATGTACAATAACCAGTATTTTCCCTAAGAACTTTCTTATAGACACCGGAACACTAAGACGACTATAAAAACTGCATTGAAAGGAATGATAAAATACCATAACTATTAGAACAAAGGGTTACAGAAGTTCGGAAGACAAGAGAACTTTTTGCTGGCCTGAGAGCAAGGGAAAATTCACCAAAGGAAGTTAATGAGCTCTGGAACCATTACAGAAAATGAGCATTATCTTAAGGCAAAAGGAACTTTAGGAAAGCCAGGTCCTGGTGGTGCAGGACTGTGGTGCCAGGTATTCAAGAAGGCTGAGGAAGCAAGTCACTAGGTCAACAACACATCCTTAGGTTCAAGCCCCATAAAGAGAAGAAAGGGAAAAGAAGAAAAATATAAAAACCATGTTTGTAAAGGTAAAAACATCTATTTGGCTGGAATAGAAACACTGTTTGGAGAGAGAGGCTAACCACAAAATACAGAAAGGAGTACAGCAGACATCAGAGGACCTGGTGAAATTAAACATCCTATTTACAGCACCAAAACAGAATTAAACCTTTTACAAAATGTATTATTTTAATGAAATAAAAATGCCATGCATACTATTAATGAGTGTATGCTATTGAGCTAAGTGGGTATTGGGAGAAAAAACCTAGACCTATGTTCCTACTGCTGAAATGGCATTATAGACAACCCGCAAATCTTTTCCATAAAATGAAAAGGGAAGAAACTGGGTGGTGGTGGTGCATGCCTTTTAATCTGGTGCATGCCTCTTAATCCCAGCACTTGGGAGACAGAGGCAGGCGGATCTCTGTGAGTTCGAGGCCAGCCTGGTCTACAAGAACTATTTCCAGTACAGGCAACAAGGCTACAGAGAAACCTTGTCTCGAAAAACCAGGGGGGGAAAAAGGAAAGGAGGCAAGAACCAAAGAGATAATCACAAAAGTTCCACAGTCATAAAATATCGACTGTGCTGCCAAGGCTGAGTATTAAAATAAACAGACTACAGAGTTAGGTTTTTCTTAGGTGTAACTTTGAGGCTGGAGAGATGGCTAAGCAGTTAAGAGCACTGACTGCTCTTCCAGAGGATTGAAGTTTGACTCCCAGCACCTACATGGCAACTCACAACAGTCAGACCCAGAGGATAGACACTCTCTTCTGGCCTCCCCAGACACAGCATACATGTGGTACATATACATACTTCAGACAAAACATCCATACATGTAAAAGTAATCTTTTAATGTAGTTTTATATTTAATGTGCTTTTAAGCTTGTGTTTAAATTATTAAGCCCATTTTTAATTAGACCACCACGACTATGAAACTTCTTTAAATAATTTAAAAGTCCACCCAACTTGGTGGCACACGCAAGAAGCAATCCTTGTACTCAGAAGGCTGAGGCAGGAGGTTTCCAGTTTTGAGGCTAGCCTAGATACATAATAAGATCCTGTCTCAGAAAAATAAAGATTGTAGTTCATCAGTAGAATGCTTTTGCTTATCTAGCATGCTCAAAGTCCTGGGTTCTACACTTAGCAACGCAAAAAATAAGATTCCAAAGTTCCAAACACCTAAGCACTATCTAAAATCGCCACTTCCTAGCAGATCTTAGGCTCCTCCACCCATCTAGAGAAGGGGAGGCTATAGTGCTAGCCGATAATGGCTTCCCTTGTGGCCATGTGGCTAGCTACCCTACTGACCTCTTGCCCCTACTTTACCAGGGCAACAAATTCACCTACACTCCTAAAAAAAACAAAGCCAGAAGTGTCAATGGAGAAGCCAATCTTAGGAACACTCTATGAAGTATCTCTATGAAGCAGAGAGTGCTCTTCAATAGGCACCTGAGAGCCAGCACCATCAAAAATTAAAAGTGAGACTCCAAAAGGGAGAATCATTAATTAAACCAAGCAAATTCTCCATATGCTTCCCTTGGTTATCCTTCAACTGAAAGCCAATCAGAATCTAGCCCTAAGCCCTCATTTTACACAGCAAGACAGGAGACCTAAAGCAGTTAGGCGATTTTCCCTAAGTGACCAATAAAAGTACTCTTCATAACAGTGCTAAATCACTTGGTTTCTTAAATGAGATTAAGTACCTGACGAGCAGAAATCCAATCTTCACCCTTTCCATACCCTTCAGTGACCTGCCCTGAGCGATACACAAAGGCTGGGTCAATCAGTTCTACCCATCAGCCATTACTACCAAGAAATTAACTCTTCCCCGTTTAAAGTGTCTCCACCCTTAAATTCGTACTGAACATGCAGATTAACAAACCTCAAATGAGCACATTAACTGGAGTGCACCATCAGTACCTTGCTTGTTGCCCTTTTATTAAACGTTTCCTGCTGTGTGTGCACTTTGCTTTTTTTTTTCCTTTAATAGGTGGAAGATTTATACGACCTCAAGAGAGACCGAGGATAACGGTTCTGGTTTTCAAGTGTCAACTACTTAGTTATTATATATGCCCAGTTAACACAAATGACTGGCCCTTTAAATACTTCCAATTAGACAATGTTATTTTTTCCTCATCTCTTACAAATAATTCTTAAATGTCGTAACCATCAGGGGTTAATACCCTTTGAACAAAATCATCTAAAAATAATCCTCTGAAACCGGACATGGTTTGTGCAGGCTTGAAATACCGACGCTCGAGAGACAGAGACACGAGAATCACACAAGTTCGAAGTCAGCCCTAAGTTACATAGTGAGAACCTGTCTTTCATTTAAAAAAAAAAAAAAAAAAAAACTCTGCCAACCCACCAGACATTAAAATGACAGAAAAACTAATCTTGGGGAAAAAAAAAAACAACTAAAGAGTACCATGGGGACTGGAGAGATGGTATAGTGGTTAAGAGCACTGACTGCTCTTCCAGAGGACCCAGGTTCAATTCCCAGCACCCACATGGCAGCTAACAACTGTCTTTAACTCTATGATCTGGCAACCTCACACTGACATACATGCAGGAGAAACACCAATGTACATAAAATAAAATTTTAAAAAAAAAAAAAAAGGAGTAGCATCAGCTTCACTAGGTCACTGCTAACCTTCAAGCTTGTTGTAGAGCCAGGGGCACTGAGGTGTCTGGCTGGAGGTGCAGCGAGATTACACCATCCACAATTATTTAACGGGTGCAAAAACGTTACACGGATATGTAACAATGTTCGACCACATTTTAATCCCAGCGGTTTTCAATCCGTTTCTGCAGCAAAGGCTTTAGAAAGAAAGAAAAAGGCAGCATGCTACGGGCATCTCAACCCCATTTAAGACATCACCACTGCATGTGACGCTGTCAAAGCAATTTTTTTAAAGCTATACTTAAAAAATAAACCACCACCAGAGAGATGGGTCAAGACGAACGAATTAAACCGTTTTGAACGTTAAAGCCGCCGTCCAAAGTGGCCGGGAAAGGTTTTCCCCCTTTCTGAAACGCCGGGCAAAAGTCCCTGGGCGAGTTTTCAAAACTAATGACCGTACACTACGGCACAGTGGCACCGCTTACAGTAAACTACCGAGCCGGCCAACCGTTCGCGCTCCTACTGCCACGGGGCCTCGAGAAAACAGGCAGGGAAAGGGGAACAATAAAGCGTCTCACCGCAAACACAGCAAGAGAGGGACTGTCGGAAGTAAGGCAAGAGCCTGTTAATCTCGGTAAACGCCTTGGGGTCTCCGGGGTCGTAGTTGAGCACTAGGCGGCTCGCGGAAATGTAGAGAGCAGTAGCATTCACGGGGTTCATTGCAGACACTTCGACACCAATGGCTCCCGGTTGAAAAGAAATTCCGGATCCAAGTTTGTAAGCAGCCGGGGAACAATGGCGAATTTACAACAATTCGGAAGAAATCTGAGCAGAACCGCTGGCCCAAGCAGCAACCAAAATCCGTGCGAGTTTGTGAAGCTGAAGCGATCCTCCCACACATGGGGCCTTACCGCCCCTCCTCCGTCCCTGAGACTTGCAGCCCGAAGAGAGGGGGAAAAAAAAAAAACAGGGTTCGAGTTCGTCCTAGACAGCCGCGGCTTGGCTGCTCCGGCCGGGATCGGCGCTCGCTCTAGCCCCGCGGCTCGGCGGGCGGCCTGCGCTCGTGCAGCATGTCCGGCCGCGGAGGCCCCTCCGGATGGAGCTGGCGCGCTCAGGAACGGGCCCGGTGGGGTCCAGGCGGGACACTCTTCTCTCTGGCCGCTGGACCCTTACTCCATCGCAGCCGGCGCGGAGGCAGCGGGACGACGAGGACTACCGCGCAGGCGTCGGCTTCCCGGGTTTAGTGCCAGCAGCTGCGGCGGCCGAGGTTGCTGCTGCTGGTGGTGGTGCTGCTGCTGCTGCTGCTGCGGCGGGCGCGCGCCGCTGCCGTTCTCGCCATGCCGGACGCGGGACCCACGCTGCGCCTGGCGCGGCGGGCGGGAGGCCCCCGCCCGAAAGGGAGGCCCGGGAGGAAGTGCGCGCGGGCCCGCGGCGGCAGGAGGGGGCGGGGAACAGGCCCGGCAGGCAGCGGCGGCGCCCCTCGCTCCTCAGCCGCACACACTCGGGGTCACCAGCGCAAGCGCCGCCCCCTCACAGCCCGGCCATCTTTTCAGCCCGGCACCGACGAGTCCTCCAAGCGCGACTGCGACTGCCACCGCCACCGCCGCCGCCGCCTGCCCAGCCGCGGCTCGAGCGAGCTCACCCCGCCAGGCCGCCGCCGCCCAGCGCGCACGACGAGGCCCGCTGCAGGCCCCTCCCTCGCGCCTGGCCGCCCTCACCCTGCCTTCACGCGCCGCTCTAGCTCGGTTGGGCCGGGGCTGCTGCGGCCGTGGCGGATGGTGCGGCGCGTCAGGCCCGCCCGGTAACGACGACCGTTACCCCAACGGGCAAAGACACTGTCATCCCCGAGACTCCCCCGCCGCCGTCGTCGCTAGCCCTCGCACGCATGCGCACAACGCGCTCTCACCCCCTCCCCCTCCGCCCTTCCTTTCCCTCCGCTTCCCTTTTCCCCGGCTTCTCCTCTAAAAGCCCCCTCCACGCCCTCCCGGAGCTACCGGCTCGCACGGCGCACGCGCGGGCCCCCCCCTTCCCCCCTCGACCCTACCGCCTTTCGCCCTGACGCGTGCGCTTTGACCGCCCACCCAGAAAACCGGATAAACACATTAGCCCGCTCACGCCAGCCCCGCCCTGCCCCGCCGCCAGACCCCCCCCTCCAGCGCACTGCGCATGCCTGGCTCTCCTAGAATGGAGCATGCTCGGTGCCAGCCGCTCACTCTCTTCTCCCCTCCCCTCCCCCAGGTTGTGTGGGTTGCGATCTCGTCCCTCGCGTGGGCTGTCGTTCCCCCCCCCCCACGTCCGCCGTGTGCCTTTGGGCCCGGGGTCCCAGCTCGGGCTCCCCACGTCTCGCCGACCGCGGGGGCAGGAAGCAGCCTAGCACGGCCGCCAGCCCCGCCTCGCCGCCTTCCTCCCGGAACCTAGCGGCGTGGCCGCCGTGGGCTAGCCGCGGGCCGACAAGTTTTAAAGGCACTCCTTTAGGTCCTCAGCGAGACTTCCGTTGTGCGTGGACACAGCTCATGATGTGTGATCTTGTTCTGTGGAGTCTGAATGTATCCGAATCCTTCGTTGTGCTGCATTAAAAAAAAAAAAGATTTTGCCTTTTTTGCAGAAAGGCTGAGGACACGGGTTATAAATAAAAGCTTAACTGAGCTTGATTCTCCCCTCTCAAAATACAAATCCTTTTTTGGGTAGCACAATTAGAAATTGCTCTTGGGCACTTTTTGCACATAATAAATGCTGTACACGTTTGCAAAGTGAAAATTATGACGTGCAAATTTTACATGCTGTACATATGGTATCCTACAGTGCTAATTTTAGGGCCTGGCCCATAAGTTATCCAGGAAACCCATACCATTTGAAGACAATTTCTGTTTTTATTTTTGTTTTGTTTTAGCAAAGCCTAACATAGTACCAGTAAGAGCCTAATTTCCTAATTTTATGTAGCAACAGAGTAAGTAAAGCTGTGGAAAATGTATTTGGTAGTCACACATAGGAAACGATAAGTGTTCTAAAATTAGCTCGTTTTAAAGGCTCCATCTGCCTTTTCTTTTTATGTTAGCTCTTTCTAAGGTCACTTTCAACTCAAACCGCTGTACGGTTCTATTTTTACTCCAGACTCTCAGGTCTTCTCCCCCAGCACACAGGTTGCCTTCCTCCAAAGGAGAAACCTGAAGGGTAAACTAGTCAGCCCTGCTCACGTGAGACAGCCTACCTAACTGAGCAGTCTAGGTAAGGGATTACCTGCAGGCATTCATTTTTCCACTAACTGGATTTTAAAAATCGCTTGAGAGGCGCACACCCCAAATTAAGATTAATTCTATTGATGGTGTGTGTGAGTCAGAGCTAAACCCGTTCTTTTTTTAGTTTCTGAAACTGGTTGCAACTGGTAACAGATTCTAGCACTACAGAGCGAGCCCTCTTGAACCGTACTCCTTTCTTTTAATGGTTTCCTTGAGCCTTGCCTGAAAAGGAATCAGATGGATTGGTATAGACAATAAATTACTTAGACTAAATATTTAGGAAAAATTACATATAATTCAAGTCCATTAAGAATGTCCACTTAAAATCGTTTTCATATTTTATGTTTTTAACTAATGTATGGGAATAAAAGTATCAAGATAGTCAAATCCAACAAAAATACAGAATTTGCTAGAAAATGCAGTTTAGGGGAAATCAGGTTAATGTTCTGCAAATGATTACTTGCCTAGGATTACTGCCAATTTTTATACAACCTGGTTGTAAAACAGCCAGTTATTTGAGTAAATGATTTATTTTACAATAAATAGTTTTTGATTTACAGAATGATTTCACAGAAGGTTAGATATTCTACACTCAAGTTCCCCCATCATTAGCGTCATATATCTATATGGTATATTTCTCACATGTAATGAATCAATAACTAAAACCCATATCTTTTTTTTTTTTTTTTTTTTTTTTTTGGATTTTTGAGACAGGGTTTCTCTGTAGCTTTTTGGTTCCTGTCCTGGAACTAGCTCTTGTAGACCAGGCTGGCCTTGAACTCACAGAGATTCGCCTGCCTCTGCCTCCCAAGTGCTGGGATTAAAGGCGTGCGCCACTACTGCCTGGCAACACCACACATCTTTTGATGGAGGTGGGTCTTGTAATAATAAAGAAACTGCCTCGGCCCTCATAGGTCAGAAAATTAGGTAGGCGGAGTAGACAGAAGAGAATGCTGGGAAAAAGAAGCTTAGTCAAGGGGTCGCCATGATTCTCCAGCTCCAGACAGACGCAGGTTAAGATCCTCCCTGGTAAGCCAGCTCGTGGGCTACACAGAATATTAGAAATGGGTTAGAACAATATATAAGAGCTAGCCAATAAGAAGCTAGAACTAGCCGGTCCAGGCAGTGTTTGAAAGAATACAGTTTCCGTGTAATTATTTCGGGCATAAGCTAGCCATGCGGGCGGCCGGGTGCCGGGGACGCAGCGCCGCCGCTCCTATTTCAACAGATGGTGCTCGGAAGTGATGGGCTAAATCCACTTAAAAACCTGAGAAGGCTTAAAAATAAGGGAGAGAGAGTTTAAAACAGATTTTTGCTGTTTCTTGATGGCGTGCTGCAGAGAGATTCCTGACTCAGCAACAGCAACAGAAAAAAAGCTGCGTCATTTTAAAGCGCAGCTTCCTGGGGGCTATGCTGCCAGCGTGAACTCTGGCTTTAAAGCATTTCAAGGCTTTTAAATGGGACTGGATGTTTGTGTTCCCGCTTGGGATCGGAGGAGAGTGCTCTGAGACTGTGCCAATGATGGCTCAGCGCTCCCCGCCTGTACCTGGGCAGAAGGCCGAATCAGGCTTAGGCAGGCGGAAGAGCATGGCGGATTCCTGCCGCCATACAGAGATGCGTTTTCAGACTGCGCAGTGCTCTGCATGTCAGATTTGGCTGTAACTTGGATGAAAAGAGTTTCTGTGCTGCACTCTCAGTCTCAGAATTAAACTGCTAATTGTGGCTCCAATGTGAACTGCTGTGTGCCTGGAACTGTGCTCAGCTCGGAAGCACCAAATGACTCTGAGGCAGGAGCCGCTGCTCCATGCTGAACTGTGCTGATCTCAGGCAGGAACTACCGTAATTACCTTAAAACTGCGCAGTTAAGGTTTAACTGGGCAGGACACAGGGAGTACCGTATTACCTGTACATGGTGCAACTTAAGTTTTTAAGAACTGCTTAACATTTTAAGAAATGCTCCTGGATAGTGAAAAAATTACAGATTCACAGTAAAACAGATTCAGACATAAAAGACCACACT